>NW_017190147.1:137516-437516 GCF_001704415.2 Capra hircus
ATAGGTGGATGGGGGATGGATGGATGGATGGATGGGTGAATGGATGGATGGATGGATGGGGGATGGATGATGGATGGGTGAATTGATGGGTGATGGATGGATGGGTAGATGGATGGATGGATCAGTGATGGATGATGGGTGGATGGATGGATGATGGATGAGTGCATCGGTGGACGGATGGGTTTATGATGGATGGATGCACTGTTTGATGGGTGGATGAATGGTGGGTAGGTGGATGGGGGATGGATGATGGATGGGAGATGGGTGATGGATGTGTGGATGGATGGATGGATGATGAGGGATGGATGGATGGATGATGGGTGGATGATGGATGGATGGGTGGATGGATGGATGATGGGTGGATGATGGATGGATGATGGGTGGATGGATGGATGCATGGTTGGAAGGGTGGATGAATGATGGATAGGTGGATGGGGGATGGGTGGATGGATGGATGGAAGGATGGATGGATGATGGGTGGATGATGGATGGGTGCGTGGGTGGATGAACGGTTGGATGGGTGGATGAATGATGGATGATGGGTGGGTGGATGGGTGGGTGGAAGGATGGATGGATGATGGGTGGATGCACGGTTGGATGGGTGGATGAATGGTGGGTAGGTGGATGGGGGATGGATGATCGATGGATGGGTGGATTGATGGGTGATGGATGGATGGGTGGATGGATGATGGATAGATGGGTGGGTGGGTGGATGGGTGACAGACAGATGGATCTGTGGATGGATGGATGGATGACGCACGTAGGTGACCAGGGAGGGGACTGGGATCCTAGCTTAGAGTGCACGTGTGGGCACAGGGCACACAGACCCACGCAGTGCACACACAGAGAAACAGACACTCGCACACAGGATACGCACACTGCGTGCTCTAAAGGCACTCACACACACACGACACACACCACACACACTGTACATGCAGAGACACGCGCCCACACGCAAAGACTCAGACACGCAGTCACAGAACATCCATACCCATCCACGTCCTGACCCCCGTGTGGTGGATGCCAATAATGTCCCCAAAGACGTCCACATCCTCGTTCCTAAACCTGGGATCTGTTTTCTTTTTTATTATTATTACATGGGAAAAGGACCTCTGCAGGCGTGATTAAATGAAGGATTTTGATGGACAGAAGTCGTCTGTGTAATCCAGGTGGCCCCTAATTGCAATCACGAGGGCCCTCATAAGAGGAAGCAGGAGAGGGTGGTCTCTCCCTTCTGCCCTCTGCCCTTGCAAAATCAGCTGCAGCAGGAAGTGGTCCCCGCCCCGGTCATCCTCGGGGAGCTGGGCTCCTGAGGTCACTCAGTGGTCCCCCACGGTCATCCTCGGGGAGCTGGGCTCCTGAGGTCACTCAGTGGTCCCCCCCGCTCTGGTCATCCTCGGGGAGCTGGGCTCCTGAGGTCACTCAGTGGTCCCCCACGGTCATCCTCGGGGGAGCTGGGCTCCTGAGGTCACTCAGTGGTCCCCCCGCTCTGGTCATCCTCGGGGAGCTGGCCTCCTGAGGTCACTCAGTGGTCCCCCCACGGTCATCCTCGGGGAGCTGGGCTCCTGAGGTCACTCAGTGGTCCCCCACGGTCATCCTCGGGGAGCTGGGCTCCTGAGGTCACTCAGTGGTCCCCACGGTCATCCTCGGGGAGCTGGGGCTCCTGAGGTCACTCAGTGGTCCCCCCGCTCTGGTCATCCTCGGGGAGCTGGCCTCCTGAGGTCACTCAGTGGTCCCCCACGGTCATCCTCGGGGAGCTGGGCTCCTGAGGTCACTCAGTGGTCCCCCCGCTCTGGTCATCCTCGGGGAGCTGGCCTCCTGAGGTCACTCAGTGGTCCCCCACGGTCATCCTCGGGGGAGCTGGGCTCCTGAGGTCACTCAGTACTTTGCAATGTGATGCAAAGCGTGGACAAGATTAATTTTGGCAGCGTGATTGTGCTGAACGTCAGAAAAGCATGTTGTGAAATGATCCTGGTGTTCCCTTTCACAGTTCCTTTGCTCCTCAAAATTACTTTTTATTCCAGTTATGGATATTTATGGAGACATTGTTGGATAATGTAATAATATTTGCCACTTCCCTTCCTCCAGGGGAGACGATGAATGTTTAATCAGACACCAAAGTTGGAGAGGTGTTATGAGCTTCTCCAAAGAGAGGTACTCCATAAATTAGTAACAGGGAGAAATTAGGCACCACATGGTGTAAAAAGGAGAACAAAACTCAATCGCTACGTCTGAAGGGTCGCCAATCCACTTCATGTTCTGAATGGTAGAGTTAATTAATTACGTTACACCCTCTGTTAAAGAAACAAACACGTCAGCTTTCTAAGTCCTTCTTTTTCAGGTGCAGTACGTCACGGGCTCCCTGAGGGGTGGGTTCCCCGCCACGTCGCCACTGAAAGTTGCTGTTTAGTCACTTGATCGTGTCCGACTCTGCGACCCCGTGGACGGCAGCACGCCGGGCTTCCCAGTCCATCACCAGCTCCCGGAGTTTACTCAAACTCACTCCATCGAGTTGGTGATGCCACCCAACCATCTCATCCTCTGTCCTCCCCTTCTCCTCCTGCCCTCAATCTTTCCCAGCATCAGGGGCTTTTCTAATGAGTCAGTTCTTTGCATCAGGTGGGCAGAGTATTGGAGCTTGAGCTTCACCACCAGTCCTTCCAATGAATATTCGGGTTCATTTCCGTGGGTGTTTACAGCCACTTTATTTACTGTGTCCAAACCCCTGTGCTCACAAAGCCAACAGCCCCATCGCTGGCTACAGGCAGAGGCTGCCATCGACCCCCTGAACTTACTTATTTTATAGCCAAAGCTTTGCATCCTAGGGGCTTCCATGTGGCTCAGACGAGAAAGAATGTGCCTACAATGCAGGAGACGCGGGTTCGATCCCTGGGTCGGGAAGATCCCCTGGAGAAGGGAATGGCTACTCACTCCATTATTCTTGCCTGGAGAATCCCATGGACAGAGGAGCCTGGCGGGCTGAGGTGCGTGGGGTCGCAGAGAGTCGGACACGACTGAAGGGACTTGGCACGCACTAAGACACCTTCTCTTTCCAAGATCCACGGCGACTTGCGCGGCCCCCGCGGTGGATTTTCTCCTGCGCCTCCTTCCCGCTGTAATCTGTAGCCCTGACTTCCTCTGCAAAAGCAGAGACCTTCAATCAGCGTCTCGCCAGAGATTCTAGACTGCGGGTTTCTGCTGGGCTGGAGGAAACGCGAGTATGGAAGGGGCAGAAAATGGCAGCGTTGCTTGTGGTCTGTGGCTTCCCGGCTGCCCACTCAGATTCCGAGGGCGGCTTGGGTAGCAGATTTCCCTGTGATACTTAAACTGTGGTTCAGTTTACAAGAATTTCAGGAGGGCTGGAGCAAACGGGGTATCCAGTCCTGTCTAATTCTGCCCCTTGGCTTTCCAGCGAGGGGAAAATTCTGTAGGCTCTTTGAAATTCTTGTGTGTGTCCCTACCTCTGTTTAATCTACTTACCTATCAATCATCTATTATCTAAATAAACTATGTATAATTCAGTCTATCTATATCTAAAGTGAAAGTGTTAGTCGCTCAGTCATGTCTGATACTTGGCGACCCCATGGACCGTAGCCCCCCAGGCTCTTCCATCCAGGGGAGTCTCCAGGCGAGAATACTGGAGTGGGTTGCCGGGCCCTCCTCCAGGGGATCTTCTCAACCCAGGGTTCGAACCCGAGTCGCCTGCATTGTAGGCAGCTTCTTTGCTGTCTGAGCCGCCAGGGAAACGCATCTATTTCTATCTCTGTTACCTATTCAGATGTACGAACTTAGGTCTCCCGTATTGCAGGCAGATTCTTTACCAGCCGAGCCACAAGGGAAGCCCGAGAATACCAGCGTGGGTAGCCTGTCCCTTCTCCAGGGGATCTTCCTGTCCCAGGAATCGAACGAGGGTCTCCTGCATTGCAGGCAGATTCTTTACCAGATGGGAAGCTCGTCTGTGGCCTATCTATCCTCTATCTATTGATATATCTCTACTCATCCATCATGGGTTCTTTTTCATCTATTATCTATGAATCTATCTCTATCATGTAATATCTAATCTGTCTTATTCAACATTCAACCAAACATGATTGACATCTTTGCACCTTTTGCGTTTACTTCCGTGACATAATTTTACAGGAGGCATAGTTTTCTAGCAAGGAGAAAGGCGAGCTGGATACATATTAGTTCAGCGGGTGCACAAAGAGGCCAGCGTGCACGGGCGACAGGGAGTACCTGCCTCGCTGCCCTTGGACACTTGGAATCACCCTGGGCTGCGTCCCCGTGGGAGATCGTGGGCAGTCAGCCGCCCCCAGGGGCCGAGGAACGGACTCACCACTCAGCTGCGTGAGGAACACGGGTGCCCTGAAAGTGTCTCCTCCCGGGACTCGGATGGTTGATTTCCTGACACGTCTTGTCACCCAGTTAGAACGTTTTCCTTCTCACAAAAACCTGTCGCCTTCCCTCGCTTATCCTTGCAAGAGGAGAGCATTCTTTATTAGCAGTGGTCAGGCTTCACCCTGCTCCCCTTCTGAACCCTCCCCAGGTGACGCCAGTGGTGAAGAACCCACTTGCCAAGGCAGGAGACGCAAGAGAGGTGGGTTTGATCCCTGAGTTGGAAAGATCCCCCGGAGGAGGGCAGGGCCACCCACCCCGCTGTTCTCGTCTGGAGAGTCCCACGGACAGAGGCGCCTGGTGGGCTACGGTCCCTGGGCTCACACTCAGACACGACTGAGAGGCGGACCATCATGCGACTCAGTATCCTCGCTCTGTTTGGTTCCAAACTATTAATTTTGTTCCTGACGCGGCAGTCGGGTGATTTTTTTCTCTTCTGAGTTTCTTTCAGACTTCCCATTTCCTGGCCCCATGGCTGATTCCTGGGGGCCCCGCAGTGGCGGGGGGGGGGGGTCCCTGTATCCCTAACGACATGCCCGTCTGTCTTCATTTCCGTTGCGGCTCCTCATCCCCGTATGCGTCACGGATGGTCCATCACGCGAACGGTCCCCGTCAGACAGACAGGATGCCGTCTGATAAAGGAGCGTCCTTTTTTGGGTTTTGCTCAGTCGCTTGGTCGTGTCCAGCTTTTCGGGGCCCTGTGGACGGCAGCGCGCCAGGCCTCCCTGTCCTTCAGCATCTCCTGGAGCTGACTCAAGCTCGGGTGCATCGAGTCTCTGATGCCATCCAACCATCTCATCCCCTGTCGTCCCCTTCTCCTCCCACCTTCAATCTTTCCCAGCATCAGGGTATTTTCAAGTGAGTCAGCTCTTCCCAGCAGGTGGCCAAAGCACTGGAGTTCCAGCTTCAGCATCAGTCCTTCCAGTGAATGAATATTCAGGACTGATTTCCTTTAGGATGGACTGGTTGGACCTCCTTGCAGTCCAAGGGACTCTCAAGAGTCTTCTCCAACACCACAGTTCAAAAGCATCCATTCTTCAGCGCTCAGCCTTCTTTATAGCCCAACTCTCACAGCCATGCATGACTCCTGGAAAAATCATAGCTTTGACTAGATGGACCCTTGTCAGCAAAGTAACATCTCTGCTTTTTAATACTCTGTCCAGGTTTGTCATAGATTTTCTTCCAAGGAGCACGTGTGTTTTTAATTTCATGGCTGCAGTCACCATCTGCAGTGATTTTGGAGCCCAGAAAATAAAGTCTCTCAGTGTTTCCACTGTCTCCCCATCTATTTGCCATGAAGTGATGGGACCGGATGCCATGATGTTGGTCTTGTGACTGTTGAGTTTTAAGCCAACTCTTTCAGTCTCCTCCTTCACCTTCATCAAGAGGCACTTCTGTTCCTCTTCCCTTGCCCTTTTACAGCCCTGCAAATACACGCAGCGGCTTTTCTGACGTTACGAGCAGAGGAGCCGATGTACTTTGATCAGGCTTTTCGCTGGTGTGTTGCTGTTTTCTTTAAGGCAGCGTGGTGAGCGTGGGTGACCGCGGGCAGTTGCGGGCATGTCTACGTCCTGCAGGAGAAACCAGTCTCCCCCTGCCCGAGTCTGCCTGTCTCTGGGCTGCTGGGACCCCGAGGTGGGCAGTAGGAGGCAGCGGCCCCAGGCTGGGGGTGACCCAGCTCCCAGCAGAGCGGCACGATGCTGTCTCCCTTCTGGGTGATGACTCAGCCTGGCTTCCTCTTGCGGGGCCAGCAGGCAGTGGGTACCCTCCTGAGTGGACCACTTGATGTAGAAGCTTGTGCAGGACAAACATCCACTCTTCTCAGATTAAACCCCAGCCAGCGACGGTTCTTTAAGGCTGGCCTCCCACGCTGGAAACAGTGGAATCGCTGTGGTCCTATCTACAGCTCCTCTCGACACTAGAGAAAGATTTATTCCGAGAACATTTGTTGAGCTCCCAGGTAAAAATAGGCCCCACTGACCATGCCAAGTGGATCAGTGGTAAGGAATCTGCCTGCAATGCTGGAGACACAGAAGACCTGGCATCCACCCCTGGGTGGGGAAGATCCCCTGGAGGAGGAAGTGACTGCCCACCTCAGTATCCTTCCCTGGAGAATCCCAGGGACAGAGGAGCCTGGCGGGCTGCAGCCCACGGGGTTGGCCGCAAACGGCTGGAGATGACGTAGCATCTGAACAACAGCAAGAAGGCAGGAGGCAGCTGCATCTTAGGAGAACTTCCTGAGGATGGGACGAGCATCTGGGGTGCTGTGATTCGACCTGTCAGCACTTCTCCGGAAAGCTCCTTGGAAGCCCACCTTCTCAAGCCCTAAGAAGGAACCAGGGTCTGCATAAGGCTGGATCCAGGCTTAGGAATTTCAAAGATGGCGTGACAGACGACAATTTCAGGTCAGCCTCACTTTTGGGCACACAGATTGCACTGATTAAGCACGCAGATTCTGTGTGCTCAGTCGTGTCCGACTCTGCGACCCCGTGGGCTGTAGCCTGCCAGGCTCCTCCATCCATGGGGATTCTCCAGGCAAGAATACTGGAGTGGCTTGCCACGCCCTCCTCCAGGGGATATTCCCCACCCAGAGACTGAACCCACATCTCCGTGTCTCCGGCATTGGCACACAGATTCTTTAGCCCCTGAGCCATCCGAGAGGACCTTGAGTAAACAAGGTGCATTTAATATTCTTAGGCCTTTCTTGGTTTCTGAACAAGCATCCTAAGAACCCCAAACCATTAAGATAACAACAGCTCAGGGCTACAAAAGATCCAAGCTGCTGGAAATCCAAGCTGAAGAAGCCCAAAGATTTCTTCCTCTTCTTCTTTCTTCTTTTTTAAGCTAAAAGCCTGAACCATCTCCCTTGTGTGTCAGGAGACATTTCTGCTTCTTCCGAGATGCCTTTTCAGCCATGGTCTGTTATTAGAAACAAACCTTAGTAGGCTAAGGACTGAGAGCTCCCACACGCCCCGCCTCCAGCTTTTTTTTTTTAAAGCCTGCCTGCCTGTGACCTCTGGCAACCTCACATTCCTTGCACAAAGCATCTGATATTAGAGCAGATTGCGTTCATGCCGACCTAAGTGGTATCACATGTTATCTTGCCGCCCTTGCTGGGGGAGCCGGTTCACATGTTATCGCTGCCGTGCGCCAGCCTCGGTGCGCACGACCATCACCACCTCCCAGCGGGTGATGCCTGGGGTGAGGCGCCCCCCACCCCCCGCCCTGTCGCAGACCTGCCTTTCCGGCCCATGACCTTCTCTCCACGTGGCTGTGACTCCTGATAAGTCTCCGGAGGGCTGCAGAGTGGGCCAAGCATCCGTCACATGTGTTTTCTCTAACCCGAGGTGAAAGAATGCTATTGGGGTTATACCTTCAGTCTCTCTCTCTTTATTACTATTTTTTTTTTCGCATGTATTATTAAGAAACCATTGTCAGGCATTGTACAGCCTCCAGCCTGCTGCGGTGTTCTCACTTCTGTGGCATTTTCCATCCTGCTGTCGTGGTTCTGACTCAAAGGGAGACCCCTTTCCCACGGGGACCCTTGTCAACCAGCCTCGCAGGGGGTGTTGTTCAGTTGCTCAGTCGTGTCCGACTCTTTGCGACCCCATGAATCGCAGCACACCAGGCCTCCCTGTCCATCACCAACACCCAGAGCTCACTCAAACTCCTGTCCATCAAGTCGGTGATGCCATCCAACCATCTCATCCTCTGTCGTCCCCTTCTCCTCCCGCCTTCAATCTTTCCCAGCATCAGGGTCTTTTACAATGAGTCAGCTCTTCCCATCAGGTGGCCAAAGGATTGCAGCTTCACCATCAGTCCTTCCAATGAATAGAGGGGACTGATTTCCTTTAGGATGGACTGGTTGGATCTCCTTGCAGTCCAAGGGACTCTCAAGAGTCTCCTCAAGAACCACAATTCAAAAGCATCAATTCTTTGGTACTCAGCCTTCTTTACTGTCCAACTCTCACATCTGTACATGACTACGGGAAAGACCATAGCCTTGACTTTACAGACCTTTGTCGGCAAAGTGATGTCTCTGCTTTTCAATATGCTGTCTAGCTTTGTAACAGCTTTTCTTCAACTAGACTACAATAAAAATTTAAAAAGAAAAGACCAGCAAAAAGAAATATGAGGCCACCTCTTAGAGTATGTTCCCTCCAAGGACTGGCTTTTCCTCCCTCTCAGCACAAGTCTCCAGAAGTTGATTCCAGTTGCACCAATAGTTACATTTCCTTTATTGTGAGTAATCCTCCCAACACTATCCATTTTTGCCTATAGTTTCACTGAGATGGAGACACACAACACTTTACAAGTTTAAGGTGTACGGCATAGTGATGGTCCCTCTTCTTGTATGAGCACAACACTAAAGAAATAAAATTCTTTTCCTTGTGATGAGAACTCAGGATTGCTCTAACAGTTTCTATATCAAATACTGTGCATTTTACAACAAAAACGAAAGACCCGTCTCCCTCAAACTTGTCTGTTTATGGCGCTGTTTGCCTCTGTGTTCATAAGTGACATGTGTGCAGAGCTATGGCTAATAATCACATCTGTGTGGAAAGCCGAGGACCCCGTGGTAATGTATCCGTCTGAAGTCAGGAAATTGGTACTTGAGCCGCTCAGCAAGTAAAGATAAGTGAGGGCAAAAAAGAGTACAGCGTATGGGAGCCTCCAAAGTCTGAACAGAGTTGCCGTGTGCCTGAGAATTCCACTCCTCAGTGGATACCCCAAAAGAATGGAAAACAGGAGCTCGAACAAATAGCTGTAGGTGAGTGTTTTTAATAATGGGATTGACAACAACCAAAAGGTGGAAACAGCCCAAGTGTCCATGAATGGATGGATGGATGGATGCTTGGGTGGGTGGATGGATAAACAGATGGATGGACATGGATGGTGGATGGATGATGGATGGTGGCTGTAGGTATGTATTTATGTATGGATGGATAGGTGGATGGGTGGATGCATGGGTGGATAGATGGGTGTATGGGTGTATGGATGGAGGGATGGATGCTTGGGTGGGTGGATGGATAAACAGATGGATGGACATGGATGATGGATGGATGATGGATGGATGGATGGATGGATGGATGGGTGGGTGGATGGATGGATGGGTCGGTGTGTTGGTGGATGGATGGATAAACGGATGGACATGGATGATGGATGCATGGATGCATGGATGGGTGGGTGGATGGATGGATGGGTGGGTGGATGGATGGATGGGTTGGTGTGTAGGTGGATGGATGGGTGGGTGGGTGGATGGATGATGGCTGGCTGGATGGGTGGATAAAGAGATAGATGGATGGATGATGGGAGGACAAGTGGGTGGATGGCTGGATGCTTGGGTGGATGGATGGATAAACAGATGGATGGACATGGATGGTGGATGGATGATGGATGCATGGATGGATGGATGGATGGGTGGATGGATGATGGATGGTGGCTGTAGGTATGTATTTATGTATGGATGGATAGGTGGATGGGTGGATGCATGGGTGGATAGATGGGTGTATGGGTGTATGGATGGATGGATGGATGATGGATGGATGGATTGGTGGATAGGCGGGTGGGTGGGTGAATGGATGAATAGATGGATGGATGTGTGGATGGATGATGGATGGTGGCTGTATGTATGTATGGATGGATGGATGGATGGATGGGTGGGTGGATGGATGGATGGATGGGTCAGTGTGTAGGTGGATGGATGGGTGGGTGGGTGGATGGATGATGGCTGGATGGATGGGTGGATAAAGAGATAGATGGATGGATGATGGGAGGACAAGTGGGTGGATGGCTGGATGCTTGGGTGGATGGATGGATAAACAGATGGATGGACATGGATGGATGGATGGATGGATGGGTGGATGGATGGTGGCTGTAGGTATGTATTTATGTATGGATAGATGGGTGGATGCATGGGTGGATAGATGGGTGTATGGATGGATGGATGGCTGGATGGATGGATGAATGATGGATGGATAGGTGGATGGATGTGTGGAAGACGGATGAATGGAAACACACAGTGAGGTCCGTGCTTACAGTGGAATATTACGCAGCCATGAAAGGCAGTGAAGTCTGACAGGCGAGAGCATGGATGGACCCTGGACACACGATGCTCAGCGGGAGAGGCAGACAGAGAAGGACACGCAGCGTGTGGTTCCATCTGCAGGGAGCACGGTTACCAGGCAAATCCACAGAGACAGGAAGCGGGCTGGTGGTTGCCGGGGGCGGGGGAGGGGCTGGGGCGGTGACTGTCGGGGATGGGGTCTCCTTGGGGGGGATGAGAACGTCCTGAAACTTGACAGAGGTGGCAGTTACACTGCACGGTGAATGGGCTAAGAACCTTTCAAACGTCTGCTCCACGTGCAGGTGTGAATTATGTCTCAGTAATGCAGCTAGGCCTGGCGTGCTGTGACTCATGGGGTCGCAAAGAGTCAGACGCGACTGGACTGAACTGAACTGAATGCAGCCAACCCGGTAGAACAAGAACATCTTCCTGTTGGAGCCCCATCCCGGCGCCTGGGCCTGCCTGCTTGGGCCCTCGCTCAGCGCTGGAATCTTGGGAGGCAACCCGCGGGGTCTCGGCCTTCCCTGGGTTGAGGACTGGATGGTGCAGATTAGATGTGAGGACCCCCAAGAAGCTGAGCATGAATCTGGACTCCCAAGAAGCTGAACATGAATCTCTGCCTAAACCTAACCCTGATTCCAATGAGAGGCCAGTGCCTGTTAGGAAGCCCCCTTCCCATGTTGGAGATTTCCTCCCATCCCTGCCACCAGAGACCAGACTTTTCTATGCTCTGAAGCTGGCATGTCTTTAGACGGTAAAGAATCCGCCTGCAACGTGGGAGACCCGGTTTCAATCCCTGGGTCGGGAAGATCCGCTGGAGGAGGGTGTGGCCTCCCACTCCAGTATTCTTGCCTGGAGAATCCCATGGACAGAGGAGCCGGGAGGGCCCTGCATGGAGTCACAGAGAGTCAGACAGGACTGAGCAACTTTCACTTTCCCTCGGCATTTCCATGAAGGAGATGAACACACTTAGGGAGACCCAGGGGCTTCCCTGGTGGTTCAGAGGTCAAAGCGTCTGCCCGCAATGCGGGGGACCTGGGTTCGATCCCTGGGTCAGGAAGATCCCCTGGAAAAGGAAATGGCAACCCACTCCAGTACTCTTGCCTGGAGAATCCCATGGATGGAGGAGCCTGGTGGGCTACAGTCCACGGGGTCACAAAGAGTCGGACACGACTGAGCAACTTCACTTTCACTTTCAGGAAGACCCAAACCCGCTGATGGAAAACAGCACCCACACGTTTGCTGGGGAAACGCCTGGATCTGTGATCAGGGGTCATCTGGCTCTCTGATCTACGCGGAGGTTGAGCGCGGTGTGCCCCCGTATGCAGGGGAGCGAGACGTGTGCGGGGGTGGGGGCGGGGGGCAGGGGGGCGAGTGACCTTTGTTTTCTAATCCATCACTCGGCCCGAGCCGTCCTGGACACCTGCTTATCTGACAGCTTTGTGCCTCAAAAAGCAGCAAATGGAATGACCAGGGGGCAACGGTGGGCCGGGGGGTAGCCCAGCCTGCTGCGTCTTCGGTTTCCGTGGCCCGCATGGGGCCGGGGGGCGGGGTGCACAGAGGGCGCAGAGGGTGGGGGCTCACCGCGGTGCTTAAGACTGGCTCCTGCCGGCTTCTCTCCCCAGCACCCGCGGGGCCTTCCGTCCGCAGGGCAGGCACGCATGACACGCGCTTTCATGCAAGGCCAGGCGCTGGGCCCTGTGCAGTACACCTCTGCTGCAATAATCCCGCTTCTGTCCGGTATCTGCAGAGGCGCTGGAGAAAGGCCCCCTTGGAACAATGCGATATTGTCTGCCTGGGGCACACCAGATCCAGGGAATTACCGTGATGGACAACAGGTTTACCTAGAGCCAAGCCCGGCTCCTAGGGCGACGCTCGGTCCTCTTATTAGAGAACACGACAGGCGGACGGGAAGGCGCAGAACAGTGCGGAAGAGGAAACTGGCGG
Organism: Capra hircus; assembly: GCF_001704415.2. Classification (NCBI taxonomy): domain Eukaryota; kingdom Metazoa; phylum Chordata; class Mammalia; order Artiodactyla; family Bovidae; genus Capra; species Capra hircus. The sequence continues at coordinate 149,926 of NW_017190147.1, forward strand.
AAGAGGAAACTGGCGGAAGAGGAAACTGGCCTGCGGGGAGCGGCGCGGGGAGGGAGAGCCCAGAGCGCCTTGCCGGCCGGCCTGCGGATGCAAAGGCTGCTAGCTGCCTGTGGACGCCTCTCGCAAACCTCTCCCAGACTCGAATCTCACGCAGATGGTTGTCAGTACTTTCGAGAAGGAGCAGTTTAATAAATAGAAAGGGGAGGGGCCGTAAGTAAAGTAAACGGGGAGGGAGTGAAGCCGCGAGAGTGCGGTGTTCCCTGACAAGGAAGAAGAAGCCTGTCGCTTCCGGAGAAGGAAACTGCGCGGCGTTTGAGTTCCACACTCCGCGGATGTTCACTTCTCAGCATCTTGTTTGGCGGCTTGTGTGGCAGGCAGGGTCTTAGCTGCCTGACCCGAGCCATCAGCACGGGACGAGCAGCGTCTTAGTCACCGGAACAGCAGTTGTTCAGTCGCTCAGTCGTGTCTGACTCTTTGCGACCCCATGGACTGCAGCGCGCCAGGCCTCCCTGTCCATCACCAGCTCCGAGTTTACTCAGACTCATGTCCATGCCATCCAGCCATCTCATCCTCTGTCGCCCCCTTCTCCTCCTGCCTTCAGTCTTTCCCAGCATCAGGGTCTTTTCCAGGGAGGCAGCTCTTCCCATCAGGTGGCCACAGCATTGGAGCTCCGGCTTCAGCGTCAGTCCTTCCAGTGACTATTCAGGACTGATTTCCTTTAGGCTGGACTGGTTGGATCTCCTCGCTGTCCAAGGAGCTCTCAAGAGTCTTTCTCCAACACCACAGTTCAAAAGCATCAGTTCTTCGGCACTCAGCTTTCTTTATAGTCCAACTCTCACATCCATACATGACTCCTGGGGAAACCACATCGCCCAGCCTGTTGCCTGAGAAAGAGGGGCTGGGCTGAGTGGGGGGGTCTGTATACCCAGTCTGTTCATTCCAGATGGATGTTGGCGGAACAGGACAGATGTAGGAGAGACGCCTGGTTGACCCCGTCTCAGCAACTCGGGGCCCCAGGTAGGACTTTGCGCCCCTTGGTCGGCACGAGGAGCAAATATCATACAGGAAGCTCACTGAGGAAGCTCAACCAGAAGCTTTTCAGGGTTTTCCAAGCTCTTGCATGACCCTGTCTAGTGGCTGAGGTGCACATAGGTGAATTTTTCTAGGGAACCGTCCGGGGCTGGCACACCCGTCGAGAGCTGGCATGCCACACCTGGGTCTGTGTCTGACGTCGAGGGCGTAAGCCGCCTTCCTGCACCCACATTTGCTGTCCCCTCTCCCGACCCCCACCGCATCCATCGCCATTACTGCCTCTTCCTGTAAACACAACAAAAGGCAAAACCATGCCTCCCCAGTGGCTCAGGGGTAACAACTCTGCCTGAAATGCAGGAGACCCGGGTTCAGTCCTTGGGTTGGGAAGGTCCCCTGGAGGAGGGCATGGCAACCCACTCCAGTATCCTTGCCTGGAGCATCCCACGGACAGAGGAGCCTGACGGGCTACAGTCCATGGGGTCATAAAGAGTCCGACACGACTGAGCGACTAACACTTGAAATTTCCTATCCCCTCCTGCAACCCCGTTATGCTGGCTTCCACAGGCAAACCTGTCACCTTCACCACTGACTGCCTTTTAAGACGACTCCCTTTCTTTTAACTTCTTTTGTTTGCTGTGTCGGGTTGAACCTGCGAGGTGGCCAGGAGCCTCTCACCTCCAGCGTTTTAGCAGCAAAGTTCCGAGGGTCCCCGTGCAAGAGGAGGTCTGCGAAAAGTCACCACGGTGACCGTAATCCCATGGATGCTTTTTTCATTTTTATTTTTTTCCTCCGAGGCAGCGTTTTTTATCTTCCCACATGCAAGGGCGTTGGGCTGTCTTTCAGCCTGCCCTCAGCTGCAACGCTTAGCCTTGCCATCCCCAAAGGAGATTCAGAGTGGAGAGGGGGCCATGAGCCAGTTCGCTCTTCGTAGACGCAGAGGAACCCGGCGGGAGGGGAGCCCCCAGCGCCCTGCCCAGGCGTCTCAGACGCGAAGGGCAGGCTGGGGGTGGCCGGGATGATGGGTAGGCGCTTGTGCATACCAATCAGCTCGATTTGCCCGCCGTGAACTGAAAGATGCCCAGCGCCAGCTGAAGGGAAATTTAATAACTGTGCCCCGGGGGACTTGAGGCCAGAGAACTCAATGGGACCAGCTGTTTCTGGCTCCTCTGAGGATGGGGAGGAAAATTAAATTAAATTTCAAAAATAGTTGTGATACTCACTAGAAAGAGGAGGGTGGAGGTGAGTGTCAAGTCAGGGAGCTGAGACAAGAGAGGTCACAGGTGGGGAGGCGGGGATGGACGCAGGTGAGACCCCCGGCCTCTGCCACAGCCTCTCCTGGGGGGTGTACCCCCGGCTTTGGGGCTGTCAGACCCGTGAGGGGCACCCCACCCCCGGTGGGCGTCTTTTGGCTGTCCGTCAATTTGGGCATCATCACTGTCTATGATTCTTGTAACTTTTGGTTTCTATTATGAAAAGAAAATACAGCTAAGTGTGCAAAAAAGGTGTAAGAATTCTGAAAAAAAAAAAAAAAAAAGGTCTGTGAAGATTCATAGAGTTAAGAGAACAAAGTTATGATTCCCAGCGGGGAGTCTGGGATGGATATGGACACACTGCTGTATTTAACATGGAGAACCAGCAAGGACCTGCTGGGCAGCACAGGGGACTCTGCTCAGTGTCACGTGGCAGCCTGGCTGGGAGGGGCGTTTGGCGGAGAGTGGATGCATGTGTATGTGTGGTTGAGTCCCTTTGCTGTCCAGCTGAAACTATCACAGCGTTGTTAATTGGCTATACCCCAATACAAAATAAGTTTAAAAATAACTAGAAAAAGAAGTCTGAAGTTGTCAGACTTCCCTGATGGCTCAGATGGTAAAGAATCTGCCTGCAATGCGGGAGACCTGGGTTGGATCCCTGGGTGGGGAAGATCCCCTGGAGAAAGGAGTGGCACCCCACTCCAGGATTCTTGCCTGGAGAATCCCATGGACCGAGGAACCTGGCGGGCTACAGTCCACGGGGTCGCAGAGAGCTGGACACGCCTAAAGCGACAGAGCACACACTCACAGACCTCAGGGGATGAGGCAGGCCTTTCCCGGGAAGTGCAACCTGGGGCTGTGTTCCAGAGGGGCCTGGGTGCTGAGGAGGCACGCAGCTCGATCCGAGGAGCCTCCCTCCCGGCCGGCTGGGTGGACTTGCTGTGCAGGGAAGAGATTTAGAGCCCTGAGATGAAGCCAAACCTGGGTGGTGCGGAACACGGGCCTGTTTGCTTTTTCAACAGTGCAGCTAAATTATAATTATATTTCATCCCGTGTTGCCCAAAGAAGAAGGCTTTTGTAACCAGCCCCACCTTGGCCTGCCGCTGGCATAAATCTTCCCCAGGGAGGCGGGCGCACCTCGAGATGTGAGGGGGAGGCCTGCGGATCTGGGGGGGAGGACGGGGGGCGGGGGCGGTGGCGGTGGTGAGACCGGCCAGGGCCACGGTAGGGCCGGTTCCACGTTCGCAAAGGCGTGGACGCTAGACTGAGCCAAGAGCCTGTGCCCCCGCGACCGCCAGGCCGCTAACGAGCGCCGTGCGTGCGTTCTCCTTATTGTTTTTCTTTCATTTGTCTCCGCAGCGAGCGGGAGCGGAAAGGACCCCTTAAAGCCGACGGGATCGGTGCCAAGGAAGCGAACGGGGGCCACCCTGAGTCCACACGGGGAAGCAGGGGCTCCGAATGGTTTTGTGCAGGAAAAGCGTCAAGAACGGGGACGGGCTGCCGCCGGGTCACGGGAAGGGATGGACAGGGCTCCGGGCCGTGCGGCTGGCCCTGGCGGTCCGGCCCGGGCAGGCAGGCGCCTCAGCGCCCTCCTGTCTGGGCCGGGAAGCCACCGGAAGGGCCGGGCTCCCCGAGGGCGCATACTGTGCCCTGCGTGTTCTGAAAAGTCACCCCCAGCCCCCCTGCAGAAGGCGGGCCTCAGTCTCACGGTCTGCTCCCAGGAACTGACTCGCGCACAACCAGCTAGGAACATTCCAGCCCTGATTTTGTGGCGGCTCATTCTTTCCAGGGTAAGCGGTCAGCTCAATGGTTTCCACCCCAATACCCGCCTCCTACGAGGGCTGCCCAGGGTGTCTGCAGAGGCATGGGAGACTCCTGGAGCTGCATTTCAGGACAGGCTGGGGGGTACGATGGGGTGGACGAGCAGGGCCCAACACGTCTACGCAGTTATTTAAAGAATAATTTAAAAAAAAAACAAACAAAAAAAACACTGGCTTGGTTAAGGCGAAGGGTAGTGTTGAAACACACATCGCGATATTAACACCCACACAGACAGCCTGGTCTGACCCCCCTTGCCCTTGAAACTCATGTAACAGGAAAAGAGCACCCAGGTTTGTGATGTTGGACTGGATCTAACATAAAAGTCCAGTCCTAAGTCCAGCAAGTCCACTCTTGGAATGCCCTAGGCTGCTTCATCTCCCGGAGTCAGATGCCATCCCCAAATCTGGGCTTCAGGGCTGCCAAGCACTTGACGGATCACGTCCGTCATGTGGAAATGAAAACCCGAAACGGTCAATGGTGTGGAATAAGGCACAGAGGAACCTCCCCGGCGGATGCCGTGATGCTTGCGGATCTGTGTTAGAGACTCGCCCAACACGGCCACCAGACACCGGCAAAGCGTGTGTTCCAAGGAGGTGGGGGTATAGTGTGGGTCACCTAGGGGGAACGTTAAAATGTTCTTTATAGCTCTCTGTGTGTTTGTAATTAATTTTTATTGGAGTACAGCTGCTTTACAGTGTTGTGTTAGTGCTCTGGGCTTCCCAGCTGGTGATAGCGGTTAAGAAGCTCCCTGCCAACGCAGCAGAAGTAAAAGACGCAGGTTCGATCCCTGGGTGGGGAAGATGCCCTGGAGAAGGAAAGGGCAACCCACTCCAGTACTCTTGCCTGGAGAATCCCATGGACAGTGGAGCCCTGCAGGCTACAGTCCACGGGGTCGCAGATAATTGGGCAAAAGTGTAGCAACATCACTTAAACATACCACAACGGAAGAGGGGGCGGAATATCCCACAAAGTTCTCTTAGTAGTGGAAAGATGTTTTCTGAGTGATAAGAGATTTATTTTTTACCCCCGTTTTCCTGAAACAGGATACTGAATTCTGCAGTAGCTTCTTTTAGCTGGGATACTGTGAAAACATTACATGGCTTCTTTTAGCTGGGATCATGTGAAAACGTTACATGTGGGCAAGATCTGAAGGTTACTATTGACAATTTAAGATTGTTGCCAAGATAATTATTTTGAGTAAAGTGGGGAAGGAGGAAAATAAGGGTGAAGATGAGGTCAAAGAAGGTATGTTGAATTTCTTATGAATCCTGGTATTGTGGATGTTAGACAGTTAATGTCTAGCTTTGCACCCACACTGCCATTCTGCAGAATAGAGGCTCGGCCCTGGGATTCACATGGATTTCGGGCACCCAGGGGACAGATGTGAGCAGTTCCTCGTTTTGAGGATCAGGCTTTTTTCCATCCCGACCGGATTCTTTTTGCCTCACCGGGCACTTGAGGAGGAAGTTTTGCAGCCAACAGATTCCCACCAAGAGTAAAAGCATCTTTTTATTTTGTTTTTAAACATTTTTTTTAATTGGACCTTTTTGCAAAGGCTTATTGCATTTGTTGCAACGTTGCTTCTCTTACGTGTTGTTGTCGTTGGCTGGCAGGCATGTGGGATCTTAGCTCTTTCATCAGGGACTGAGCCCGCCCTCCCTGCGTTGGAAGGCGAAGTCTACACCGCTGGGCTGCCAGGGAGGTCCCTCAACGTGTCTTTTTAAACCTGAGATTTCAGCTCTTTGAGTCCGTGCTGTTATCTCTGGTCTGTCTTAGGTACTTTCATCAGAATGGAAAGCACTTCCCCTTTATATCCTCAGGGGTCTTGTTGTAAATGGCCACGTGCGATTTCAGATGGAGAGAAATGGAAGTTTAAGTGGCCGTGCTAAGTTGCCCAGTCGTGTCCGACTCTTTGCAACTCTACGGTAGCCGGCCAGGCTCCTCTGTCCATGGGAGTCTCCAGGCAAGAACACTGGAGTGGGCTGCCGTTTCCTCCTCCAGGGGACCTTCCCGACCCAGGGACCAAAACTGGGAGTCTTGTGTCTCCTGCGTTGGCAGGCAGGTTCTTCACCCCTAGTGCTGCCTGGGAAGTAGAGAATACGTAAAACCTTGATGAAGAGCCTGTGGCTGCACCTGCCAAATCCCACTTCACTGAAGCTGGTCCCCATGTCCCCATGTCCTGTAGAATTGCTGTCAGCGCCCACCTGGGACATAAAGGCTCTCTCGTTGCTGATGGTGATGCTCAGCTCAGAACAAATAGCCTTGGGGTGGGGGTGGGGTCAGGGCGTGGGCATCGGGGGTCCAGGACCGAACACAAGATGGGTAGGGGTCCAAGAGCCTCAGGGTTCCTCAGACTGAGGCCCAGCTCGACCTCTAAGATGTAAGCCTTCTTCCACACACACACCCAAGATGGGTATTTCTAACATTTTCTTTCCTTTTTAATATTTATTGAATGAAAGAGCCTTTAAATCCTATAGTGCTTTGCAATTTTCAAAATTTCACACGGAGGATTTCATATAATCCCACTCTCAGTTGCTCAGCTGTGTCCGACTCTCTGCGACCCTATGAACCAGCACGCCAGGCCTCCCTGTCCATCACCAACACCCGGAGTCCACCCAAACCCATGTCCATTGAGTAGGTGATGCCATCCAACCATCTCATCCTCTGTCATCCCCTTCTCCTCCCGCCTTCAATCTTTCCCAGCATCAGGGTCTTTCCAATGAGTCAGCTCTTCGAAACCAGTGGCCAAAGTATTGGAGCTTCAGCATCAGTCCTTCCAGTGAATATTCAGGACTGATTTCCTTTGGGATGGACGGTTTCAATTTGTCCATCCCAAACTCCGTAATGATCCCTCCACCTCCCCCATCCTTCCCTGTACCTACAGGAAACATTAAGTTCGTTGTAAATAAGCTCGCTCCTACTGTTTTCTAGATTCCACATGTAGGTGATATCACGTGATATTTGCCTTTTTCTGTGATGTACTTCACTTAGTATGGAAATCTCTAGGTCCACCCAAGTGGTTGCAAAAGGCAAATTTCACCCTTTCTCATGGCTGCGTAACATTCCCTTCTATTAGACGCACCACGTCGTCTGTCAGTGGGCACGTAGGTTGCTTCCTTGGGGAGGGTGGGGTTTGAGGGTTAGTTTTTGGAAACCTGGATGGTGAGATAGGTGCCAACATCCAGATGACAGGCGCTGGTTCTTGGGCCAACATCACACGGTGCTGTTTATTTTAGAAGGGGCCCTGGTGAGCTCTGGCCTGCTGCTTCATCCACTCACTCCCAGCCCCACCAGGACTTGGGATGTTGAAGACACTGTTAGCACTGCCTGCTTCGATCCTAAAGGGTGCAGGTATTACTTGTCTACAGAGAGAGACTCTCTGAGGTCACATCCACGGCCCCCAGCGAGGTGTGAACTCCCATCTGAGAGGGTTAGCCTTTTGCTTGCTGTAACGGAGGGCTAAGCCACAAACATTCCTTGTTAGCCCCATTCCAACGTCGGGAAATTTATTTATTTTTTCCCCCTTGTACCAGAGAAATCAGGCTCCTCTGTGGGATAACGTGAAAAATTTGCTAACAAACTGCTTCTCCCTCGTTCAGAGGCCCCGAGAATTCTGAACACTCTCTGGAAAATCAAACCGCTGTGACCCGACCAGCATTTCGACGGGTTACGACTAAATGAAACAGACAACATGTGGGTCCAATTTACTCCACGACGCACATGTTTAAAGGGTTTTGGCAAAAGCTCTCTTGCTCTTTCCTCGTCTTCCCTCCCTTCACCCCAAACATTAGAGAGATGGTGGGAGACTGTTTTGATAAAACAGCGGAGGCTAAGGTCTGCTCCAGACGTGCAAACAAATGAAACGGGGTGGGCGGCCTCACCCTCAGCCATGGGGGAGAAGATGCCACCGCCCTCTTCAATCCTTAAATGTTTTGATGTGGTTTGTAAGATTTGTCTCTGGGTACAGGGGAGACACCAAGTGGGGAGGGCTACCAAGGCTGGCTGGAGCTTGCTGAGAAACGCTTGCACGTAGCCCCGGGGTGCTGTCCGGGGCGAGGGGCGGGGCGCAGACTTGGGCAGAACCTGAGCTGAGGCTGCAGCTCTGAGCTTTTGTAGCTGCTTGGATACACACCCCCCGAGCCCCTACTGGTCAGCAGGGCTGGGCACCCATCTGTTACCTCTGTCCTCTGACTGAAGCCTCTGGGGAGCTTGCGATATGTGGGTGGCACTCGCCTTACATGCAAGGAGACAGCTCGGGGTTGGCGGAGGTGGGGGCAGGTGACCTCCGCCTTGTCAATGAAAATGAGAGTGTTAGTCGCTCAGTCATGCATGACTGTGACCCCGTGGACTGTAGCCCGCCAGGCTCCTCCATTCATGGGATTCTCCAGGCAAGAACACTGCAGTGGGTTGCCATGCCTTCCTTCAGGGGATCTTCCCGACCCAGGAATCGAACCCAGGTCTTCTGCACTGGCAGGTGAGTTCTTTACGGTCTGAGCCGCTAGGGAAGCCCATTAAAATGTCTCATGAAATGCTCACCTGGCAACCGAGATCCCAGCGAGGCAGGCGTGACCTCAGGTCTTGGGTGAGTTTAGGGAACATCGATTCCGTAGCCCCTCATTCGTAGTTTTCTGTCTTTTTGTTTCTGGGAAGGCTGGCTGGGCGGGGGGGGGATGGTAGAGGGGAGGACGGTGTCACAGCAGCCTAATGAACAGAAGGTGAGAACTAAGAAGCAAGACTTGTCACCAATTATGTAAACATGTCATCTTTGTTTTGTCAATAAGCATTCCGGGCTGGCGTCTCTTCCTTGCAGAGAGCGTCCCCGCTTCCCACAGGAGGAGAGCGGGGAGATGGGGCTGTCTGTCGAGAAGAGACGCCATCAGATGCCCGGCACGCAGAGGGCGGGTGAGCGGGGGGTCTGTCTCTGGGGGGCGCAGCGCAGGGGGGCAACCCCCCTTGGCCGGCACTGTCAGCGAGGCAGCCTTGGAGCCGCGCCGTCGCCCGTTAGGCATGAAGCGGCGAATGATGCACACGAACAGTCTTCATCTCCTCCCTGGGAAGGGGGCCAGTCTGCAAGGTGGGGTAGGGGGGCACCCCTGGGCGCCGCTGCTGTGGCTGTCGGGGTGGGAGGCTGTGTGCATCCCAGCAGGGCTCAGGGATGGTCCTTGGGGGCCAGCTGTGTGGCTGGGCTGCGGGTGCCCTGCGTTCATGGGCCGTTCTGGAAAGACGGGCCGTCCACAGCATCCTGAGCGGGTGGTGGTGGCTGTGCTTGAAGGAACTTGCTCTTGGTTCCTGGGCTAGACAGTTTTAGCTGGGCTTTTTGTGCTGGGAAAAAAAAATGCTTGCGTGTGTGTGTGTGTGGTGTGTGAATGAGTAGCAAACACTTGAACAGATGTGTGAGTTGGACTATAAAGAAGGCTGAGCACCAAAGAATTGATGCTTTCCAACTATGATGCTGGAGAAGACTCTTGAGAGTCCCTCGGACTGCAAGGAGACCCAACCAGTCCATCCTAAAGGAAATCAAGCCTGAATATTCATTGGAAGGACTGATGCTGAAGCTGAAGCTCTAATACTTTGGCCACCTGATGCGAACTGACTCATTGGAAAAGACCCTGATGCTGGGAAAGATTGAAGGCGGGAGGAGAAGGGGACGACAGAGGATGAGATGGTCGGACGGCATCGCTGTCTCAATGGACGTGAATGTTAGCAAACTTCGGTGGACAGTGGAGCAGAGAGGAGTCTAGTGGGCTACAGTCCTCAGGGTCACAAAGAGTTGGAACTGACTGAACAACAGCAATAAAGCCCCATTTGACAGAACTCCACAGCAAGGATAGTGATGGATAACCACAGAGGAAAAGCACTTGCTGGGACCTGACCTGAGCTATGACAGGCTCAACAGGGCACACTGGGCCTAAGCCTCAGGTTCTTGTAAGCATGAGTCATAATTCTAGGAAGCCCCACCAAGGTCCCCGATGACACCAAGGTCCCCGATGACACCAAGGTCCCCCCCGATGACGCCAAGGTTAAGTCAGTCACCACGATGACCCGAGGTTGAGTCAATCGCCACGTGCCAATTACACTATTGCTGAGACAAAAGACTGCCTGTATATAAGCAGCTGTGATTTAGAGCCCGGGGCTCTTGTCAAGATTCCACTGTGCTGGATGAGACTTGGGCCCTAGCTCGAGCTAGCAATAAACCCCTTTATGCTTTTGCATTGCTGTGGATGTCTTATTCTCTCAGTTTTGGGGACTCGGACACTGGGCATAACAGACTTTGCCCTAAAAATTGTGAAATAGACAAGCATTAGTTGCTCAGTTGTGTCTGACTCTTTGCGACCCCACGGACTGTAGTCCAAAAGGCTCCTCTGTCCATGGGATTCTCCAGGCAGGAATACTGGAGTGGGTTGCCATGCCCTCCTCCAGGGAATCTTCCCCACCCAGGGATCGAACCGAGGTCTCCTGTATTGCAGACAAGGAGGGATGTAGAAAACCCACCTCCATGATGATTTTTAAAACAGGGCTATAGAGATATTAACTACATACCATGAAATTCAGTTTTTTTTCTTTTGAAGAGACAATTTCATGCTTTTTAGGCTTCCCATGGGGTCGCAAGGAGTCGGACACGACTGAGCGACTGACCTGACTGACTGAGGCTTCCCATGTGGTGCTAAGTGGTAAAAAACCCACCTGTCAACGCAGGAGACATAAGAGATGTGGGTTTGATCCCTGGGTCTGGAAGATTCCCCTGGAGGAGGAAATGAAACGCCACTCCAGTGTTCTTGCCTAGAGACTCTCTTAACAAAGGAGCCTGGCTGGCTACAGTCCATGAGGTCACAAAGGGTCAGACAGGACTTGAGCGACTCAGCACACACACATACTATGTTAGCAACCATCACGGCAATCTAATTCTGGAATCTTTCCATGACCCCCTGTAAAACAGAACCACATGCCTATCTGTGGTCATTTCTCTGACCTTCACCCCAGCCCCTCACCCCCTAGGCCCCATCGAGTCTACTTTCTGTGTCTGTAGATTCCCCTGTTCTGGACAATTCGTATAAACAGAGTCATGGAATAACATGTGGCTATTTTCTGGCTGGCTTCTTTCACTAAGCACCCTGATTTTGGGGTTTATTCAACTTGTAGGCTGCGTCAGTGTTTCACTGCATTGTAGCTGGTTTTCACTCCATCGTACGGATGGGCTCCATTTGGTTCATCCATTCACCTGTAGATGGTAACGCTCAAAATCATTCAAGCTAGGCTCCAATGGTCCATGAGCTGAGAACTTCCAGATGTTCAAGCTGGCTTTAGAAAAGGCAGAGGAACCAGAGATCAAATTGGCAACATCCACTGGGTCATTGAAAAAGCAAGAGCGTTCCAGAAAAACATCTGCTTCTGCTTCCTTGACTACACTAAAGCCTTTGACTGGGTGGGTCACAGCAAAGTGTGGAAAATTCCTTAAGAGATAGGACTACCAGACCACCTTACTTGCCTCCTGAGAAATCTGTATGCAGGTCAAGAAGAAACAGTGAGAAGTGGACATGGAACAACAGACTGGTTCCACATCAGGAAAGGAGTATGTCAAGGCTGTATATTGTCACCCTGCTTATTAAACTCATACACAGAGTACATCATGAGAAACACTGGGCTGGATGAAGCACAAGCTGGAATCAAGACTGCCGGGAGAAATATCAATAACCGAAGATATGCAGATGACACCACCCTTATGGCAGAAAGTGAAGAAGAACTAAAGAGCCTCTTGATGAAGGTGAAAGAGGAAAGTGAAACAGTTGGCCTAAAGGTCAACATTCAGAAAACTAAGATCATGGCATCCAGTCCCAGGACTGAGGCAAACAGACGGGGAAACAGCGGACGACACAGTGATGCCTGGCCTGGCACAGTCCTCAGGGCCGAAAAGAGTCAGACACGACTGAAGCGACTAGCACTTTCACTTTCAGCCCGACAAAAGAGTAACAACCAAGCTAAATTCCAGGCGCGCTGAAGAGTCCCGCGCGGCTTTATTGTTTTAATCTTCTTCACGGCAGAAGCCATTGACTCCACTTGCTGGCAATCTGTTTCACCACCAACGCCGAAATCATTTTGTGGATTAAAAAAAAAAAAAATTGTTTTTGGCTGCTGCTCTTAATCCCTGCGCCACGGTTTAGAGGACTGAACAGCCAGTCTGGCGGCTCTGCACTTCCGCCCGTGCGGGTCGGCCCTTCAGGCGCACTTCCGCCCGTGCGGGTCAGCCGTTCACGCGCACTTCCGCCCGTGCGGGTCGGCCCTTCAGGAGCACTTCCGCCCGTGCGGGTCAGCGCTTCAGGCGCACTTCCGCCCGTGCGGGTCGGCCCTTCAGGCGCACTTCCGCCCGTGCGGGTCAGCCGTTCACGCGCACTTCCGCCCGTGCGGGTCGGCCCTTCAGGCGCACTTCCGCCCGTGCGGGTCGGCCGTTCACGCGCACTTCCGCCCCGTGCGGGTCAGCGCTTCCTGCGTCCCGCGCGCGTCTGAGGCACGTGGTAGCCCTGGAGTAAACGCCGCACCTGCAGTGCCTAAGAGACCAGAGCGTTTGTCTCTTGCTGCCCGAGCCGGGGCAGATCAGTAAATTAATGATGCGGCTCTGACTTGTGTCCGGTTTTATTTTGTGCGCACACAGAGGTTTCTCCGGGTGGATCAGCTGAGTCGTCGCCCGGACACATTTCAACCACGCCGTACGTATTTCCTCAGGCAAAGAAAATAGATGGTTCTGAAGAGGAAATACCTACCCTGATATAATGACAGGTAACGGAAGGAGGATTTTCTCCGGTTTAAAAATTCCATGACAAAACACATTTAAACTTTTATATGATTTAAAAATAGATTGTCCTATGCATTGTCACAAATGAGGACATGCAGAATTTACGGATGATGATAAATTTTGGGAGAAACCAAAGCTTAAAAAAAAGTCTAATAATCTCTACATACAAACAGTTTTTCTTACAGGTCTATCCATCCATCCATCCATCAATCATCCAACCGTCCATCATCCATCCATCCATCATCCATCCATCCATCAATGCATCAGCCATCAATCAAGCCATCAGTCCTCTTATCTGTCCATCCATCCGCCCATCCATCCATGTAGTCACCAGACGCGCTAGAACACCACCACAGGTGTACTAGAAGGTGGTGAGAACTTGTGAAGGGGACATAGAGATGAGCGCAACGTTGAGAAACTCTGCACTGGATCATGGATGCCTCAAGACAGAACTATTAAGAACCCAGAGAATCCAAACTCTGAGTCTTTGTGTTTCTCACTTCTCAGTCTTTATTTTTAAATTTTTTAAATTGCAGTATCATTGATAGACGGGCGTCCCTGGTGGTCCCGATGGTAAAGAATCCACCTGTGATGCAAGAGACCCAAGGTCCATCCCTCGGTCGGGAAGATCCCCTGGAGGAGCGTATGGCAACCCACTCCAGTGCTCTTGCCTGGAGAATTCCATGGACAGAGGAGCCTGGCGGGCTACAGTCCCTGGGGTCGCAAAGAGTCGGGCACACCTGAGTGACTAACACACAGTTGATAGATGAGGAAATGGGGGCTCGGGGATGTCACAAGTCCTAAAGCCATCCCTATGGGTTGTTGAACACTGAAGCTTGACCACTGTGTCATTTCACTTCCCTAGATAACAAGGAAGTAATAGTGTTTGGGGGACTTCCCAAGTGGTGCAGGCATAGAGAACCCTCCTGCCAGGACAGATGCATAAGACATGTGGGTCGGGAAGATCCCCTGGAGAAAGAAATGGCAACCCACTCCAGTTTTCTTGCTGGGGAAATCCCACGGACAGAGGAGGCAGTCCATGGGGTCACAGAGACTCAGACATGACTGAACACACCATTTCAATTCCAACAGCATTTCTGGAGTTATTTTTCTACCCTAAGGACATAGAACTGAGGTCCCATTCTTGACCCCTTGTGGTGGTGAATTTTATGTGTCGCCTTGTCTGAGCCACAGTACCCAGCTGTTAGCTCAACCTTCATCCTAGATGCTGCTGCGAGGCTATTCCTTAGATGGGACAAGCACTGAAATCAGTTGACTTTGAATGAAGCAGATTGCTCTCCATGCCACAGGTGGGCCTCACCTAACCAGCTGAAGGTAATACGAGAAACAGAAAAGCCCAGCCTCCCAATTGGAAGATAGATTTTCGCCTCCATGTGACCTTTGAACTTGAGCTGCAGCATCAGCTCCTCCTGGGTCTCCAGGCTACTGGTCTACCTCATGGTGTTGGAGAAGACTCTTGAGAGTCCCTTGGACAGCAAGGAAATCAATCAATCCTAAAGGAGATCAGTCCTGAATATTCATTGGAAGGACTGATGCAGAAGCTGAAGCTCCAATTCTTTGGGCACTTGATGTGAAGAACTGACTCATTTGAAAAGACTCTGATGCTGGGAAAGATTGAAGGCAGGAGAAGGGGATGACAGAGGATGAGATGGTTGGATGGCATCACCGACTCAATGGACATGGATTTGGGGGGACTCTGGGAGCTGGTGATGGACAGGGAGGCCTGGAGTGCTGCAGTCCACAGGGTCGCAAAGAGTGGGACACGACTGAGCGACTGAACAGCAGTCTTTAATCTCTCTTTCTGTGTATGCACACACAGACATCCTATCACTTCTGTTTTTCTGGAGAACCGTGATGGATACAACCCCTTGCTACACCAACCAGCGAAGCTGCCTTCTACTTGGGAAATTTCGAAAAAGCATCCCTCTAATATCAAGAGTGGAAACACCCCACCTGCACTGTCAAGAGCCTGACCTCAAGCTTGACTCCCCTACGTCCCCTGCTGGCATCCAGAGCTAGGGTCCAGAAATCCTGCTCCAAAGTTCCCGGGTGCCCTGGTCTGAGTGAAACAGTCTACGCTCACACAGCCTGACTTCAAATAGGCTGTGCTCCGGGGACTCCGTCGCCACAGATGCAGCGGGGTGCATGCACGCCGGGAGCTGCGTCCGGACCGCCCTGAGTCCATGAAACGTGCCAGGGATGCTGTTGGTGACGCTCACACACACCCGGTATCGTCTGTACCTCATGACTCAACTCTGATGGGCTACTTCAGCCACGGTCTCTAAGCCCAGGCAAGATCCGGTTCGCCGACCCACCTGTTCTCTGCTCGCCCTGGACTGCCTTTTGTCAAGTGGCTTCCATGACCCTAGCATGCAGAGTCGCTCAGACCGTGAACTCCCGGCGGCCCTGAGACTTCGAGCCTTCATCCTTCCAGCTAGAACTCCCAGGAGAGTCTGGAGTCCCCAGAATCCTGTGTATGGCACCCGGGTATCAGGACATGAAAGAGATGTTTGGGCCGAAATGAGGATGCTTTGGCAAAAGGGTTTCCTCTCTTGAGCCCAGGTCGATGCTCTGCTGAGCACAAAACGTCCACTTTGTTGGAAAAAGGCAGAAGGGGTTGAAGAGCAGGGACGTGTTCGTCTCTCCCACCTATGATGCCTCAGGAGAAGTAGGGCGCAAGGCCCCGGCTCGGGAAAAGAATCGGCCCAATTCCTGGCCACCTCCCCGATAACCTTGTTAGCGGCCACACGGACTGGCTGTCGCCTGGGGCCAGGAGCTACGTGTCTCATTCATAAACATGAGGCTTCCCCCTGCCCCTGCTTTTCGCAGCGCCTGTTTGTCAGCCCCCCAGACCCTGCACGCCTGTTCCCACCTCTATTGTTCCCACACCCCCGCCACCCCCGCCACCCCGTCCTTATGAATCTGACGGCTCCACTGTCACTTCTCGTTACGGGAACTAAACGTATGAGGATTGATGGGGCTTTCTACCTAATGCTGTTATCCGAACTGGGTTTGTTGATTTAATGAACAAAACGTCACATCGCATCTCCCTTGTCTTGACGTCTGAACCCTGTGGCAGCTGCTGGTGGCAGATTTGCTGAAAAGGGGTGTGTGTGTGCGCGCACTGGATCCACTAATTTAATTTGCATGCTATCCAAAAATAAAAACAGAAGCATACACCTCCTACGGTCGGACACATTATTGAAATTTGTTTTTCTTAAATCAAACTATCCCAGGAGCCACTCTGGGACCAGGGCACCCCTGTTTCTGACTCAGGGCCCAGGAGTTCATCGAGATGCCCGCTAAAAAACTCCCGTTGGATGAGTGCTCTGAGATCCAGTGACCTGATCGCCCTGGGAAAGTACGGATGGGGCTTGAAGGCGCGCCAGGTGTCCGTCCTTCTCACACCCTGCCAAAAACCCTGAGGGGCAAGGCCCCCAGTAGCTGGACTCCGGGATGCCCTCTGCAGAAGGAACAGGTTGTCACTGGCCAATCTGTCCGGTCTGAAGCCACTCTGTCGTTGCAAAGGGGCGCACAAGCTGGCCGGCCTGCGTCTGAGCCCTGCCTCTCTAGGAGGAAGGACAGGGCCAGCGGTCACCCCGGGAATGGACAGACCTCCTTGTGGCCGGGGTCCTGGGAAGCAGAGATGGATGCAAGCTGAGCCCCACCCCCCCGGGGCTTCCCCCCGCAGGGACACTCCCACTGGGGCGCCCGGCTCGGGTGGCATGATCGCGTCCCCCCAGCTCAGAGCCGAGACCAGAGCGGCAAACAGCGTCCGAGGGCGAGCTCCGTGTCGGCGCGGGCTTGCGGGCGCGCGTGCTTGGAAGACCCAGTTGTGAGAGTGTCTGGCAATTAAAAATAATTGGGAAGCAGGTTTCTCTCAGCCCTTGCAAGAATGCCAGCTAGCATATAATGACGTTTCATTAGATATGCTGAAAGCTGGGAGCGCCGTATGGCAGGGGCAATTAAAGAGGATCATAAGAGGGATGAGGGGAAAAAAAGAGAGAGAGAGAGAGAGACATTAGAAAAACCCCGGCTAAGACGAGCCATGCATTTAATGGCCACTTCATTAACTAATTGATTTCTTATTAGTTACGGGAGAAGCCCCGGTTAGCGCCTTCCGCACACGTAATTAGCGGCATTTACACAATTAAGCCACTTGCTCATTCCGTGGCTAAACATTCTTGGAACCGACCACGGCAGCCTTGCTCTGGGCCATCCAGCTCGCTCTGTTTTATTTTTCTTGCTAATATTGGCTTAACCTTCAAATCAAAAATTCTCTGCCCACCCCCCCCCGACCTTGCCCCACACCTGACCCCTCGGCTTCGCCGTTTTTAATTACGATACTAAATGCACAGAAATCTGCTTCATCAGAGAGGCTGATGTGGGCTGGGTCCCTCTCGCTGCCCCGGACCCTCAGATTCTTGCGTGCATCTCCTGAGGTTGATGCCTTCCCTGATGGAATCACTCTCGGGCTGTTTCATTTGCCTCTTATTCCCACCCGCCCCATAGCCATGCTAAGTCACTTGAGTCATGTCCGAGTCTTTGCAACCCCATGGACTGTAGCCCTCCAGGCTCCTCTGTCCGTGGGATTCTCCAGGCAAGAATACTGGAGTGGGTTGCCATGGCCTCCTCCAGAGGATCTTCCCAACGGAGGGATGGAACCCCAGTCTCCTGCATTGGCGGGCAGATTCTTCCTTGTCTGAGCCCCCAGGGAGGCCTCAGCAGAGCACGGAGGCCATTCCCCCACCGCCATGGAGACCAGACGTCAGATCCAGGCCGTGGCAGGCCCACGCTCTGCCCACAAGCTCCAGGAGGCGTCCTTCCAGACTCACCGTGGCTTTAACGTATTCGCAGCCCCCTCCCTCTCCCGCCACTGCCGCTCCGGGTGCAGTTCACATTTCTGCCTGGCATGGATTTGTATCTGGGGGTGCCTTCTTGAGGCTCCAGCGTCGCTGTGAGAAGAACCTTCCATGGAAAGCTGACACCCTCACCGTGGACGCAGAATAAACACACGTGGGACTGAGCTGAGATCCTGGGGTTGCGAGCCTAGGCACGGCCAGCTGAGCTCGGTCAACTAAAGCTGAGCGAGCCAGAGTAGCTGGGCTTCCCTGGGGGCTCAGCCAGTAAGGGGTCTGCCCGCAGTGTGGGAGACCCAGGTTCGATCCCTGGGTCAGGAAGATCCCCTGGAGAAGGGAACAGCAACCCACTCCAGTATTTTTTTTTTTAATTTTTTTTAATTTTTTTTTATTTTCTTGCAGCATTTTTTTTAAATTTTTTAATTTTTTTTTATTTTTTAAATTTTAAAATCTTTAATTCTTACATGCGTTCCCAAACATGAACCCCCCCTCCCACCTCCCTCCCCACAACATCTCTCTGGGTCATCCCCATGCACCAGCCCCAAGCATGCTGCACCCTACGTCAGACATGGACTGGCGATTCAATTCTTACATGACAGTATACATGTTAGAATTCCCATTCTCCCAAATCATCCCACCCTCTCCCTCTCCCTCTGCCCACTCCAGTATTCTTGCCTGCAGAATCCCATGGATGGAGGAGCCTGGCCGGCTACAGTTCATGGGGGTTGCAAAGAGTCGGACACGGCTGAGTGACTCATACTTCCACTTTGTCTCAAACAAGAGTAAAAGATCATCGTTTTACTACACTCTTTGAGTGTAGGAACGGTAGGTTACTAGTCTAGACGTTGCTGTGGTACGCACTTGCCTGGACACAAAACCATGGAAACCCAACCCCACTTCCACGGAGTCTGAAATCGGCAGGAGTCCGAAGATATGCACATCAGTTAGTAATACGAAACTGCTAAAGTTCAACCACTTCTGACCTGTGAAATGTGAGAGCTGGACCACAAAGAACGCTGAACGCTGAAGAAGTGATGCTTTTCAAACGTGATGCCGGAGAAGACTCTTGAGAGTGCCTCGGACTGCAAGGAAATCAAACCAATCCATCCTAAAGGAAATCAGTCCTGAATATTCATCGGAAGGACTGATGCTGAAGCTAAAACTCCAATACCTTGGCCACCTGATGCGAAAACCTGACTCACTGGAAAAGACCCTGATGCTGGGAAAGACTAAGGGCAGGAGGAGAAGGGGACGACAGAGGATGAGGTGGTTGGATGGCAGCACCGACTCAGCAGACATGAGTTTGAGCCAGCTCTGGGAGATGGTGAAGGACAGAAAGGCCTGGCGTGCTCCAGTCCATGGGGTTGCAAAGTGTGGGACACGACTGAGCGACTGAGCAATAACCTATGGAAGGGGCTTCCCAGCTGGCACCAGTGGTACAAAACCCACCTGCCAGTGTGGGAAACATAAGAGGCCAGGGTTCAGTCGCTGATTGGGGAAGATCCCCAAGAGGAGGGCAGGACAATCCACTCCAACATTCTTGCCTGGACAATCCCACGGACAGAGGGCCCTGGCAGGCTAGAGTCCGCACGGCCGCAAACAGTCACACACGACTGAGGGACTTGGCGCACACATGTGCAATCTAGGAAATTACCGACTCATGCTCATTCAAGCTAAAACTCTTTTTGAAGAAACAGACCCACCGAAAACACGCAAAATATCTCTCCCACCCCTTCACGCACACCGTTGTAAAGCTGTTTTTTTCCAGGGGAAAATAGTGACAGTATGTTATTAATTTAGCTCTAGGAAACTGGAATTTATTTACTGAAACGTCACCCTTAAGTGTTTGAAGAGATTTCCAGCCATGCCCCGTGGTATGCAGCAGCCTGCACTCCCCACACGGCAAGCCTGGAGTCTCCGCCGCTGCAGAGCCAGGGGAGCCCCAGGACTGTGGAATTTAAAACTTGGAGTGACTTCCAAATTACCTAGTCCGCCTGGCCGTCACACGCAAGGAAATACGCACAGGGAGAACAGGGCTTTCCTGGTGGCTCAGTGGCTTAAGAACCCGCCTGTCAATTCGGGAGACCCAGGAGACGAGGGTTCGATCCCTGGGTGGGGAAGATCCCTTGGAGGGGAAATGGCAACCCACCCCAGTATTCTTGCCTGGAGGATCCCATGGACAGAGGAGCCTGGCAGGGGCTACAGTCCATGGGGTCGAAAAGGGTCAGACACAGCGGAAGCGGTTAGCATGTATACATGCATGTCAGGAAAACAGACATGAGCAAAGCCAGAACAGAAACCCAGACCCACAACACAAACTCTACCATAAATCTCAGCCAGAACGGTGAACAGACTTAGGGCTACGCAGAAGCGATAAAACAGAACTTTATGAAGTGATTCATTGCACTTTGCCGAGATTCACTATCATAAAAATTTCACTCCTTTTATTAAAAAAGAATAATGCCAGTCTTCGTCATCGAATAGCGGGTGTTTCAGAATATCGTAAAAATAGGCTTACTTCAACACATAGAATATTAAACACTTCCAAAGTTTTAATGAATAGTGTTTGGGTAGTGAATCTGATCATTTGATAGACAGCTACAATTAATCCCATATTTTTAGACGTTAAAAAAAGATTGCTTCTAAAGCACAGAAAGTCTGCCTTTCTTAACTAATTTCCACTTCTCCCCTGAAGTCATCACACTGTTAATTTATTCCGACGCTTTTCTTAATCGCCACCACCAAGATAAATTCCAGCCCAAATTCTGAATTTATGAGATCCTAATGGATGAGGTTTTATTGAAGAGACATCTTGTTCCTGATATAATTTTAATGTCACCATCATCAATTATCTTGGTCGTCTCACAGTCCAAACGTTGCAAAGTGTAATTTATTTCTACCAAACAATACAAAGCGAACCGCACATGCAGACAGAGGGTAGATTCACGAATGGGGCAGAGATGAAAACATTCTAGGACTGATGCTGAAGCTCCAGGGCTTTGGCCGCCTGATGGGAAGAGCCGGCTCACTGGAAAAGACCCTGATGCTGGGAAAGACTGAAGGTGGGAGGAGAAGGGGACGACAGAGGATGAGATGGTCGGACGGCATCACCGACTCGATGGACCTGAGTTTGAGGAAGCTCCGGGAGTTGGTGATGGACAGGGAAGCCTGGTGTGCTGTGGTCCATGGGGACGCCGAGAGTCAGACACGACTGAGCGACTGAACAGTGAAGCCTCCGGGTGGAGGCAGTGACCCACCGTTTCAAGGACCACCTCTACTTATAAAGAGAATTAGAGAAGGCTGGTGTGCCTCCTGATTCCGCCTCCTGGGGCTAAACCCCCAGAGGGCTCCCTGGTTTCTCGGCCTTGAGGATGGGAGTGGGGTTTCAGGACGATGGCCTCAGGCTGTCCCTGCAGCGGCCGTTCTCTCCGACCATAGTGGGAGACGACACCTACCCTGTTAAGGGTCTCCTTCCTGCCTTCACGGTATCATTGGGTGCCTCGCTGATGAACCCCTTTCCGCTGCTTGTTTCAGAAGCAGCTCACTCCAGGGGGCGCGGGAGGGCGTGTGGGAGGAGGTGCAGGAGCGGATGCGGGTGGGGGTGTGGGACAGGGTGCGGGAGGGGGTGCAGGACGGGGCGCGGGAGGGCGTGTGGGAGGGGGTGCAGGAGCGGATGCGGGTGGGGGTGTGGGACAGGGTGTGGGAGGGGGTGCAGGATGGGGTGCAGGAGGGGACGCGGGAGGGGGTGCGGGAGGGCGTGTGGGAGGGGGTGCAGGAGCGGATGCGGGTGGGGGTGTGGGACAGGGTGCGGGAGGGGGTGCAGGACGGGGTGCGGGAGGGGACGCGGGAGGGCGTGTGGGAGGGGGTGCAGGAGCGGATGCGGGTGGGGGTGTGGGACAGGGTGCGGGAGGGGGTGCAGGACGGGGTGCGGGAGGGGACGCGGGAGGGGGTGCGGGAGGGAGTGTGGGAGGGGGTGCAGGAGCGGATGCGGGTGGGGCTGTGGGACAGGGTGCGGGAGGGGGTGCAGGACGGGGTGCGGGAGGGGACGCGGGAGGGCGTGTGGGAGGGGGTGCAGGAGCGGATGCGGGTGGGGCTGTGGGACAGGGTGCGGGAGGGGGTGCAGGGACGGGGTGCGGGAGGGGACGCGGGGGAGAGTAAAGCAATCTGTGGCTGCTGTTCAGCTGCTCAGTTATGTCTGGCTCTTGGCGACCCTGTGGACCACAGCCCGCCAGGCTTCTCAGTCCGTGGGAGTCTCCAAGCTAGAATACTGGAGTGGAGACACGTATAACCGCATATAAAAGCAGGTGGTTGTTGTTTAGTCAGTAAATCATGCCTGACTCTTTGGGACCCCATGGACCATAGCTCCCCAGGCTCCTGCACCCAGGGAATTTTCCAGGCAAGAATACTGGAGTGGGTTGCCATTGCCTCCTCCAGGGGATCTTCCCGACCCAGGGACTGAACCCACATCTCCTTCACTGCAGGCAGATTCTTTGCCACCGAGTCACCAGGGAAGTCTCACTCTGCCTTCCTCAGAGCACAATGTCTACAGAATACTCGTGTGAACTTTTTTCTTTTTTTTTTTTTACCTTTAGTGGTTTTCCCCAATCTGCAAGGGAAGGTGCAGAATTTAACTTTCTGACTCAACCTTTCTGAACGCCTCCAGCCTTTCTTTCTCTGCTCCATGGAACTGGATCAAAAGCACCCTTTAACGATCTGGCCGCGTGGCAGAGTTCTCTTGAAAAGAGCACGTTTCGGGTCGAATCAGTAAGCCGTCGCGGGGCACGCCTTTCATTCTCTTGCTTTAGTTTGACAAAGCTTCTCTAAACAGGTGCCTTCAAGCATTTCTCCCGGCGTTTCCTCGCTACAACAGGTTGTGCGTGTACAGATGAGGTTGAAAGGAGACAAGGATCGCTTGTGTGTGAGTGTGAGTGTGCGTGTATGTGTGTGCAATTGGTCGTGTCTGACTCTGTGCAACCCCATGGACTGTAGCCCACCAGGCTCCTCTGTCCATGGGATTCTCCAGGCCAGAATGCTGGAGTGGGCTGCCATTTCCTTCTCCAGGGGACTCTTCCCAACCCAGACATCGAACCTGCGTCTCCTGCCTTGGCAGGCAGATTCTTTACCACCGAGCCACCAAAGCAAGCATGGTTTAGTCACTGAGTCGTGTCTGAGTCTCTGCAACCCCATGGACTGTAGCCCGCCAGGCTCCTCTGTCCGTGGGATTCTCCAGGCAAGGATACTGGAGTGGGTTGCCATTTCCTGCACCAGGACGATCCTCCTGACCTAGGCATCAGTATACAAAGCAAGGATATGCCAATAAAAATTAATTCAGAAAACAAAGTCTCCTTCCTTCTTCCTTATAAAGCTTCATGGTGCCCCGACCCCAAGCCCAAGGAGCACAGTGTATGAGAAGTTACAGTCAGAAATGGCAAAGACCCCAAGCAGGAGAATGGCAAGGACTGAAACCACGCTTTCAGAAAAACAGCAGCGAGACACAGTCAGAGAAATGCAGGACGAAGGGTTGGGGCTGGAGCAGACAGGGCGCCTTTCACGGACAAGTCAGAGGGTGGCGGGGTCAGGGACGACCAGAGGGTGGAGAGTCCACCTCTGCGCACGGGGCGGTTAGACACCCCTTTAAGTCGCCGTGAGCTTCATCTCCCGGGGACGCTGGTCCACACCGATGTCAAAGCATCAGCAGAGACCTCACCGTCCTCACTGGGCAGACAGCTCTACGACGAGATGGCGCTTCCAGCCAGGAAGACCAGGGCCCCCCCGCCCCGCTTGCCACTTGGACACATTCATTCATGCGGCTGGTTAAGCAGAGGGGTGCAAAATTATTTATTTCAGTGGAAACAGCTGACAGATGTTTCAAAGCTCGTATGTGACTCGTGTGTGTATGCGTGTTTCTTTCCCCCCTCTACAAGTGCTCAAAGTTAGTATGAAAAAAAAATGTTTTAATAGAACATAAAAACGAGTGTCAGAGATTGCACATTCGAGGAGCTGGGAGAAGCTCTCTCTCTCTCTCTCGTTTTTTTTTTTTCTCCCCCTTAGCGTGTGAGATTTTTAATAATAGATTTCTTCTCTTGAGACCCTGTACATGTCTCTTCATGGGTCTCCGTGGTTGGGAAATTCTTCTGACTTTCTCACGGGCGTTTGGAGTAACAGCAGGAGCCATCTGGGTGTTCACGGCCGTGCCGGGTTGCCACGGATGTTTGGAACGGGGATGCCGGCGGTACCTGAGCACACCTGTGGGTCCTGGGGACGTGAAGGAGAATTATGCATGTTCCCCGACGGGAGCAGGGATTTCGGTGTCTTTCAGGGTCTGCTGCTAACATGCTGCCTCCATCGCTGACCTGTCACGTCCCAGCCGGGATGACTGACAGCCTGGTGGGCACCACCGTGGAGCGAGACGTGTCTGTCACTGCCCTGACAGCCCCCGAGCGTCTCTGATATCCTGGCACATCGCATCGCCCTCCCCTCGGAGGCCCAGGGGGCTCCCTTTGGTCTCAACAGGAGGCAAATCGCGGGAGGAACCTGTTGCCCCAAGTGCAGCCACGATGCTCTGGGTCTGACGGCGTCGGCACGGCAGCGGCATCAGAAGGATGACTGGCTTGTTGTTGCTGTCGTTCCGTCGCTCGGTCGTGTCCGACTCTGCGACCCCGTGGACTGCAGCACACCAGGCCTCCCTGTCCATCACCCACTCCCGGAGCTTGCTCAAACTCAGTCCATCGCGTCAGTGATGCCATCCAGCCATCCCATCCTCTGTCGTGCCCTTCGCCTCCCACCCGCAGTCTTTCCCAGCATAGGAGTCTTTTCCAATGAGTCAGTTCTTCACATCAGGTGCCAAAGGATTGGAGCTTCAGCTTCAGCATCAGTCCTTCCAATGAATATTCAGGACTGATTTCCTTTAGGATGGACTGGTTGGATCTCCTTGCAGTCCAAGGGACTCCCAAGAGTCTTCTTCAGGACCACAGTTCGGAGGCATCAATTCTTCAGCGCTCAGCCTTCGTTATGGTTCAACTCTCACATCTGTACATGACTACTGGAGAAAAACCACAGCTGTGCCTGGTGCTGAGGCAGAGAAAAGTGAACGTGTTAGTCGCTCAGTCGTATCTGACTCTTTGTGACCCCACGGTCCATAGCCTGCCAGGCTCCTCTGTCCCTGGGTCTCTCCAGGCAAGAGTAGTGGACTGGGTGGCTACGCCCTCCTCCAGGGGATCTTCCCGACTCAGGGATGGAACCCAGGTCTCCTGCATTGCAGGTGGATTCTTTACTGTCTGAGCCACCAGGGAAGCCTGCTCAGAATACTCAACAATAACGTTCCAGAATCAACAGCCCGGCGTCGAAACCGAAGCCAGTGTGCAGGCTTGGGGAGAGCCCCTGGAGGCGGGCGGGTGGTCAGGAAGGGTGTGCGGGCATCCAGACAGATGGAAGAGGTTTCCCAGCCTCGCTGCGAGTTGCCGTGGAAACCAGGGATAACAGCACCCAAGAGCGTGGTGAGCCCGGTCGAACCAGAACCCTTTCGAAGCGGCTGTTAAACCCCGTCCGTCCCCCTCGCAGCGCCCTTCAGATTTCCGGCTCACTGCTCTGCGTTCAGAGCCCTCTGCCTCCGCGTCAGCCGTGGGACCTCGGACGTTGTGTCAGTCTGTTGGGGCCATCGTGACAAAGTGCCGTAGCCTGGGTGACCCGAACAACATGCGTTCATTTCTGACAGTCCCTTGAGTTTGGATGTGTAAGACCAAGGGCTGGGTGAGAAACACGGATATTACTCAAGAAGCCTTGGCAATAATCTTTTCTTTTTTTTTTTGGATGTGGATCGATTTTAGAGTCTTTATTGAATGTGCTCTAACATTGCCTCTTCTTTTGGGGCGTGAGGCAAGTTGGATCTTAGCTCCCGGACCAGAGATCGAATACTCACTCCCTGCATTGGAAGATGAAGTCTTAACCACTGGACCGCCTTGGAAGTCCCTCAGCGATAATCCCAGGTGTAACGGGCCCTGATTGCCTTCTCTTCCCTGTGAGGAGGGGGCGGGAGGGGTCTGGAAGGGGGAGGGTTTCCCTGACGACCTCTGAGCAGCCAGCCCCCTGATGCCCACGATGGACCCTTGAGATGGGTCTCATCTCCAGTGCAAACAAACTGAGGCAAACTGAGTCTCCCAATGGGAGATGTCACTCCCAAAGCTGTGGAACCAGAGTGGGTGGAGCTGGCTTTGGTCCAAGCCCATCCCCCAACATCAGCACTGAGGGGTGCTGGCAGCACAGCGGCCTTGGCCAAATGGAAGATGACAAGGCCCGGGGCTCCTTGCAGGAAGGGATGCAAGGTTGAGTGGAGGTCACCAGGATGGGCTGGCCGGGTGCCGGCAATCCTAGACTTCTTCCTGGGCTCCAAAATCAGTCTGGATGGTGACTGCAGCCACGAAGTGGAAAGATGCTTCCTCCTTGGAAGGAAAGCTATGACCAACCTAGGCAACGCTTTAAAAAGCAGAGACATTACTTCGCCAGCAAAGGTCCATCTAGTCAAGGCTATGGTTTTTCCTGTGGTCATGTATGGGTGTGAGAGTTGGACTATAAAGAAGGCTGAGTGCCGAAGAATGGATGCTTTGAACTAAGGTGTTGGAGAAGACTCTTGAGAGTCCCTTGGATTGCAAGGAGATCCAACCAGTCCATCCTAAAGGAAATCAGTCCTGAATATTCACTGGAAGGACTGATGTTGAAGCTGAGAGCTCCAATCCTCTGGCCACCGGCTGCGAAGAAGTGGCTCATTGGAAAAGACCCTGATGCTGGGAAAGATTGAGGGCAGGAGGAGAAGAGGGTGACAGAGGATGAGATGGCTGGGTGGCATCACTGACTCAATGGCATGAGTTTGAGCAAGCTCCGGGAGGTACTGAAGGACAGGGAAGCCTGGTGTGCTGCAGTCCACGGGGTCGCAGAGTTGGACACGACCGAGCAACTGAACAAACACAGCGAACGGCTTTGTGTTCACATGTGCCCCCCACGCCAGCCCCTGGAGGGACGTGAGATCGCCATCTGTCCTGGTGGCATCTGGAGGCCGTGCTCCCGAGAGTGTTTCCCCGTGCTCAGCCGGCTCTCCCAGGGCCTGAGGTGAAGCTTGGAGACACTCGTGGGCTGGGCCGTGCTTCTCCGTTCCCTGGAGAAGGCGCGGAGGTTCCCACAGGCAGATGGAGCGCATCAGGTCCTGCTCAGCGCAGACAGTGGCTGAAGGAGCTGGAGATGAATGCTCACCGCCAGTGAGGGGGCCCAGCCTGGGGTCAGCAGTGACCAAGGGCCCCTCAGGGAGAGAGTGGGGGTCTGGGGGCCAGGGGGATGGAGGGCTGAGGTTCAAGGCCAAGACAAGGGTGTGCAGAAGCATATGTGAGCAGGTACTCCCCACACCCCGCCGCCAGAGAGTTTCCGAACTTGAGGGAGGTGTCAGGCGTCAGCGTTCAGCCGTGCAGTCAGATGCCAGAGTCGGCTCTGTCCTCAGTGAGGCTCAAATGATGCCGAGAGTTCCAGCAGCTTTTGGGAATGGAGGTGGCAGGAGGTGTGACCCATGGTCAAGTTCTACAGCCCTGGGGGTGGAGGGAGAGAAAGACAGAGAAGTAACCGATACAGAAATGGACAGACAGAAAGACACACAGATAGATGTACAGAGCGACAGACAGGTGAGAGAGACAAGAGACAGAGATAATAGATGATGCGTGGGGAGATGACGGATAGTGTAGGTGATGGACGCAGAGAGAGAGAGAGAGAGAGAGAGAGAGAGAAAGAGAGAGAACCAGAGAGACAGATACTAGACAGATGATGGTGGGGAGATGATGGATAGTGTAGGTGATGGACGCAGAGAGGGAGAGAGAGAGACAGACAGATAGGCAGAGACAGACAGACAGGCAGAGACAGACAGAGAGAGAAAGGAAGAGACACGGAAAGAGAAGGAGAGAAGGAGAGAGACAGAGAGGCCGCGGGAGGCGGGCCTGCACCCCTGAGGAGCGGTGGGAGGGGGGTCCCTGCAGACAGGTCGCCCCGCAGGTCGAGGCACCAGTGGGTGACGCCCGTGGACTCAGAGCTCGTTGTCTGCCCATCCGGGAATTCCAGTATCAGTCTCTGTACCAGTGACCTTTGAGAACCGTCCTTTAGTTTTCAGGCTGGTCTTGCTGCCTCTGGAGGCAGATTTCCGGATCCCGCCCGGGGAGGCTGTCTGAGGATTTGCCGTCCCTGGTGATCGAGGGGGCCGCTGACTTGAAGCCTCCGTAGTGTCCACGGAAAGCGGATCGGAAGGAAGCCTTTCCTCCGGTGACAAACCTTCTCTTCTCAGCACCAGGGGCCCCCGGAGACCTCCTGGGGGTCGTTCCATCTACACTCAGGAACACCGGCTGTCAGAGCCGCCACCTGCCATGAGCCCTAACCCATTCGGGGTCCTCCTTGCGGGTCTAAAGTCCTGGACAGGGTGAAGGAGGCGAGAGGGCTGGAAGGCAGGCCAGAGGGGAGACTCGAGAAAGGAAGAGAGGGCGCCCGGTCGGCTTCTGAGACGACGAGGAAGACGACGCTGCGGACACTCGACGCCGGTGGGGACCGATGACAAAGACAGAAGCCGGCTCTCTGCACAGCCTGCCGCGCGCTAATTATCACATCAGCATTCTTTTTTCTTGGCTGAGAAAATGTGAAAATGTGTTTCCCTTTGGCCCCAAGACCGCCTCCAGCCGCGGTTCTGAGCGGCTGCGGCGCACTGGCGGTCAGACGCCCCGGGGCCATCTCTCCTGCTCGCAGGGGCCCTACCTGGGCAACCCCCGGCCCCTCCAGGGGGTACTCAGCCGGAGTCCCCCGAGAGCCCCAGGCCCACCTGAGAGCTTTCCAAGTCTCCGTCCCTCCTTCTCGCCCCTGCGGGCCCTTCCTGCTCCCTCTGGCTGCCCACCCTGTCTTGCTCGGAGGGTCTGCAGAATGCCAGGTAGGGAGGACTCTGAGACTGTGGGTCGGGGGAGAGGGTCATACTTCTGTGATAACAGGGTCATATCTCTGTGCCTTCCGTGGCTGGTGCTTGGGGTAAAGAACCCGCCTGCCACTCCAGAGATGAAGAGACGCACGTTGAAGCCCTGGGCGGGGAAGAAGCCCTGGAGGAGGGCACGGCAACCCGCCCCAGCGTTCTCGCCTGGAGAGTCCCAGGGACAGAGGAGCCTGGCGGGGCTCGAGTCCGTGGGGTCTCAGAGCGTCAGACACGACTGAGCGACTCAGCACGTGTGCAGGCCTTCTGCAGGTGGGATGGGAAGGTGGGAGTCGCATCCCTGAGCCCCACCCACGGTCCGTGGGTTTGCACGCAAGCCGGCCGAGCCTGCGCCACCGGAAGGCAGGCACCTGGAGCCTGCGGGCCCCTCACCGCCACCCAGGACCTGGTCTCCCCTCAGCTCGTCCTGAGCGCGAGGACCTGCCCTCAGGGCGTCTGACTGGGGAGGGTGGCCGATCTGCGGGGGTGGACAGTGTCTGTTCCGATTTCTCTTCTCCTTCCAATCGGGACTTGACCCTCTTTCGGAATGCTGATTTTTGGATTTTGCAGACGACTGTGTCCCAGATAAAATTTTCTCTGACATTATGAATATATTGAGAAGCAAATACTGGCTTTTTTTTTTTTTTAAGTGTACTTTACAATGTCCATGCCTTTAAGGGAAACCATCACCTCTTCTTTTCATACTGTTCATGGGGATCAAACCACCCAATCCTAAAGGATATCAACCTGACTATTCATTGGAAGGACAGATGCTGAAGTTGAAGCTCCAATACTTTGGTCACCAGATGTGAAGAACTGACTCGTTTGAAAAGACCCTGATGCTGGGAAAGATTGAAGGTGGGAGGAGAAGGGGGCGACAGAGGATGAGATGGTTGGATGGCATCACCAACTCAATGGACGTGAGTTTGAGCAAGCTCTGGGAGTTGGAGACAGACAGGGAAGCCTGGCGTGCTGGAGTCCGTGGGGTAGCAAAGAGTCAGACATGGTTGAGCGAGTGAACAACAACAATATGTAACTTTGTTCTGCATTTTCCGAGTCTCCTATAAATGTGTCCTCATACTTTCATAATTTAAAAATAAAAAAAGGAGAAAAAAAAGAAAACAAATTTATGGTTACCAGGGGGTAACAGAGTGAGTGATAAATGAGAAGATTGGGATTAACTCCTACACAGCACTGTATATAAAGCAGATAAGCAAGGGCCCACCGCACAGCACGAGGAATTTTACGCAGTACTCCGCAACGACCTACACGGGCAGAGAATCCAAACAAGAGTGTGTATGTGTTTACGTGTAAATGAATCACCTTGCTGTAACCTGAAACACTGGAAATCAACACAACGTTGGAAACCAGCTATGCTCCAATAAGTATTCTTAACTGGATCAATCTGTGTGAATTAGTGGAAAAGGCGCTTACGGGGAGGAGAGTCATTCAAGGTGTCAGTATACGTGCAGATGTAATTATTTTGTGCGTGCGTGCTCAGTTGCTTCCATCGTGTCTGACTCTCTGCCACGCCCTGGGCTGTAGCCCGCCAGGCTCCCCCGTCCCTGGGACTCTCCAGGCAAGAACACTGGAGTGGGTTGCCATTTTCTTCTCCAATGCATGAAAGTGAAAAGTGAAATTGAAGTTGCTCAGTTGTGTCTGACTCTCAGTGACCTCATGGACTGCAGCCCACCAGGCTCCTCTGTCCATGGGATTCTCCAGGCAAGAACACTGGAGTGGGTTGCCATTTCCTCCTTCAGGGGAGCTTCCCCACCCAGGAATCAAACTGCGGTCTCCTGCATGGCAGACAGCTTCTTTACCATCTGAGCCACTTGGGAATCCCATTCTAATTTTCAGACATCATTTATATGGGGGAAGACTGTCTAAAAAGAATTCTCTCTCTCTCTCTTCTTTTTTTTCCCGTGTCTCCCCACAGTGCTTTATGGAATAACCCATTTTCCTTAGGAGATATTGCAAATATTCATTTTATCACACGAGTATCCTAAAAGCCTTGTATATCCAAGGTTCCGCCTGCACGGAGTGAAAGGCTGAAAGAAACAGGCTCCAGGAAGCGTGTGCAATATTTTAAGTGTGTGCTGGTTGCTCAGTGGTGTCTGACTCTGCGACCCCATGGACTGCAGCCTGCGGGGCTCCTCTGTCCATGGGGTTCTTCTCCAGGCAACAACACTGGAGTGGGTTGCCCGTTTCCTCAGCTGCGGCCAGAGGTGTAACCATCTATGGAACCGATTCAATGTACCAAATTTGGCAGAGTCGATCTGTGCTCACAGGGTGTTAACTGGGTCACCTGCAAAGATGCTGAGATGCAGCTGCGGATACAGGGGTGTGGATTCTTAGCATCTTTTTCTCTGCAACCCCCCCACCAACCACCGTGGGTCGCTGACCTCTAATCAGGCAGCCGCCCCCCTCATCCCACCCTTTGGCAGCCGCTAAGGACCTGATTACCTATGAATTTATGGGGAGCTGCAGGAACTGGCCTTCCGCTCCCGATAATGTTTTCTGACACATTTCAGGAGCCGCGGATGATGTGCTAGGCATTATGTACGAGGAGGCCCGGCGACGGTCCACCGGAGACCTCTGGCTACCGACAGGCTCGCCAGGAAAGCGGTTGCCATGGCAACGTGCCCCACAGCTGTAGGCAGACGAGGAAAAATAGTTTTATGATTATCTCAATGAAGTTTTTCCCTTTTCTTTCTTTCTTTCTTTTTCTTTTAATTCACTGGAATCTTTTTGTTTGCGATCTCCATCATGTGAGTGTTTCAATAGGGTCCTCTCTAAATGGCATATACGTACGAGATGTAATTTCTATAGAGTCGCCGAGTGTCCTCTGTCCATGGGATTCTCCAGGCAAGGATACTGGCGTGGGCGGCCCTGCCCTCCTCCAGGGCATCTTCCCGACCCAGGGCTCGAACCCATGTCACCTGCAGATTCTTTACACAGATGTCATTTCTACTGAGCGATTAAATACTGGAGCACTGTCTGGAAAGATTCTCTGTGGACCTTGGAGCCGGGATTGGGGGGCAGGAGGGCTGGAGCGTCTTTAAGGAGGAAGTCCCGGAAAGGGGATGGCAAGGTTTAAAGGGAGGCTGGGTGGTTGCCCTAAATGCCTCCGACCTCCTCCCTCCTACGTCCCGGCCCGCATGGACAGGTACCTGGCTACCCTCGGGGTCTTCCGCCGTCTCCCCTCTCCCTGCCTGCCCACCATGCCCTGGAAACAGGACAAAGACCCGCCAGGGTTTGAGAGGGGGAACCTGAGCTGGCCCGTCGGCATCATTCACTGCCTCTCTTTCCTGAAGAGTTTGCTCGCTGGGGAGAAAGGGAAAAAAAAAAAAAAACAACCTGTCTGACATGAGTATGGAATTCATTAGAGACGCCGATCACCTGGAACAGGACCAGCAGTGACAGGTAATTTTGAGCCTTGATTTTTTTTCCCTTTTTTCCCCCTCCCAACGCCTCTCCCTGAGGTCCTGACTGTGTCTCCCCATTTGTACCAAACTGGAGGGATCTTTGGAAAGGCTCAAGCTTCCATAAACTGTCCTGTGTTGCTGCAAATGGGGGCAAGAGGGATACCACACTCAAAGCCCAGGGGACTGCAACGATTCGGGGGCTGCTGGCAGGGACATCGGGGGGCTTCCCGGGTGGGGTTAGTGGGAAAGAATCCGCCTGCTAAGGCAGGAGACTCGGGTTCGACCCCTGGGTCGGGAAGATCCCCTGGAGGAGGGCATGGCAACCCACTCCAGTCTTCTTGCCTGGAGAATCCCACGGACAGTGGAGCCTGGCGGGCTGCCGTCAGTGGAGTCGCAAAGAGTTGGACAGGACTGAGGGGCTAAGACACACACACACAGGGATAAGGGAGGTGCGGATGGCAGCTTCCAGCCACAGCCGGGAAGGCGCGTTTGTACAGATTCAAGAGAAAGGCTTTTGGCAGCGCCAGCCAACGTTCTTAAAAAGACTCTGCATCCGATACAGTCGTTTCATGTCTACGACGGTGTCCGACATCGGGAGCAGCAGCCAGAGGAAAATCAGAGAAAGGCCCGTTTGGAGATGCATTCTGTGTCAAGCCAGCAGACTCTTGGTAACCGGTGGGGGAGGATGTGCACTACTCAACAGCTGGGCCCGGTTTTGTTTGTCCAAGTATCTGTGGCGTGCGGGAGTGGGACTTAGGTCAGATCTTCCTCTAAATCACAAGCAGGAAAATTCCAACTGGAGCGAATTTCCTGGGCTTTCAGTGGCTACGACTCTGAGCTTCCACCACAGGGGACCTGGGTGCAATTCCTCCTGTGGGCGCTAAGATAGCATACGTCACGCAGCACAGCCGAAAAAGCAACACACACAGTCCAGCTGGAGAACAAACCTAAGTCACTGCTAGACAGGCATCTCCTGTACCATCTACATAAGTGTAGAGTGCAGAAACCCTTTCTTTGTGACCAAGAAGAGAGACAGATTTGAGCGTGGAACATGGTTAAAATTGCCACACAAACTCCAGTACAGGGCTTCCCTGATGCTCAGGGGTAAAGTTATCCGCCTCCCAATGCAGGAGACATGGGTTTAGTTCCTGGTCCGGGAAGATCCCACATGCCACGGCCCCACTAAACCCGTGCACCACAGCTCGTGAAGCCTGGGCACCCTAGAGGCCGGGCTCTGCAGCAAGAGACACCACCACAGTGAGCAGCTTTTGCACCATGGCCAGAGACTAGCCCCCGCTCGTCGCCTCCAGAGAAAGCCTGTGCTCAGCAACAAAGACCCAGCACAGCCAAAAATAAATATTTAAAAAAAAACAGGATAAAGATAAAAGGAAACCAGTACACTGAGAGTGAATATTTGCATTACACAAAAGCGTGTGGCTCAGTAACCATCATATGTAAAGAGCTGGTGCAGAGCAATCAAGAAGACGCAGACCGACTCCATGGAAAAGTGGCAAAAGGGCCTTGTTCCTTGATCTCACACGCAGTTTTGAGCACCTGATCTGCTAAACAGCAAAGCTGGGGACGCCCAGAGCTCAGTCCTGTTGTTCAGTCACCAAGTCGTGTCCGACTCTTTGCAGCCCCATGGACTGCAGCACGCCAGGCTTCCGTGTCCCTCAGCATCTCCCGGAGTTTGCTCAAACTCATATCAAAGCAGAAATAAAATCTCCTGAGACACTGCTTGGTTTGTTTTCTCCCCGGCATCTGCTTTATCCTGTGCCAGGAAAACTTACCATTTCTTCTTCTTTTTTTCATCTGTTCTTCAGCCAAAAAGTCACATTTTTACATATCACAAAAAGTACTATTTGTGTTTTCAGAGGTATGTACTATAGTCATTGGAAAAGACCCTGATGCTGGGGAAGATTGGAGGCAGGAGGAGAAGGGGATGACAGAGGATGAGATGGCTGGAGGGCATCACTGACTCAATGGACGTGAGTTTGAGCAAGCTCTGGGAGTTGGTGATGGACAGGGAGGCCTGGCGTGCTGCAGTCCACGGGGTTGCAGAGAGTCGAACACGACTGAGCGACTGACCTGAACTGACTATCGACTTAGCTGTGAAGCTAGAATGCCCTGGGTGCGTGTCTTGTTTTCTTAACGGAGGGCTTTCTGCAAACACTTCCTGCTGGAGACAAGCAGTCCTGGGACACGTGATTCCACGTGTCCACCTGTGAGACGCCATCTGTCCATCAGGCACCCTGGAACCGCGGTTCAGGACGTTGCTCTAAGTGTGTACCATGAGGTCGCTGCAACCACACACACACACACACAGACACACAGACACACACACACACACACACAGACACACACACACATACATGCAGGCTTCCATGATGGCCTGGCTGGGAAAGAATCTGCGTGCAATGCAGGAGACCCAGATTCGATCTCTGGGTGGGAAGATCCACTGGAGAAGGAAATGGCAACCCACGCCAGTATTCTTGCCTGGAGAATCCCATGGACGGAGGAGTCTGAGGGGTTACAGTCCATGGGGTCGCAGAGAGTCAGAGATGACTGAGCGACTAATACTTTCCCTTTCCGCTTTCATATAGATATATGAATAGTTGCAATATGTAATACTATTATATTTTATTATATAATATAAATTGATGCATAATAATAAGTTTGAAAAGATGCCGGGATTTTACAGAGAGATAAAGACTTCTTTCTGGCCACACGGGACCATAGTTCCCTGACCGGGGGTGGAACCCGAGCCCCCTGCAGTGGAAGCCTGGCATCCTAAGCGCCGGGCCGCCAGGTGAGTTTCAATGCAAACCAATTTGGGGGAGTGGATTTCAAAGCTGCCCATTTTTTCCCCTTCCCTGGGACACACTTTAGTGCAAAGATCCAGGTTGTTTTAATACAGTCCTGAATGAATCCCTCTGTCCTTTTAAGTTCTGTTTCTACTCAGGGTCTACCTGGTTTCACTCCCTCTTCAAGGCTGATAAACTGCAAAATAGAGAGAATCGTTTTTTCTCTCACGGGGCAAAGTGGACGCACGATTGCTTTCTAAAGGCAGAGAAACCGTGGGCCTAATTCCAGCAGCGCCGGGAGATTGTATTAGCAGTGGACAGACTGATGGTCTTCACTTTTCTAAGCGATAATATCGCTTTTTGCCTCCTATCAGAATCCTGGTCCCAGGAGGCAAAGATTAAGGGGCCTCGTTTTCCTTCTGAGAAAATGACCCTCGCGCTCTTGAAGCTAAAACTCAGGGGCTTTTGGGGGGGCACACCGGTCCCCACAGATGGCGTGTCCGTCCCTCACCACCCCGACGCTGGAAGGCCACTTAAGTTTCTCTGCTGACCCACATGCCGGAGAGAGAGCTAGTTAATCGGCCCCCGAAGGAGAAGAGATTCCTGGGGATGATGGCTCACTGGGATTTCATCACAAGTGTGAACCCATCTGGTCAAGAGACTCCCCGGAGACCACAGGCCAAGAACAATACACTCAGGACAGAAAAAGTGTGTTGGCGTTTCCATGCACAGAGGGGCAGGTCTGTGAGGGGCCCAGGACACCCAGGAGGCAGGCGCAGGGCCTGTGGCCTGCACACCGCGCTGGAGAAACGAGTCAGAAAGAGTTAAATGATGAAACCAAGAGGCGAGGGCCATTAAAACCCAGAACGCTGGAGGCAGCGGGCGCCCCTTCCTGGACTCTGAGTCCGTCCCCAGGTCTGACAGCCGCTTCAGTCACCTCCAGGGCAGAGGGTAAGGCAATTCTCCCCTTTTTAATTGATAGGCAGGACTTTGCGGGAGATGATAGAATAAGGCCACATCTGACTCGCTGCAGCGCTTGTCGTAACACCTGGGATTTCTGTCTTCTCCTAAATGAAGACGGGGCAAAAATGAGGCTGCAGAGCACGCGATGCCACTGGTACGCAGAGTCTGTGACGGGCAAGACCTGCCAAGACACGGGCGGCTTCGTGCCTGATTAGGACCGCAGCGGGCGGGCCGAAATGAGGCATCAGAGCTGACCGCTAAAGGCACAGGGTTCCCTTTGGGGGCTGATGAGAATGTTCTCAAATCGACCGCGACGACGGTTGTCCTGAGCTGTTCCTTTCAAATGGGTGAACAGCATGCTCCATGAATGACACCCCGATCAAGGTACTTTGCAAAGAGAGAGAGAGACTCCATGAAATGCAAACCACCGATGGAAGCCGTTTGCAAAATGTTTTCAGAGATGAGGTTCAGAGGGTGAGGACAAATGTGCGAAAGATCAGGAGCCACGGAGCCACTGCCGTTTCTTGCAGGCGCCCCGTTCCATGGGCCGCACAGGGTGGTCTCTGCGGCAGGCGTGTGGGGGTCCCCAGTGGCTTGCAGAGCTCTTGGGTTATTGTCCTGGGTGCGTGTGGCTGAGACGGGGTGTCTCGGAGTATTACCCTCCTCCAAATGGGCTGCTCTCATCCCCACACCACATCCAGATGCATTTTCTCGTTCACCCAGCGTGAAATTTGAACCGCCGTCAAAATGACTCATGGGTGGACGTTATACCCAGATTTTGATGTTACTGGTGGTTTTCTCTCTCTTTTTTTAAACCTAATTATAACTGTTACCTACAGACTGCCTGCAACCCTGATTGACTCAAAGCCAGGTGTTAAGGAGACATTGTTCCTTTTTTTGCTTTTCCTGTTGGTGAAGCGCAGGAAGGCACGGTTAGCCTTCAGAAGCCAGAAATGCAGACGCCGGGGTAAAGCCGAGCTACGGAAACGGGTTGCTATCACTGTGCGGCTGGGAAAAGTCACAAAAAATGTCCAAATGTTTCAGGTGTGTGGAATGACTTAAACTCCCTCAGCCGCCCAAAGGCACACTCTCAGCAGATGCATCCAGAATCTGAAAGGTCTAATTTATACATGCACCGTTTTTCCTGTCCTGTTTAAAAAAAAAAAAAAAGCAGCTGGTGGCTCAAATGATAAAGAATCTGCCTGCAATGCAGGAGACCTGGGTTCGATCCCTGGGTCAGGAAGATATCCTGGAGAAGGAAACAGCAACCCACTCCAGTATTCTTGCATGGAGAATCCCAGGGACTGAGGAGCCTGGCAGGGCTACAGTCCATGGGGTTGCAAGAGTCAGACACGACTGTTGTTTTAACTCTTGCTTTTTTCAGATAAAATGAAAAGGGAAATTTTTGATTGAGTGGGGAAATCCGTGGAGTGTAAGAAAAGAATAGCTTTTCCTGACATGAGTGCCCTTTGGCATGTGTGAATTTTTTTTGATGTATTTATTATTTTGGTTGAGCAGTGTGGGGTGCGGGGTCCTAGTTCCCTGACCAGGGATTGAACCCGTGTCCTGTTGCCCTGGAAACAGAGTCCCAACCACTGGACCGTGAGGGAAGGCCTCCCTTTGATACTTGCAATGATTTTGTGGCTTATGGGCAAAGCTGGGCACACACAGTCCACGTGGGAAGTTGTCAGAGGCTGCACACCGATGTCATCAACAGGTTCTGTATTATCCGGGCTTTTTAAAAATGCGGTTTTGCGTGTCAAGACTCTTGAGAGTCCCTTGCACAGGAGGAGCTGCAACCAGCCCATCCTAAAGGAAATCAGTCCTGAATGTTCGTTGGAAGGACCGATGCTGAAGCTCCAATGCTTTGGCCACCTGATGTGAAGAGCTGACTCATCGGAAAAGACCCTGATGCTGGGAAAGATTGAGGGTGGGAGGAGAAGGGGACGACAGAGGATGAGATGGCTGGATGGCCTCAGCGACTCAATGGACATGGGTTTGAGTGAGCTCTGGGAGATGGTGATGGACAGGGAGGCCTGGCGTGCTGCAGTCCACGGGGTCGCAAAGAGTCAGACAGGACTGAGCGCCTGAACAACAGGCTTCATCAAGCCATTGATGTAAAGACACACCCTCCTCCAGAGCAGAGACAGTCTTTCTGCAACCTCCTGTCTGGGCGTTTGCCCAGAGCTTGTCCTCCGGACCCCACTGCTCCATCTGTCCGGGTGGCAGGAAGCCCTTGACCGCCAGGGTCCTTCAAAGCTCTCTCAGAATTGTCCGCCTGGCGGCATCGTCTTGCTGACAACCGGGCAACAGAGAAGCTCGTCGGAAGCGGGGTTCCTGGGTTTGCCCGGTGGTCCAGGGGTGAGGAATCTGCCTGCCAATGCAGAGGACACAGGTTCAATCCCTGGTCCGGGGAAGATTCCAACACCACGGGGCGACCAAGCCTGTGGGCCACAACGGAGCCTGAGGGAGACACCCGCTGAAGCTGGGGCACCTGGAGCCCGTGGTCCCAAACAGAAGCCACCGCAGTGAGAAGCCCGCTGGTTGCAAGGGGGCAAGCCCACATGCAGTTAGGAAGACCCAGCCCAGCCAAAAATGAGCCAAAAAAAATAAATAAAAGAGAGATGACTTACTTGTTCTCACAGGAGGCTCCCCATCCTTTTGTCTTGCTGAGTCCTCGCGAGAAATTCACAGGACACTCCAGGACTGGAGGGGCTGGGGGTGTCAGCCCAACAGGCCCCCGCACCCAGCCCATGAGACACCCACCATTCAGAGGACTCCCCCACCCCGCCCCGACCCTGCCCTGCCTTGGTTCAAACTGCGTCCTCCCAGCTGAGACTGCAGCCGGCTTTCCAGCCTCGGTCCACCATCCACAGCCCGCCTGAGTCTGCGTTCCCTTTCGTTTGGGTCGATGGTGTTGGCTGAGGGTCGGCACACCTTCTTCCGGTTATTGGAAGAACGTGTTTCGCGCGATCCCCCCGTGATCCTTCGTTACACTCTTTGACGGTCAAGGGGAATGGCTTGAACGCCTATGAATGGCAACCAGGTGGAATCAAGACCCTGCCCATAACTCTTTCCTTC
The DNA here is from genome assembly GCF_001704415.2 of Capra hircus. NCBI lineage: Eukaryota > Metazoa > Chordata > Mammalia > Artiodactyla > Bovidae > Capra > Capra hircus. The sequence continues at coordinate 188,945 of NW_017190147.1, forward strand.
CCCCACTCGTCACCCCTGAAGCGTTTGGGGGTGTCGCGTGGGGTAGCCTGTGAGCTCAGCTTCACACAAATGGATTTTAAATGTTTCAGATGTTCCTGGTGCTGGAAGGAGCCGGGGCCTGGAGCCGAGGGAAAAAAAAAAAATGACAACTTAACAAATCTGTTCTATTTTTGTCTCGTTTAGACTACTTTCCCCCAAAAAGATTGTAGGCCAGTTAAATTGAAGTCGTGTTTGTTTTTGTTTTAAAGCAGCTGTGTCTAGAGGCTTTGCCATAAAACTCCTCTAGGCGTCTTCTTGAGGCCGGGTGTGTGCATTTCTGGGGAGGAGGACTTGGGGTGAACAATGGGCCTGCAGTGCAGGAGATTTGGGTTCAGTCCCTGGGTGGGGAAGACCCCCTGGAGGAGGGCATGGCAACCCACTCCAGTGTTCTTGCCTGGAGAATCCCACAGACAGCAAAGCCTGGTGGGGCTATAGTTCAAGGGGTCGCAGAGAGTCAGACAGGACTGAGCGACTTAAACTTCCACCTTCCCCTCCACGGGGGGGAGTGCTCTGCAAACAGCTGACCACATGCACCCACCTTCCCCTCCACGGCGGGGAGTGCCCCGCAAACAGCTGACCACATGCACCCACCTTCCCCTCCACGGCGGGGAGTGCCCCGCAAACAGCTGACCACATGCACCCACCTTCCCCTCCACGGCGGGGAGTGCCCCGCAAACAGCTGACCACATGCACCCACCTGCAGGGGCGGCTGGGGCCAGGTTAGGTTGGCCACGACGGGGACCCTTCTTAATGCACCAAACAGCCTGCTCCTAGACACGCCCCCTGACACCCGGGACCCAAAAGCACGTTCACGGAAAACAGTGCATCTCACAGACCCTGGCTTGGGTGCTTATCTGCGGGCAGATACAGAAATCCACAAACAGGGTCTGCTTCTGAAGTAGTCACACACATTTTTAATCTACCCATGTTTAAAAATCAGGCGAGCAAGCGTGTTTTAAAAGCGAGCGCGTCACATTGAGCAGACGGGCCGCCGGGATGGGAGGGGAGTCTGGGGAAGAATGAATCCATGTGTGTGGACTGAGTCCCTTCACTGTCCCTCTGAAACCATCACAACATTGTTAATCACTGATAGTCTGGTAGATACTAAAGTTGTTTTTTTTTAAAGGCTGTAATTGATCCATATACATTATTGATACTATGTATAAAATAGATAACTAAAGAGAACCTGCTGTCCAGCACCGGGAACTCTGCTCAATACTCTGTGATAACCTTATGGTCCCCAGGGGGAAGGATGGGGGGGGATAGTCAGGGAGTCTGGGATGGACGTGGAGACACTGCTGTGTTTAACATGGAGAACCAGCAAGGACCTGCTGCCCAGCACCGGGAACTCTGCTCAATACTCTGGGATAACCTTATGGTTCCCAGGTGAAGGGTGGGGGAGGGGATAGTCAGGGAGCCTGGGATGGACATGGACACACTGCTGGATTTCACACGGAGAACCAGCAAGGACCTGCTGCCCAGCACAGGGGACTCTGCTCAGTGTCACGTGGCCGCCTGGATGGGAGGGGAGTTTAGGGGAGAGTGGGTCCATGTACATGTAAGGCTGAGTCCCCTCTCTGTCTGTCTGACACCATCCCAACACAGTTACTCAGCTAAACCCGAATACAAAATAAAGTCTAAAAAACTGGGCACATGGGTATAGATATTCCATGCTCACACACCTCACTCTCATGAAAATCTCTCTGCTTTGAGATTGCATCGACTATGGACAACCCTCAAGATCAGCCCAGCATTCATTTTCTGTCTCCATCGGTGGTTTTTCCGGGAGACACACAACTGCTGTTGCTCTGTGTGAATGAAGTGCAAACCCCTCGGTGTTTGTAAACTCTGGGGCTGCTACCCGCTTCCCCGGGGAGGCAAGAATATGTCCTTTTGAAAATGAGTTTAAAAGTACGAACATCACGACGATGCGTTATGAGCTCACTTCTTATGAATTCTGCTATTTCTCTCTTAAAGGGGAGGGTGTGGAAGGTTCCAGGGTGTGGAGTGCATAAAATATTCGTGTCATTCCTTGAACCACCAAAGAGAGGCCCAGGACCCCAGCAATGCCCAGGGGAAGTACATTTAGAGACACGTCTGTGGGCAGGAGGCCCTAAGAGCTTTCTCCTCTGGGCTGAAATGTATTAGGCACTGTGCTTGTGATTCTGGAGAAGGGAATGGCAACCCACTCCAGGATTCTTACTGGAGAACCCCACGGACAGAGGAGCCTGGCGGGCTATAGTCCACGGGGTCGCAAAGGGTCGGACACGACTGAGCGACTGAACACTTCACGCTTCTAACATCTCCTGGACAGCTGAGCCGACTGTGCCGCTTTGAGCAAACACCTCAGTAATTCCTCGCATCAGGGGGCCAACATACCAGAGCTTCAGCTTCAGCACCGGTCCTTTATAAATATTCAGGACTGACTTCCTTTAGGATTGACTTGTTGGATGTCCTTGCAGTGCGAAGAGCTGACTCACTGGAAAAGACCCCGATGCTGGGAAAGATTGAAGGCAGGAGGAGAAGGGGACGACAGAGGATGAGATGGCTGGATGGCATCGCCGACTCAAAGGACATGAATCTGGGTGGACTCTGGGAGTTGGTGATGGACAGGGAGGCCTGGCGTGGTGCAGTCCACAGGGTCACAAGGAGTCAGACACGACTGAGGGACTGAACTTACTGAGTTTCTTTCAGGCGATTCTTTTTCCGGTGATTCCCACCCCCTTGTCAGGCGTCAGAGGGGCCAACCAAGACGATGATGACGATGTCGGTGACTGACTGACATCCGAGGGTAGCGGTCCTCAGGCCAGGAGGGGCCAGGAGGGATCAGGGGCCCGTCACGGACAGAGAGCGGGGAGGCGCGGGGCAGGGAACGGCGATGCCGCGTGCAGGCGCCGAGGCTTCCGTCTCCCAGAACTGTCACTTCGGGCGCCTCCAACGCGCCTGGGACTCAGGCCGGTCGGAAGCGCGCCTGCCGCAGGGCCCCGAAATGAAGAGGGAGGAATTAGAGCAATTATCCATCTCTACGAGCCCCGCGTCTCTTGTGTTGCCATTCATGAGGTGCAAAATATGCAGGCGGGATTTTCTGCCTGTGGCGTTTTCTTAAACAGGATTTCACAGGCAAATAAAAATAGATCCCCACGAACAGGCTTGTTTGGGGGAAGCTTTCGGTTGTGGGAGGCAGGGCAGAGGAGGCGTTCAAACAGAGTGGACAGAGACAGGGAGGGTGGGTTTCCGCGACTCTGAGCCCCCCCCCCCGGTGTGTTTTCCAGGCACCGCCAGAAGCGGCTTATCTGCGTCCAGTCTCTGCGTCTCGCAGGGGGGCGGCCGGGCAGCCACGCGTCTTCTCGGCCACGTGTGGTCAGCACACAGCTTCTGCCTGGCTCTTCCTCAGCTGTCTCTTTGTCCAGCCGCCAGTGGGTCACAGAGACAGCTGTCGCCACACTTGTCATTTCATCCAGCTCTGAGATTGTCAACCGTGACTCAGGACATGGCGGGGTTATTGTTGTTGTTGTTGTTGTTGTTAAACTTTTTATTTTGTATTGGGGTGTAGGCAATTAACAACCTATGACGGCCTCAGGTGGGTAACAGAGGGACTCAGTCATCCATACACACATACGCACTCTCCCCCAAACTCCCCTCCCAGCCAGGCTGCCACGTGACACTGAGCAGAGTCCCCTGTGCTGGACAGCAGGTCCTTGCAGGTTCTCCATGTGAAATGCAGCAGAGTGCCCATGTCCATCCCAGCCTCCCGGACTGTCCCTCCCCCCACCCTCCCCCACCTCTGCCACCGTAAGCCCCTTCTCCGAGTCTGCGAGTCTCTTTCTGTTTTGTGCGCAAGTTCACTGGTATCTTTTCTTTTCAGACTCCACATGCGAGGGATCTCATGCGATATTTCTTGTCTGTCTTGACTTCACTCAGTAGAACGTGGCAAAATTGGATGAGGGGGAGATGGCTGTGTGAGCAACATGTTGGAAGAGTTTATTACAGCTCAAGTTCTCAAATGAACAAGCCCGGCAGAAGCACGTGAGTCCCTCAGCTGCTCCGGCCACTCTGCTGCTGCTGCCGCCCAGGCGTGTCCGACTCTCTGCGACCCCGCGGACTGCAGCACGCCTGCGTGACAGGCCTCCCTGTCCATCACCACCTCCCAGAGCTTATTCAAACTCACGTCCATCGAGTCGGCCACGCCATCCCGCCATCTCACCCTCTGTCGTCCCCTTCTCCTCCCGCCTTCAGTCTGTCCGAGCATCACGGTCTTTCCCAGTGCGTGAGTTCTTCCCATCAGGTGGACAGAGTACGGGAGCTTCAGCTTCAGCCCTTCCACTGCTCACCACAGACTGATGACCTTCAGGGTGACTTCCCGGTGGGCTTAAAAATAGGAAGGGGCTCAGAAGCCATCCCCGGCCTGCAAAGCACCTGTTGCTTGTAGCACGAGCTGCTTTTGACTTGATGATGTCATCGGTCAGGGGGCAAATCGCAGGATGGCTGAGCCAAGCGACGATCAGGGTCCTTTCGTGAACAAAGAGTTATGATCCGCAAAGTGCAGTTTTGAGAATTGCTTTAAACTGTCCCAAGGAGGCCCCAAGCCCCGCATTCATCTCCGTCTCTTCCTATAACCTCAGATTCTCCTGAGTCACCGAGCTTGCCCCGAGGGGAACACTGACTCTCTGCTCCCCTGTCTGCAGCTGGGGCTTTGTGCTAACCACCAGCTTCCCTCAAGACAGTGCCCTCCCCACCCCACCTAAGGTCACATCTGGCCTCAGGGCCAGTCTTCCCGTTCTCCAATGAGAAAAACGAAAGAAAAATCCTTCCTGTCTTTCTTGCCTGAAATGTACGCAATTAGCACACGTTCCACGAGCAGAAATTTGCTATTTCTTTTGCTTGGAGAGAGACTGTTTTTGAGAGGAGGGGTGTCTGCCTGCCTCTGGGGTGGATGAGTTTGCAGTTGGTGCCTGAAGGCTCTGTGCTAAAGACTCTCCCTGGTGCTGCAGTGCTGAGGGTTCTGTGCTCTGCCTGCTGATGGCCCAAGTTCAAACCCTCGTCAGGGAACTAAGACCCCGCAGGCTGCAAGGCCAAAAATAAGTGACATAAAGTTAAATGAAATGAAATAAAATCGTCTTCTTGTTGTAGCCACGCGTTCTGGAAACACGCTCACTCAGAAGGATGATGCAGATGGTGGAGTGTACCTGACTACACCGGCGGGCCCCAGGCAGACTCTCCTCTCAGCCAAGGACCCCGACCAGCGTGTGTGGAAACCTTCTATACCCTAAGTGTACGTGCCCAAACCCACCTCCCCAAACTCCCTGAAACGAGCCTGAACCAAGGGAAAAGAAAGATACAATCAAAGTTAAGCCGTGATCTTGTGCCTTAAGCCTAGGTAGTTACCAGTGGACAATCACCAATAGGCCTGTAGTCATGCCCCAATAAGCATGATACAATGTATGATACTATCCACTTACTCAGAGAATTAGGGTATTCTTTTAGGCGATGGAGAGCCCCGGGGCTCTTCCACGGGGTGGGGTGGGGGGCTGGTTTTCCAGTCGGTAGGTCGTTTCCATAGATACTGGGCACAGAGCGCGAAGTCCACAGTCTGGCCCAATACGGAGCTCTGCTTTCAAGACGGAGCGTGTTCTGTCTGTTTCCTCCTTCATCCTGGGACACATTTGGGACACACGAAAAGATAATACCGAGCTGGTGGTGAGAGGTGGACCATAAAGAAAGCTGAGCACAGAAGAATTGATGCTTTGAACTGTGTTGTTGGAGGAGACTCTTGAGAGTCCCTTGGACTGCAAGGAGATCCAACCAGTCCATCCTAAAGGACATCAGTCCTGAATATTCACTGGAAGGACCGATGCTGAAATTGAAGCTCCAATACTTTGGCCACCTGATGCAAGGAGCTGACTCATTGGAAAAGACGCTGATGCTGGGAAAGATTGAGGGCAGGAGGAGAAGGGGACGACAGAGGATGAGATGGTTGGATGGCATCACCGACTCAACGGACATGAGTTTTAGCAAGCTCTGGGGGTTGGTCATGGACAGGGAGGCCTGGTGTAGTGCAGTCCATTGGGTCGCAAAGAGTCAGACACGGCAGAGCGACTGGACTGAACTGAACCAAGCTGGTAAAAGGTCTTCAAAGTGTTGAGTATGTGAGGGAGAAAAAGAATTGGAAAAGTGTGTGGCTGAAACCATCTCTCCCGTATTCTTGTAGGAGCTTCTCTGAAGCCCGCAAAAGCAGCTCTTGGAATGTGGGAAGGACTGGATCCGTTTTTCTGACATCTGGTTAGAAATTCATAGTTTTCCCTCCCTTTTTTTTTTCTTCTTCTTCTTCTTCTATTAACATGTGGCATGCCTTGGTTAACTGTCAAATATTAACCCAACCTTGCCTTTCTGGGATAAACCACTTTTGGCCATGGCGTGTCATCCTTTTAATGCATACACTTTTGAATTCGACTTGCTGGTATATTTTGTTAAGGATTTCTGTATGATTCTGTATATTGGTCTGTAATTATGGTGGTTTTTTTTTTTTTTTGGTAACATCTTTGTCTGATTTTGTATTCACAGTGATTCAAGCCTCACGAAACAAGTGAGGAGTTGTCCCATCTGCGTTATCACTGAAAGAGTGTGTGAAGGTCATTTTTCTTCCCTGTGGTAGACTTCGCAAGGCAGTATGGGCCTGGAGGTTCCTTTATGGCCACGCTATTATTTATGACACCAATGTCTTCACGATGTCTGTCTATTAATATATAACTATCCACATTTTCGAGTTTCCCTTCTGTTAGCTTTGGTAACTTACATCTTTCAAGGATGTATTTCACCTCAGTGATTGCGTTCATTAGTAAAAACGTTGATACTGTTCCCTTGCGGTCCTTTTTTTTAAAAAAGAATTTTTATTGGCTTATAGTTAATTTAAAATGTTGCATTAGTTTCTGCTGTACAGCAAATGAATCAGATATATATACATACATATATAAACTCTTTTTGAGGTTGTCTTCCCATATAGATCATTAGAGAGTAGGGGCTAGAGTTTCCTGTGCTATAGAGCAGGTCCTTACTCAGTTCAGTTCAGTAGCCCAGTCGTGTCCCTCCCTTCCTGAACCCATGGACTGCAGCACGCAAGGCTTCCCTGTCCATCACCAACTCCCAAAGCTTGCTCAAACCCACGTCCATTGAGTTGGGGATGCCATCCAACCATCTCATCCTCTGTCGTCCCCTTCTCCTCCTGCCCCCAATCTTTCCCAAAATCAGAGTTTTCAAATGAGTCAGTTCTTCGCATCAGGTGAGCAAAGTATTGGAGCTTCAATTTCAGCATCAGTCCTTCCAGTGAATATTCAGGACTGATCCCCTTCAGTATGGACTGGCTGGATCTCCTTGCAGTCCAAGGGACTCTCAAGAGTCTTCTCCAACACCACAGTCCAAAAGCATCAATTCTTCAGCGCCCAGCTTTCTTCACAGTCCACCTCTCACTTCCATACATGACCACTGGAAAAACCATGGCTTTGACTAGATGGACCTTTGTCAGCAAAGTAATGTCTCTGCTTTTGAATATGCTATCTAGGTTGGTCATAACTTTACTTCCAAGGAGCAAGCGTCTTAATTTCATGGCTGCAGTCACCATCTGCAGTGAATTTGGAGCCCCCCAAAAATTAAGTCTGACACTGTTTCCACTGTTTCCCCATCTCTTTGCCATGACGTGATGGGACCGGATGCCATGATCTTCGTTTTCTGAACGTTGAGCTTTAAGCCAGCTTGTTCACTCTCCTCCTTCACTCCCATCAAGCGGGCCTGAGAGTCGTCTCTCTTACACACAGCAGTGTGCATGACAATCCCAACCTAGAGTGCATCACTCCCCGTCTCTCATCCCTGGTGACCGCAGCTTTTTTTCCTGCCTCTGTGACTCTGCTCCTGTTGTGTAACCAAGTCCGTTGGTGCCACTTTTTAGGTTCGACATGGAAGAGGCACCATGTGACATGTGTCTCTGTCTGACTTACTTCACTTTGGAGGGCAGTGTCTAGGCCCACCCGTGCAATACTCCATTCTTTTTCCTGGCTGCATAGTATTCCATTGTACACATGTACATCTTCTTTACACAACTCAAAGAGCACACACACACGCACACATAGAAACACACACACACATACACACATACACACATGCATAGACACACACACACAGACACACACACCTGCACACAAAAACACACATATATACATGCAGACACACAGACACACACATGCACACAGACATATACACACACAGACACACACACACACATATACACATGCAGACGCACAGACACACACACAAAAGCACCCACATACCCACATGCATATACATACACACACACAAACACACACACACCACATATATGCATACACATACACACACCACACACAAACACACATACACACACACACACAGACACACACACATACACACATAGACACACACACCACACACACAAACAGACACACACACCACACACAAACACACCCACATACACAAGCACACACACACATACACATACACACCCACACCACACACAAACACACCCACATACACACACAAACACACACACCACATATATGCATACGCATACACACACACACCACACACAAACACACCCACATACACACATACAAACACACATACACACACACACAGACACATGCACACACACACATACACACACACACCACACACACGAACACACACACAGACACACAGACACACCTCACACAAACACACCCACATACACAACTACACACACACATACACATACACACACATACACACACAGACACATACACACACAGACACACACACAGACACACACACAGACACACACACCACACACACAAACACACACACAGACACACACACAGAGCATCTTCTCATCAAAGTCTGGGTCAAGCGTGCAGCCCTGCACTTCCTCCAGAGGGAGGAGATGGCCCTGGCCTCTGACGCCCCTCCTGTCTTTCACCAGCTGTTCCTGCAGCCTTGAAAGTGAAAGCCACTCAGTCCTGTCTGACCCTCTGTAGTCCATGGGATCCTCCAGGCAAGAATCCTGGAGTGGGTAGCCTTTCCCTCCTCCAGGGGACCTTCCCAACCCAGGGATGGAACCCAGGTCTCCTGCACTGCAGGCGGGTTCTTTACCAGCTGAGCGCCTTGGGGGTGCTCTAACTCTCTTGCCCCCCTTCCCTGAACTGTATGCCGAGAGAACAAACCCCGGTGTCAGAAAGACAGAATCCAGGCTCTGCTCCCAACAGGAGGACCTGGGAGGATCCTATCCAGTGAGTTGTGCCCTGAAGCCACAGGGACGCAAACTGCCCCCCTTCTGCTCTGCCCTGGGGCATCCCTCTTCACTTGCACCCCGAAAAGCTGCCTTTCTGATCCTCACAGAAGCCCCAAGAGTCTGGGAAATAAAGGGCAATTTAGAATTGGAGGGGGTGGTGATGGTGGGGGGCGGTGCTCTTCCCTGTCCACATTCCTCTAGCCACCCCCCACCAATCTCCTTCCTTCTCACCATCAGAGTGACAGCGGAGAGGAGGAGGAACAGACCCAGGGGCCACAAGCCAGGTCCAGGGCCACGTCAGCGGTGCAGGGCTGTGCCTCTCAAGCCAAGGCCCTGGCACAGATGGGGTAACCAAGTGTTCACTGCTCAGTTGTGCCCGACTCCTTGTGACCCCATGAACTGCAGCCCAGCAGGCACCTCTGTCCATGGGACTCTCCAGGCAAGGATACTGCAGTGGGCTGCCATGCCCAAGAATGAATGAGTGACTGAGTGAAGAAGTGAACGAGTGAGTGCATCAATGAGTGAGTGAATGAATGAATGAGGGAATGGATGAATAAATAAGTGCAGGAATGAGTGAGTGAGTGGGTGAGTGAGTGAGTGGGTGAATGAGTGAATAGGTGAATGAGTGAATAGGTGAATGAGTGAATAAGTGAATGAGTGAATAAGTGAATGAGTGAATAAATGAATGAGTGGTGAATGAGTGAATGGATGAACAAATAAGGGCAGGGATGAATGAATGAATGAGTGAGTGAATGAATGAGTGAGTGAGTGAATGAATGAGTGAGTGAATGAATGAATAAGCAAATGAATGAATGAGTGAGTGAGTGAAATGAATGAATGAGTGAATGAATGAGTGAATGAATGAATGAGTGAGTGAATGAATGAATGAGTGAGTGAATGAATGAATGACTGAATGAATGAGTGAGTGAGTGACTGAATGAATGAATGAATGAGTGAGTGAGTGAATGAGTGAGTGAGAGAATGAGTGAGTGAGTGAATGAATGAATGAGTGGGTGAATGAGTGAATGAATGAATGAGTGAGTGAATGAATGACTGAATGAATGAATGACTGAATGAATGAATGAGTGAATGAGTGAATGAATGAATGAGTGAGTGAAAGAATGAATGACTGAATGAATGAATGAATGAGTGAGTGAGTGAATGAGAGCGTGAATGAATGAATGAGTGAGTGAATGAGTGAGTGAGTGAGTGAATGAATGAATGAATGAATGAGTGAGTGAATGAGTGAGTGAATGAATGAATGAGGGAGCGGATGAATGAATGACTGAATGAATGAATGAGTGAGTGAATGAATGAATGAGTGAGTGAATGAATGAGTGAGTGAATGAATGAGTGAGTGAGTGAATGAATGAATGACTGAATGAATGAGTGAATGAATGAATGAGTGAGTGAATGAATGAATGAATGAGGGAGCGGATGAACAAGTAAGGGCAGGGATGAGTGAGTGAGTGAAAGAAATGGATGAGTGACCGAGGGAAGGACGAGGCAGCCCAGGGCAGGCCTTTGCCTGCAACAGGGGGAAAGCCCAGCTCCGCACACACCCTTCCGGGCTGGGAAGCGCCAGTGGTGGGGAGGGGGCGGTTAGGGACCCGGGTGCAGGCCCACCCAGGACCCCCAGCTGACCGGCTGGTGCCCAGGCCTGCAACGTGGCGTTTTCGGCCCAGTGGGCCAGCCTGCGGGTACCCTGATCGCGGACACAATGGCCACCCTCCCTCTCTGGACCCCTCCTTCCCCCCGGACCGCGCCTCCACCCGGCCAGCCCGCGGCCCCGGCACCTCCCCAACCCCTTGGCCCCTCCCCCGCGGCCAGCGCCGGAGTGGAGGGGGCCCCTGCCCAGGTGGGCTCCGGGCTGGCGTCCAGCGGGCGCTCAGGCCTCTAGCCCCGGGCTTCGCCGCAGGCCAGGAGGCTGAGCTGCGCTGGAGACGCGCGCGGCCCACGGGCAGTCTCTCTCCCTTCCCGTCCGGGGCCGCCCGCCGCCCCTCCGTGTTTGCCCGGGCCTGTGACTCTGCTCCGCAATTAGCAAGCCCCCCCCTCCACCAAATCTCCGACCCTGCCGCTCCTGGCTTGTCCCTTCCCCTCTGGCCCCCAACCTACTCCCCCCACCCCCGCGATGGCCGACAGGTTCCCCGACCCCAACAGGAAACCCTGGGCGCTCAGCACAAGCTTCTCATTAGTGGGGTGTGGGGGTCGCCTGCTCAGGCCGCCCAAAGCCAGTCCTCACTAAGGCCCTGGTGAGGGATGAGACGCACTCCCACAGGGCGGGCGAACCTGGGGCTGGGAGAAGCCAGTCCAGATCCTGTCCAGACTCAGTCCTGTCCCACTCTCTGCGACCCCATGGACTGTAGCCCGCCGGGCTCCGCTGTGCATGGGGTTCTCCAGGCCAGAATACTGCAGTGGGTAGCCTTTCCCTCCTCCGGGGGATCTTCCCCACCCAGGAATCGAACCCAGGTCTCCAGCGCTGCAGGCGGGTTCTTCCCGTCTGAGCCGCCAGGGTGAGCTGGCTCATTTTTCTAGAGACAGAATCGTCTGAGTCGATGGCCGCCAGGAAGAAGTCTGTTGTTAGGGCACAGCCGCCCCCCGCCCACGGCCTCCCCGAGTTTGGGCCACTGCAGGGCCACTCTTGGTTTTCCTCCTGGGCCGGTGTGAATCGCACTTTGCTGATCCCCCTTTGCAAACTTTGTGGAGGTTGTCTGGAAGTCCGGGGAGCGCTCCAAGGCCTTTTCTGCCGGCACTGACAGTACCGACCGGTGCGTCACGTTCGCGGGCACCTTGGGGACGCCGCCGGCCGCGGAGCCGGGCTCCGGGCAGGCAGGGCCCGCGGGGACATCGCCCGCTGCACACTCCGCCTGCGGCCCGGGAAGGGCTGGACCGGCCATCCCCGCCTCACCCGGCGGTTTCGAGACTTTTTTTTCCTTCCAGCCTTCGGGCCGAAGCAGAGTTCTCGCAGGCGGTGGGTGTGGGACTGGGGTCCTTCTGCATTTTGAGGATGGAGAGAAAAGACCGGAGTTTTCTGAGCCGGTGTTTGGAGCGAGATGTTTGCAAAGCCCTCGGCGACCCGGAGAAGCCAGCCCGGGTGAGGGCGTGCCGGCGGGAAGGAGGTAGGGGCTTGCGTGGCCCGCGCCGAGGCCCTGGGCCACAATTCAGAGCGAAACCCGAAATCCAGCACCCCGCCCGGAGGTGGCTTCTTGCAACATTAATTACCGCAGAAACGCTTGCCTGGGACCGCCTAATGTATTCATCGCGACGGAGAGCCGCTCATTGTTTGTTTAGCGGTGGTCTCTTGGAAGGAAAAAAAAAAAAAAAGGCCCTCTTTAGACGCCCTCCCTAGTACACTGCTTTGCTCCCCGAAAAAATAATGTTTTTCTTCAATAAAACGTAGAGGACCGGGCCTGTGATTAAATCTGAAAGTAAAGAGTTTTAATGTCCACCATATGCTTGCAAAGTACATGGAGAGGAAAAGAGAGAATTCCACTGAAAAGCAAACAGCATTTCCTCCTACAAAATATGTTGTTAAAATTGCCTTTTTTTTTTTTTTTTTGCACTGAGGGTTATTTTAAAACATGTCCTGGCCCCAAGGTGGGATTTATAGCAAACATGAGATGGAAAAAAAATATATGTGTATATATACATTTTGGGGGATGTGTATCTTTGGCAGCTTAGAGGCAGCCCACACTCCAAATAGGTGCCGGAAACCCACCCTGCTCCCTCTTGCCCTTTATTAATATTATAGATGTCGAGTTTGTCGACAGGATCAATCTTATCCATTCAGGAGCTGGATTAACAGAGCCCCGTTGTAATGAAAATCTATTAGCCTCCTGTTTGAAACACGGATGTTTGCGTCAATCAATAAACAGCCTGCTGGAGAATACAAAAGCAAGTTTCTAAATTTGAAAGGGGTGGGGGGAGGAAGGAGAGCCAGCTAAGAAAAGTGTGAAGACCTCTGTAAAATCAAGCCTCTCTGATCGATACTTATAAATAGTTAATGTGTAGGGAGGGGTCGACTGTTGTTAAAAAAAGGGAAAAAAGAAAAAAAACCTCACTCTTAGGTGAAAACCATCAACACCTCCACTCTGTTATTATTTTTGATAGAAATTGTCTTTTGAATTAGGGGCTGAGAAATTGGGCCAAACGGAAGGGGCATTCCTTGAAAATTCCTGTTTTGTGGGCAGCGAAGATGACCCCCGGGGTGGCCGATGAGTCTGAAAGTTGCTGGGCCTTGGGAAGACCAAACTGAGCGGGTGACTCCCACCGCCCCTCCCCGGGGGGCATCGAAGCCACCCACACCCAGATGGCGGCTTCTTGTACTCCGCTCTTAAGCTCACAGCATGAAATTTCATTTCAAGTCAACCGGTTTGGGTCACAGGAGCTTCGTGTCCCTGGGCTGAACGTGAACACTCGGAGCTCTGCCCTGGAAGCCTCAGATGAAGCAAATATGAAACGTCTGAATATTCATCACCTTCCCCCGCCCCGTTGGCCTCCCAAATACAGGGAAACCGGCAGCTGTAGTTCAGCAAGATCCACCTAATTCACATCGGGAAAGTCAGATTATTTCCCAAGATCGAACGTGGCCAACGTCCAGCTCCTGCTGTCCGCAGTCTGTCCCTGAGTCCCTCGGACCACAGTGGTTGTGGGGGTGTTGGGGGGCGGTCAGCTGCGTCTACGGGCTCTTTCCCCAGATATCCCGGGACTCGGGGCTGGGTGGAGGAGCCTGGACATTCACGTTGAAGTTCAGATGAAGGCAGGGAAGTGCAGCTAAGAAGTCTGGGGGTCATTTCTTTTCTGCGGGTGATGGGAGAACAGAGAAGGGGCAGAAACCCCCCACCCCGGGCCACCCCCTGTCCGCCCCGCACCTTGCCCGCTTTGCTCCAAGGGTTCCAGGACGCACACGGGAGGCTGAATCTAGCCGTTTCTGCCCCTGGGGACCAGGGTGTCTGAGCTTTGTAGCTCAGCCTGGGTTCAGAGGGGAAGCCTGGGCGAGCTGGCTAACTGGGGTAACTGGGGGTAAGTGATGGGGTACAGAGTTCCAGCTCCGCACCAAGCCAGTGTGGTCCCTGGCCTGCGCTGGGGGGAGGGTCCTCAAGAATTCAGGAAATCTGACCTGGAAGAACAGGGCCCACATATAATGGTTCAGGTTGGGGACGAGGAGGGTTCGTCCCAGCCAGCCCCCCATCCCCCCTTAGCTCCTGCCAACTGTGGGGGGGGGATCCCGTGGCAGGCTGGCTGTGAACCTTTCTTGGGATATTCACTTCCCCCATCTACCCAGCAGGGGCCTGGGTCTGTGGGCACGCCTGGACCGACACAGACCTGGGGGCGTCTCCAGGCTGCAGAAAGACCCGGGTCCTCCTGCCTTTAGTCAGAGACCCTGCCCCCCTCCGCGGCACAAGGTACCCCTGGCGTTGTTGTTTTGTTCAATTGCATCTGTGTCTGCGTCTCTTCCCAGGGGGACCGAAGGCAGGGGTCGGACCCTGGGACCTGTGTTTGTGCTGTGTACACAGCGGAGGGGGGGATGGGGAACAGTTTCTGAGCAGCGGGTCTCGGATCCACAACCCAGGAGAGCCCCGGGGTGTGCTCCCAGCTTCTGGTGGAATCCACGTTGGAACTTCCGTCTTCTCCCAGAAACCAGATCCCCGACCTCTCCCCAGCCCAACCCAACCCATGGCGTCTTTTTCTTTTCTTTTTCTTTTTTTTAAAAGAAAGCAGCTATGGTTTCGTTTCTATCCACAAACTTTTCTGAAGCCTCTTTCAAAGCTGGCAGAATGCACTGGACACCTGGAAGCATCCACAACTTCCCAAGACAAGTTGAGATTTTTAAAAAGCTCTCTCTTTTCGGGCCCCTTCTTCTCTGGGGGAAGGTGGGGGGGAGTGGAGAGTCTGCAGAAACTGGAAACAAGAGCCCCTTATGCCCGAGAGGGTCTGAGCTCCGGGCAAACCGCCCCCCTCCGCTCCCCGAACCTTGCCCCGGCGGAAACGCAAATGTGACATTTCATAAACCATACCCACCCTGCGGCCTTGGGCACCGACTTGAATTAGCAAAAATATGTGTTCGAAAAAGTCCTTGCCCAGGCTGAAATATGAAAAATAACTCTGAGGGTGGGTTTGGCCACCTCTGGTTGAAAGGTGACAAGGTTAAGGAGCCATGTGTGTGTGTGTGTGTGTGTGTACGCACGTGTGTGTACACACGTGTGTGTGCGTGCCCCTGGCTAGGGACAGACGGGGAGGGGGTTCAGGGGACATCTGGCTCCTCACTCCTGAAAATTGAGAGGGTTTGCTCATCAAGCGAAACTGATTCTGTGAAAATCTTATCACAGGCACAGCCTTGGGACTGACGGAAGAAGCCGGTTGGATGGCTTCCTTCCTCCCAGGACGGGTTATTTCGGAACCAGGTGTCGACTGGGGATCAAATATGGGAATCAAAATTGGGAAGGGGGTGACTTTAACTCTCTCTTGGGCTCGAGGTTTTGGATACCCAGGGTCACCAGCTGGAGGGGACCCCTGGGAGCCGCCTGACCCTAACTCCCAGCGAGTTTCCTCTTGGGTGGGGTTCAAGGTCCCAGGGATGGGGGGCGGCCCTGTTTGGGGGCTTGGGACTTCTCACCCTCTGTTCCCTGCAAGTGAAACTCAGGCCCTGTAAGACCCAGCTGCTGTGTGCCCCCCAGGGGAGGCTGCGTCCCCGGGGAGGGGCCGGGAGGGTCGAGGAGGAGAGGCGCAGGCCGCACGCCGGGAGTCCCTGGGGAACCGGCCTCCTCACCTGAGGCCTGGAAGAGCCACCCTCCCCTCCGAAGCCTCCAGAAAGTGGTCAGGCTTGGGGCCCCGGCCGCTTTTACCCCGCTTCCGCTGCTGTCAGTCCACTGTTCTTGCAAATACCGAGCTCCCTGGTGGGCGGGCCGGGCCCCCTGACCGGGCCGACCTGGAAGACGCCCTCAGTGGGCCAAGTGACCGCGGGGGGAGACCCGGGGCGCGCGACGCGCCTGTGGCCAGGATCCGGAGCTCCTGGGGCCGGCCCGCACCCCCACCGCGCGCGCCCTCCAGCTCCGGCCGCGGCCTTCGGCGTCTCCCCCAACCCAGCGCAGACCCGCGAGGCGGCTGCATGTTTAATACATGACGGGCTATTTGTACTTCTGTGTGACAGGCGCGCGCCTCCGCTTTGATTAGAGCCGCGGCGGTGACAAAGCCCTGTTTGTCAAGTTGCGAGCTCCTCTTTGCCTCTGCGCTTTTGAAGTCCGCGGGGAGCAGGCCACGGGGCCCCCTCCCGCCCAGACTCCCCGCAAGTCTTCCCCACCCCCCAGCTCCGTCCGCCGCACGCGGGGCCGAGCCCACCCGGGGCCGCGCGCAGCGACCCTGCAGGGTGGACCGAGGGCGCGGAGGACCGGACGGAAGCCCGGGGGAGAGACAGGGCGCGAGGCAGGGCGGCGGGGAGGAAGGGCCTCGAAAGGACGGGACGGAAGAGAGAAAGAAGCTCTGCGTGTCTGCAACCCCTCTTCCCCGCCTTCCTGGCGTCCCACCCCCCAGATCGAGGTACCCTCCCCCCCTCGCGAACTCGACCTTGGCCCTGGGGCTTCGCTTTCTTTCCCACCGAAGGAAACGCTGGGCCCCCAGGGCGCCCCGGATCCTGGGTTCTGGCTCACCCGCGCTTCGCAGGATGAGGAACTGACTCAGAAAAATTGCAAAGCGAGCTCCTCCAAAACCCGTACCACCCCCCAGCCCGCCTTCCACCCTCCGTGACCCCTCGTCCCAACTCCCTGGCGGAGGGGAAGGGCAGGTGGAAGGGGCCGCCAGGAGAGATGACAGAAAGCAAAAAATAATAATAATAATAATTTTTAAGCGGGTAGGGGGCAGAAAAGTCACTTTATTTGCGGACGGAACTTTGCATTTTGCAGAACGGATAGCTCCTGTCGCTGCCGTGGTTGCCAAGTGCATTTCGCATTGCAGCTGAGAAAAGGGGGATCCTTTTAAAGCACGTTACAGCGTTCCGAGAGAGGTCAGCAGAACCAAGGCACAAGCAAAAAAAAAAAAAAAGAAAATAGATGTCTCCCCCCGCCCCCAATAAATCTCTCAGACACCAGGCTGACCGCACGGCTCGAACAAGAAGGCTGCGTCGGTCCGGCGCCCCCAAGGACCGCTGTGTACGAACCGGTTCTCCCAGAGAGGGAGCCGCCGGCTTCTCCGCGCCTAGACTCGCACGTCCCAGGCAGCCGAGGGCCGCAGGGTCCGTGTCTCCGGCCCCTCCGAGGTCTCGGAGCCGCTCTGCCCAGCCGCTGCCGCCGCCGCGGAGACTCGGACACCCACGTTCGCCCTTCCTCGCGCTTTCGGGGTTCTCCAACTGTTTCCCCGATCAGGCCGCGTGCGCGCGCACACCCTCTCCGGGGGGTGCTCTGGCGGGTCCAGCCACGCCGTGCCCAACCGCATCGCCAAGTTGGGAGTCAATTCTGCCCCGTGGGATGGCGCATCAGCGCCGCCGCCCCGGGATCCCCTCGGTGGCGGCTCGGCGCGGCCACACCCGGAAGCCGCATCCCGCGGGGAACAGATTCGAGGCGCGAGGCTGCGGCGCTCCTCCTGGTGCTGGGCCGCCGAGGACGTTCCTCACCATCCCCAAGCTCCTCGAGTTTCCTTTCCGCCGGCCATTGAGAGAAGACGGATACCTGTTCGCGGCGCTGGCTCTTTGCGCCCCTGCGCGCGCGCGCGCTCTCTCTCCATATCCGTCTCTCTCTCTCTCTCTCCCTTCAAAAACTTGATCTTTACCGCTCCAGACCAAGGTGCCACAGACGCCAAACAGTGATGAAATCAAAAGAAAACCAATTGCCGGACTGGAGGTGGGGGAGAGATAGCGCCTCCGCGTGCGCCCGCCGCCGCGCCGCGAGGTGTAATTGCTGCAGTCAGAGAGCGTGGGGGGCTGGGCGCAGAGGTAGCCGCGTATAAATAGTGAGATCTCAAATTGAAAGGCATAAATAACAGCAGGAGGGACCTGCCTTCACACGGACGGTCCTCTCCGCGCGCGGGAGGCGTGCGGACCACAGCCCGGCTCCTCGCCAGCCCCGCGGACCCCCGCGGCCCCCCCCCGTTCCCACCCCCAACACCCCCGGGCAGCTATGGAGGAACTCACGGCTTTTGTATCCAAATCTTTTGACCAGAAAAGCAAAGACGGCAGCGGCGGCGGCGGCGGCAGCGGCGGCGGCGGCGGCGGCAAGAAAGAGTCCATCACGTACAGGGAAGTTTTGGAGAGCGGACTGGCGCGCTCGCGGGAGCTGGGGGTTTCGGAGTCCAACCTCCACGACATAACGGAGGCCGGCGGCCACTGCCCGGCGCATCTCTTTAAGGACCACGTGGACACCGACAAGGACAAACTGAAAGAGTTCGGTTCGGGGAGGGCGGCGGAAGGTAAGCCGGGCCGGACGCAGGCTCCGGGCCCCTCCGGGGCGCGGCGCTTCTCGTGGCCACCGAGCCCGGCCGCCCGGCGTCTCGCTCTGCGCCACGCGGAGACCCCGGGGAGGGGGCGCCGCGGTGGGCGCTTCGTTTCACCCCCAAAAGCTGAACGTGACCGCCACGAATCGGACGCAGAAGGGCCCGGCCGCCACCCGTCGCCAGGCTTTTCGTAAGAAAGAAACCGGCCGGAGAACCGAGGAGGCAGGGGCGGATGGAGGCCCTGGATCCGAGGGCGGGCAGCGGCGCGGAGCCCGCGCGCATCGCGTCCCCGGGGGGCGCTGGCATTGGGTGCCAGCGGCGGGCCCCTTCCCCGGATGGAGCGCGAGCCGGGTGTTTGGGCTTGCCAAGGCCGGTCGAGGGTAAGGCTGGCGGCTGCGCGCCCGTATGCCTGCCGGGCTGTCTGTGTGCCCTGGGACGAGCCCCGGAGCTCTCTCCAGGCGCCCGTCGCCTGCCCGCTTCCCCCGCTAGAAATGGGCCGCGTTGGGGACCGCGCCGGCCGGCAGGCGTCGGCCCCCTCCCTCGCCTCTCAGCCCCGGGCGCTCTTAGGCAGAACTTTCCCTTGATGTTGGCTGCCGCGGGGCCCGTGAAACTAAAACCAGCCCTGTGCCCGCAGGTGGCCAGGGTTTGCGCGGGGGAGAAGGGCCCGGGGAGGCTCGGGAACCTCTCTCCCGCGCGCGGCGGCCCAAACCCCGGCCGGCAGGGCACAGCGGGCCCTCCTGCAGGACCTTCATCCTGCGGCTTTTCCTGAAATCTCCGAGGCGTTGGGCGCTGTCCTTGACTGCAGAGGCGGCCGGGAGGGGAGGCTTGTTTACAAGGGCTTTCTCAGCGGGGCGAGATGGTCCCCACCGGGGGCGGATTTCCATGCAAGCAGGGCAGCCGGCAGCTATAAATCACAGGAATAAAACTGGCTGGATTTCTCAGCAGGGAGCGTTTGAAAGCGTCCGAAGGTCTATATGTCTCATGACAAAGCGAGGGGAAACAGAAGCTTGCCATATGGGGCCTGGGTCCCCGTGTCTTCCTCTTGCAGTGTTGAGAGGGGTCGGCATTGGCGACCCCTGGGAAGCCCCTGGGTCCCACACTTCGCTGGGGGAGTCCCCGCACGCGGGGCTTCAAGGCTGGCCCAGACTGCCTTTGGAAAGCTTGACCTTAGGGGAGGCAGAAGGCTGGCGGAGGCTTAGTCCGGATACAACCGCGACCCCGTGAGAGTCCGCGCAGCCTGAGTTCGGATCGTCTTACCTCTGAGGCTCACCCCTTGGCGAGGCCTCACGCACCTGGCCTTGTAATTCCTACAAAGACAGTGTGCTTTGATGGAGGCGCGGCTGTCTGCCGGCCAGAGTCCCGGTCAGGGCCTACTTTTAATTTACAGCGCCTGGCGACTGACCTCCCGGGCCCCTTCAGGGCTTCCCCCATCCTCCTTAAAGGCTGAGTTCCCCCTCTGCCTACCTCGGCTCACCCCTGGACAATCAGGGCAGCAGAATCCTGGCAATCAGCAGCTGGAAAGAGGGCAGAGCACAATCGAAGCCTTTTTATTTTCTATCTTAAATAGGAAGAGAAAGACAGGGCTGTAACAAGTAGAAGCAAGAAAAATCCCAGTTGCTCCTTTCCTGTCTGGCTCTGGAGACCCCTCCCCCCTACCCCTCAGAAGGGCCAAGCCCCCCTGGCCGAATTGGCAGAATGGAGGGGTGGGAGACGCCTGGGGTGTGGAGAGACACGGAGGTGTTGAGTGCCCGATCGAGTGGAACCGCTGAGCCTGGGGTTTCTGCAGAGCCTGCCCTGGGTTCTGCAGAACTTCAAGGCCAGCTTCCCATTCTGGGGTCAAGTCCCTGGGGTTCAGGCTTAAGACACCTGCACGACGGAGTCAAGGCGGGGCTACCTCTGGGAAAGGATATTTTTCCCCGTGGCGAAGAAGTAGGGCATCCTTGGAAAGGCATTCGTCTCAGGAGGTGAGAGGGCATTGGGTGCCCAGTACGCAGGAGCCTTGAGGAGAGATGTTTCAAGACTTCAGTGCTAGAGAGCATCTTAGGAACCCCCGCTGGGGGACAGGCTGGTTTCACTGATTTTCCCCTGGACCCACGGAGAATTGGAGTCTTTCCCCCTTGGCGAGTCTTCGGGCTCATGGCTGAGGGCTTCTGCAGTGCTCCCGGACTCTTTTCAGAAGTTGTGGAAGCCCAGACTCTTTGGAGAGAGTTTACGGAAAGCCACTGTCTTCTCCTTGACCCAGAGGGGACATCTAATGAGGGCGTTGGGAGCCCTTTCTGCCTGCACCCCCGTAGCCCCTATGATCCGAGAACAAAGAGAAAAACAGCACAAGGGCTGCTAAGATGTTGTCACTCTTTGCGACCCCGTGGACCGCAGCGCGCCAGGCCTCCCTGTCCATCACCATCTCCCCGAGTTTGCTCAAACTCATGTCCATCGAGTCGGTGATGCCATCCAACCATCCCATCCTCTGTCGTCCCCTTCTCCTCCCACCTTCAATCTTTCAGCATCAGGGTCTTTTGGCTTCCACCAACTCTGCGACTGGGGAGCCAACTTGTATTTTCAATCCCTGAGTTTGGTGTGGGCCTGCATTTCCTGGAGGTGGAAAGGAGAGGCGTCTGGGTTAGAATCTGGTTGATCCTGACCTTACTGCCCCCACCCCCAGCAAATACAGATGCTCCTGTAATTTTTGGACCAAAGAGAGTTTGCACTCCTGACTTCCTGTTGGGGCGTCCAAGACGGAGGGGCAAAACAGGAAGTCAGGAACCTGTGCGGTTTTGGCTTTGGGGGGCGCTTCCCTGGTGGCTCAGACAGTAAAGAATCCACCTGCAATGCAGGAGACCCGGATTTGGTCCCTGGGTGGGGAAGATCCCCTGGAGGAGGGCATGGCAGCCCACTCCAGTATTCTTGCCTGGAGAATCCCATGGACAGAGGCGCCTGGCGGGCTACAGTCCACGGGCTTGCAAAGTCAGACACGACTGAGTGACTGACACTTTTCTTTTCTTCTTTGCTTTGTTGGTCAGAGGGAGATGAGGTCCCCCCACCCCATCGCCCAGCTCTGTGGCGACCTGGAGGAGGCTCTGGCCTGGCTGGAGCTGCCCCTGTCCTGCTGGGGTTGGTGGAGCGACAGGGGTTCTCCCTGGCCTGGACCCCTAGCCAGGCCTGGCCTCTCCCGGAGCTCCCGCCAGGGACCCCGCCATACTTGGGTGTCTCTGCCTATGCGTGTTTGACTTAATATTTAACACCCCATTCCCTTTCAAAAAAAAAAAAGAGAGAGAGAGAGACAGAGACAGAGGAGGGGGTGTGTGTTAGTTTCTGTCAGTATGTCAACAGAGGCGAAGTGGATAATTGAGGAAACTATTCGGAGATTAGGCCAAGATACACCAGCCGGGCCGGGAATCGGAGTCGTTACAAAAGAGCTCGCCTGGCCTGCGAGTTTGCTTTATCGGCTCCACGCAGCTCTGCGTCAGGGCGCGTTGTCCGCCGAGGCCCCGCGCCCCGTGGGCGCACCCGGCGCTCGGCCACGTGGAGCCAAAGCTTGCCGGGGCGCGGCCTGTTCGCCGCGCGCGGGGCCGGGGTTTCCAGCACGCAGGCCTGGCGGGCCGGCCCCGGGGCGGCGGGGGCCGGCGGAGGGGCTCTGCGCGGCCCGCGGGGGACTCGGGCCCGGGCGCGTGGGGGGGACCTCAGCGCTGTGCCCTCGGCCCGCCCGTAGGCCTGTACGACTGCAAGGAGAAGCGAGACGACGTGAAGTCGGAGGACGAGGACGGGCAGACCAAGCTGAAGCAGCGGCGCAGCCGCACCAACTTCACGCTGGAGCAGCTCAACGAGCTGGAGCGGCTCTTCGACGAGACGCACTACCCCGACGCCTTCATGCGCGAGGAGCTCAGCCAGCGCCTCGGGCTCTCGGAGGCGCGCGTGCAGGTGAGGCTCGCGGCCCCCGGAGCGCGCCGCCCCGGCCTTGGGGGCGCTTTCCGGGAGCGCGCGGCGCCCCGGGGCCGGGGTGGGCGTTCGGAGGCCTCCCCGGGGCCTCGCGCGCTCCGTGTCTGGCGCGCTCGCCCTCCACGTGGAGCGCACAGGGCGGGTGGCTGGGGCCGGTGGCTGGAGCTGGGCGTTCCGGGGCATCCCCGGGGTCTCGCGCGCGCCCTGCCTGGCATCGCCCTCCGCGTCTGGGTGGCTGAGGCTCCTGCCCGCGCGGAGCCGGATTAGCCGGGGCGCCGGGCGGGGACCGGGGAGGGGGCGCGCAGGGGCGGCGGCGCGGGCGCATGGAATTGGTGATGTCCCCATCTGGCGAGCCACCGGCTGCTGGGGGGTGGGGTGCGCCCGCACGTGCGCGGGGGAGGGGGCGCTCCCGGGTGGTTTTGTTGTCGTTTTTTTTTTTTAAACCCCGGGTTGTTGTAAACGTGGAAGTGAAAGGGACGACTTTATTGATGGGGGAGGGTGGTAGAGACCCCCTTCCAGACGCCCCCCCCCCACCCCGCAGGCGCTGTCGACAGTCGGCCCTGCCAGTCGTCCTGGGCTTTTCCGTCGGCGTTGACGGTTCGGGGCAGGACAGCAGAGCCCGAGAGAAGGAAAGGAGGGTCACGGTCCCTGGGCTCCGGGGACTGGTTATTTAAATAAATGGAATTAATGCAGCCAACGGGGGGGAGGGGACCGCGTGCAGCCGGGGCTTTGAAAGAACGGCCTTCTTGTAGCTTTAAACACGACTGGGCTAAGATTGTACGCACGAAACGAAAACACGGAAAGGGTTTTAGAGCCACTGTTTTACAGACGCTTTCGTTTGGGGAGCGCGGGGTGGGGGTCTGCATTCTGCGTCCTTGCCGTTCCCTGCCTGCCGCCGCGGTGACTGGGGTTTCTGAGGCGGGCATGCCGCAGTCCCGCAGCGAGTCCAGGCTCCGCCGCGGCCTGACGCGGTGATGCGGCCCGCATCCCTGGGACCGCGGGCCGGCTGGCTCTGGGGACCGCCTCCCCGAGCCCATTTGTCCCGGCGGCTGTGGCCGAGGCGAGGAGGGGCGCGAGGCGGTGAGGGGGGACTCCTGGCCACTTTTCTCCGTCAAGATGGATGGGGCTGCCCTATATGAATTAATGAAAAGATTAAACTTTTGCTGAAGGGGACATCAACTTTTATGTCATTTCACAGCCTTCCTGCCCGGGATCTGTAATATCTCCCAGGCCTTGATGTACTGTTCCTATAAAAATAAATTACTTGTAATTTAATTCCACACTATTTCTTTCAGTAGTCTATTACTGAATAGCACCTTCGCAGGAGAGACCGAGTTGGCAGAAAATTGCTTCTTGGGTGGCTACAGATCTTGAGAAAAGCCCTAAAAAAAAAAAAAAAAAAAGGTTGGGGTGGGGTGGGAGGTGGGAAAATGGGAAAAGTGAGGCACAGGCCTATTGATCCAGAGTTGGATTAAAATTTAACGATTGTAAATAATAATAAAAATAAACATGGGAATATAAGAAATGAAATAATTTCCGATTGGCCACGGGGAAAAAGCATCGCGTAATAAAGAGAAGGCAGAAAGTGGTCATAAAAACCAATTAGTTAAAACTCGGACCCTGCTGTGCGAAGCCAGTAAAGGGGGCGGGGGAAGGGGGACTCAGAAAGGAAGAGACGAAAATGCAGTATATTTTAATCCTGAGTCTGAACTGTTGGGTAATCCTTTTCCGTACAGGCTGTCCTGTGTTGTTAGAGGATAGTGTTTCAATTTAGAGTGGAAATTTGCTGTAAATAAATTGAAGACCCTTTGGAAGCTGGTCCTTATTAACCTTTTATTTTTAGTGTTGTACTGGAAAACTCATATCACCCAGCTGTCAGGGTTATAATCGAAAGTTATGAGACCACGGTGAGGCGCGGGCGGTAATTTAATTACGACAAATATCTTTGGGTTTATGGCGCAGAGCTAAATTAAATGTCATTATTCACTGTCTGTAATGGAAATCAAAAGGAAATCAGATTACAGCATTTGTGAGAGAAATCAGCGAGTGATCCTTAATGAAGAAATAACTGTCTAAAGCACTGTCGTGTGCTTTACTTAGCATATTCAGGACTAATTGGAATTGATCGTGAATCACCCCAAGACTGATTTATTATCGCCGAACGCAGCGGCTAATTCATCACTTTTATTCTCCGTAATCTTATTTTTTTTTCTTCTTTCCCCGTGCTGAAGGGAAAGTGAGTTTTCTTTCTTAGATTTAAATAGGATTCTGTTTTCAGAAAAAGATGCCCTTGGTGGTGGGGGGTGGGGTGGGGTGGTGGTGCAGAATTTCCGCATCTGGCTCCGAATTTTCACATCCCCTGCTGAGGCTGGCCGGGTACCGGACCCCAGGAAGGGTCGGAAACGGAGAGCGGTCCCAGTCCCAAGCTGAGTGCAAGGCAGCGGCGATTTGGGGCGGTTCACCTGTAGGCATGGAATCGGAGTGCAGGCTTTGGAAATGCAGTCAGGATTTGTGAACCTTCACACATCTTAAGAGGGGGCACGGTTTTGGGAAATTCTTTTTAGAGCAATGGGGCATCCAAATTTGCTAGGCTCCCTGCAGCCTGGTGGGTTGAGCTTTCCCCCGCTTGGGGGTCAGTTCTGTTAGAACAGGCGGGTCGTAAAGGTCAGCCTTGGATGGAAAACAGGCCCTTAAAAGAGGCTTCGAGGGAAAAGTCCTGAAGTCCAGGCTGTTTGCAGCCTCCGTGGGAGCCGAGGTTTCCTGGGCAGGCTGGGAGGCGGGAGCGGCCCCAGGCCCTGGGCTTGGAGCATCGCAGGGTCCCTGAGTTCCCCCCAGAGGTGGGGCATGGCCCGAGTTATCCTGGAGCACCACGGAGGGGATAGGGTGAGAGAGGCTGGAGGGGGCATTTCGGAGGTCAGGAAGGAAAAAACCAAGTGCTGAGGAACCCAGATGGCGGGGAAGCCCTGGATTCCATCTTCATGGGGCTGTTTGGAGGACAGGGGACCGTGAGCATGGGGGAGGACTGGACGGGGCACTGGAGGGGGGGCGTGGGGCCTTACACCCCGATCTTGTCGTCAGGCCTCTGATGCTCGTCGGCTTGGGGCTCAACACCCTTTCAGGAGATTCTGAGCCCCTCCAGTTACACTCCCTGCACCTGAAGTCCAGCGTCTGCATTTTGTGTGTGTGTGTGGCAGGGCCGTGGGGGGGGGGGCAGTGGGGGGCGGTGTGTGCACCAGTCCTTGGGAATCAAGAACGGTCCTGACTCTGGGATGTGTAGCTGGGACCCTCCAGGCTTCCAAGGAGTTGGGGGGATGCCTTGGAGGACTTGGAAGTTCCTGGACCCCAGAGCTTGACTAGGGAGGAGGCTGGTCAGGAGGTGGAAGGTCGGGCTGGAAGGTCAAGTTGGACCAGTGGCCTAATGGGGCTGGAGTGGGGACTGCCGGTACGAAACGATGGAAGGTTCTCCACGGCCACCCGAGGACCCTCTTGGGCCTCCCTGGGGGCTCAGATGGTAGAGAACCTGCCTGCCGATGCGGGAGACCTGGGTTCGATGCCTGGGTGGGGAAGAGCCCCTGGAGGAGGGCATGGCAACCCACTCCAGTATCCTTGCCTGGGGAATGCCACGGACACAGGAGGGTGGTGGGCTCGTCTACGGGGTCTCAGAGTCAGGCAGGACTGAGCGACTAAGCACGGCAGAGAGGACCCCCTGCTCGCATTCAGTCCGTGGGTGCTAAGGCTCTAGTCCCTCTTGGCTGAGGACACTTGTCAGCAGCTCCATGTGCCCAGTTGCGCTGGGGCTGGGGAGACAGGGGCAGGGGAGGGAGGCCTTGAGGGGGCCCACAGGCAGCTTTTATTTTGGGGGGGCCCTGGAACCCGAAGCGCCTTGCACAGCCTCTGGCGTCGTCTGGAAAGTAGGCTTTGCCTGCGCTCACGATGGGGGTGCACGTGTGTCCGCTTCACCCCAGGTATGGTTCCAGAACCGGAGAGCCAAATGCCGCAAACAGGAGAACCAGATGCACAAAGGTGGGTGCGGGGTGGGGGAAGGGGGAGGGCCGAGGATGGGGGTTGGGGCGGCGGGGAGGCCGCCGGGACGGTGGGGCAGGGGCGGGGGGGGGGCCAGGGCCGAGGATGGGGTGGGGGCGGGGGAGGCCGCAGGGAGGAAGGTTCACTTGTCCTGTGCTTGCTCGCAGGCGTAATCCTGGGCACAGCCAGCCACTTGGACGCCTGCAGGGTGGCCCCCTACGTGAACATGGGTGCACTGAGGATGCCCTTCCAACAGGTAGCTCGGTTTTGTATTTTTATTCCCCCCCCCCCCGAGGGGAGCCGCCGCCTCCTCTAACCCGCCTGCGGGGAAGAAAGGGGAATCACTTTTTCAACAGGGCGAGATTTATAATCCCACTGTGCTGTGTGCGTAGTTACACAATCCTGTCCGACTCTTTGCAACCCATGGACTGCAGCACGCCAGGCTCCGCTGTCCGTGGAACTTTTCCCAGGCAAGAACACTGGAGTGGGTTGCCATGCCCTCTTCCAGGGGATCTTCCCCCGCCAGGAATCGAACCCGGGTCTCCTGCATTGCAGGCGGGTTCTTTACCACTGAGCCACGAGGGAAGCCTTGTTAACCCGCTGGTGCATATTAACATCGCGCTATTAAAAAAAAAAAAAACCCGGAGAGTTCTGTTTGAGGGACGGCTAGGACAGAAAGCCAGACACAGGTTTTTTTTCTTTACCAAAGTCAGAGGGAAAACTTAAAAATGCTACCCACCCAGGAAGCGCCCACTCGCTGGGTGCCTGCTCGGGGACAGAGGGGGTATGTCTCCCACTCGTGCGTGAGGCCCTTTCCCTGCAGCCAGCCCGGCCTCTCTGCATCTCAGGGGGCGGAGAGGGGAGTGATCCTTGCCCCTGACCCTCAGAGTTGGGGGGCGGGGCGCGGAAGGGGCAGTCGGGCCCAGCTCGCAGCAGCGCAGGCAGTCCTGTGCAAGGAGGGGGGCGGCCGGGCTGTCGGAGGACACACAGAGGCCCTCGGAGGCCCAGGTATCCCAGGGGCCGCCCACCGCCCCTGGTCTGGAGCAGCCTCGGGTGGGTGGCGGGAGCAACGTGGCGGGACCTGCGGGGGCAGCTGGGCTAGAGGGGGCGCCCCCGCTGCTGCGGGAGGGGGCGGGGCCCATCGTGAGGGTGGCGGCGTGCACGCTGCTGGGACGGGCGTGGCGGGGCGGCGTCGGCCCAGCATGGGGGTGGGAGCGTGCACGCTGCTGGGACGGGCCTGGCGGGGCGGCGTCGGCCCAGCATGGGGGTGGGAGCGTGCACGCTGCTGGGACGGGCCTGGCGGGGCGGCGTCGGCCCAGCATGGGGGTGGGAGCGTGCACGCTGCTGGGACGGGCCTGGCGGGGCGGCGTCGGCCCAGCATGGGGGTGGGAGCGTGCACGCTGCTGGGACGGGCCTGGCGGGGCGGCGTCGGCCCAGCATGGGGGTGGGAGCGTGCACGCTGGGGGGCGGGGGCGGGGCGGGGCGGGCGCCCAGCATGGGGGGTGGGAGCGTGCACGCTGGGCGGCGGGCGTCGGGGTGGTCCCGCCGTAGGAGCAAGCGGGACATGCCTGGGGGCTGTCTCTGCGCCCGTGGGTGCTGAGGGCCGCGAGGTCTGAGGGTCTGACCTGGCCTGCAGCGTTGTCTAGGCGTGACAGCGTGGGGGGCCGTCTCACAGTGGAGGGTCGTCTAGCGGTGACACCGTGGGGGGCCGTCTCGCCATGGAGGGTCGTTTAGGGGGTGACACTGTGGTTTCGGCTGGGAACTCCCGCGGGGCTGAAGGCAGGGAGGGAGTCCGGGGCTGCGGGCCGGGGAGGGGTCGGCACCCTGCTCACTCGGACTCTTCCCCCAACCTCCAGGCCGGGCCCCTCGCCCCCCCCTCCAGCATCCCTGGGCCAATCCTGTAACGGCCCCTGGTTACTACAGGGGCCGCTGCCCAGGCGTGGGGTCAGCGTTGGGCCCTCTGAAATGAGACCATTGGGAGCTCAGAGACTTGGCTGTGCTCTTTCTGGAAGTGGGTGGTCATTTCCTCCTCCTGACCCAGGGATCGAACCCTGGTCTCCTGCGCTGCAGGCAGGTTCTTTACCATCTGAGGCACCACAGAAGCCCATATAAGTTGAAACTTTGGTCTGCATTTTTTACAAAATGCTGTGGCTCAGACGGTAAACGGTCTTTTGGAAGATTCTGACTCTGGCCCGTGGGAAGGGGCTGTGTGTGGGGAGGTGGGGAGGCGAGGGAGGGGGGCGGGGGGCGGGAGGGGGCGGGTGGGGGCGAGGCCTGAGCTATAGGCAGGACCCTGAGTCCAGGGGCACGTCAAACCATCAGCTGAGGGTGGGGTGAGGAGGGGGTACCAGCTGTAGACACCTTGATGCTGCGGTGGGCCCGGGGGATCTATGCAGATCCCCCAGCTCCTTGGCGGAGGGAAAGCCTCCCTCTCCAAAACAGCCAGTGACACCCATCCAGACATCAGGTGTCCAGAGAACAGTGGGTGGTGGTCCCCTGGTGTGTGTGTGGGTGGTCCCCTAGTCTGGGGGGTGGTCCTCCTGGCGGGAAAGCCCCCCAACCAGAACAGGCAACGACCCCCATCTGGACAGCGGGTGTCTAGAGGAGAGTGGGTAGTGGCCCGCTGGTGGTGGTGGTGGGGGTGATCCCCTGGTGGGGCAGTGGTCTCTGGTCTGGGGCGGTTTCCTCGGGTCAGGAAAGCACCCCTTAGAACAGCCAGTGACCTCCATCCAGATATCGGGTGTCCACAGGACAGCGGGTGGTGGTCCCCTGGTCTGGGGGGTGGTCCCCTGGTTAGGGGTGGTTCCCCGGTCTGGGGAGGGGTCCTCGAGGCAGGAAAGCGCCCCCCCTCCCCCAGAACACGCAGTGACTCCCATCCGGACACCGGGTGTCCGGAGGACAGTGGGAGGTGGTCCCCTGGTTTGGGGGGGGCGGTCCTCGGTGCGGGAGAGCCCGCCCCCCGCCCCCAGGTCCTGACTGAGCGCGATCTCC
This sequence comes from Capra hircus, assembly GCF_001704415.2. NCBI lineage: Eukaryota > Metazoa > Chordata > Mammalia > Artiodactyla > Bovidae > Capra > Capra hircus. Next base: position 218,646 of record NW_017190147.1, read on the forward strand.
CACCCCAGGTTCAGGCGCAGCTGCAGCTGGAAGGCGTGGCGCACGCGCACCCCCACCTCCACCCGCACCTGGCTGCGCACGCGCCCTACCTGATGTTCCCGCCGCCGCCCTTCGGGCTGCCCATCGCCTCCCTGGCCGAGTCGGCCTCGGCCGCCGCCGTCGTGGCCGCCGCGGCGAAGAGCAACAGCAAGAACTCCAGCATCGCCGACCTCAGGCTGAAGGCGCGCAAGCACGCGGAGGCCCTGGGGCTCTGACCCGCCGGCCCGCCGCCCCGCGCGCGCCCCGGGCGCCGCCTCCCCGTGCGTCCCTCCGTCCGTCAGTCCGTCCGTCCGCGGCGTCCTGCACTCCGCCCCTCCGCTCCCCGCACCGCCCCCCACCCTCCGCCTCGACGGGCCGCACGGACACCCTGGAGCCAGGGGGCAGCGAACTCCCCGCCCCGGGGCCGCCCCGGGAGATCCCTCTCCACCCCCTGCAGGCCTCGGGACGGGGACCTCGGGCAGCGCACGGCACCTCCAGGGCCTCGCGGAGACCGTCGCGGGGCGGGAAGAGCGAGCGGGGGGCGGTTGGACCACCCCAACTGGGCCCCCTCTTCGGGCGGTCCGTGCGTCCTGGGACGACCCTCGGCCACGTGGAGCTGCCCTGCGACCTCGCCTGCGGCTGCCACTTCCCCACCCTGAGCATGCGGCCTGCGCCACGCGCCTTTCCGAGATCTCACAGTCTGGGAAACAAACAAAGATCTGGGGCTGGTCTCTGAAGCTGCCAGCGTTTGGGTGCGCGCGGTTTTCTTCACTGCCACGGACGGAAAAGTTTCATCGGAGGAGCTACGGGACGCCCCCGCCCCAGTCCCAGTGTGGATTTCAGCGTGGACGCGGGCATCCGGAAGCAGGGACTCCCTCCTGGGCCGGCCCGCGCACCCACCGTCCCCCTCCCCTTCGCCTGAAAGGTAGCAATAACGAAGCGCGTTTGACACGGCCTGGCCAAGGTGATGCTGCTCACCGGGGACCTCAGGGTGTCACGTCGAGACCGTCCCGGGGAGGACCGGCGGCCTGACCGCCCCCTGTCGTCCTGCCCGCTTCTGGCCCCCGCGCACCAGATTCAGGATTCCTTGGGCCGCACAACAGGCGACTTGATAACTTTCCCCCCAGTCTTTTCGATTCCCCCTCGAATGGACACTCTTTGGCTGTTCTGCAGAACTCAGATGCGGAAAGGACTTGCAATCGGGACAGAGGGGCACGGTGGTTTAAGGTATAATAATAACTGATGAAGCATCCCCGCTAGTGACATGCAATGACGTGCAGGAAAGTGCAATATTGTAAATATTATAGATTTAAAAAAAAAAAAAAAAGAAAGCTGTCCACTCTTGACCCTGTCACCTCCGGACTTTGAAGGGCATTGCCTCCGCGCCCCCCACCACCACTCTGCATGCTGCGGGCCCAGTGCCAGGATGGCCGGGGTAGGAGGGGAGTGCTCGCGGTGGTGGAAGTGAGTTGGGTGTGGCTTGAGATGAGAACCTGGATGGGGTGGGGGGTGGGGCGCCAGGAAGTGAGGGCGGGGAACGGGCTGAGCTGTTTCTGGGACGCCTCCTGCAGGCAGGCAGTTTTAAGAGATTTTTTTTTCTTCTTTTTTTTCTTTTTTAAGGTGTGGGGCTTTCCTAGCGCTCAGTTGGTAAAGAACCTCTCTGCCAGTGCAGGAGACCCGGGTTCGATCCCTGGGTGGGGAAGATCCCCTGGAGGAGGGCAAGGCAAACCCACTCCAGTATTCTTGTCTGGGGAATCCCATGGACAGAGGAGCCTGGTGGGGCTGCAGTCCATGGGGTCACTCAGAGTCCAAGATGACAGTGTGACTTTCACTTCCTTTCACTTTTCTAGGGGTAGCCAGGTCTAGCCTTTCTTTTTTTCCTTTTTATCCCCCTCTTGTCCACAGGTTTCCCCTCCCCACCTGTTGTGTGAACATCAGACAGCTCTCTGTCTTAGCAACAGGTCAGGGGCGGTGGGGCATAGTCGCTTGACACCGTGTATGCAAAGTGTTGAGGTTCCCAGGTTGAGGTGGGGCGGTGGGCTTTGCTCCTGCTGTGTGCGGTTGGGTTCAGGGGAGTGTGGTGGTGGCTGTGCACCCTGGCTGGGCTTGTCTACCTCGAAAATGTGCGTTTCTTTTTTTTCTTTTTTTGTCTGTTTGTTTGCCTTAGTCAACCCAGGTGTGCCCAGAGAGAACTTGCTACCTAGTTCCCCAGAGCCCAGCCGGTCCACTTTGTAAGCCAGCTTAACAGCTTTTCGGTCTTGCTGACTGTTTTCCCTTACTCCTTCATTTGGGTACATTTCTGTAAGAAAAAAAAAAACAACTTTTTTCCCTTCCGTGTAAGGGAAGACATTCTGCCCTTGCGTTGACCTGAGATGTAGATTCATTTACAACATCTGAAACTCTTTTAATCAAAAGGCCCCCTCAACACAGATTTTTTTTTCTAATTTTGAAATTTCAGCTAAAGCTCTGAGATGATGAAGAGAGAGGCAGGGTTAAAAAAAATTGCATATTTTTAAATCACTTGCAAGCGTCGCTCCCAGCATTCATGGCGTTATGGAATTTGCCTTGTACGTATGTGCAGATCTCCTGAAAGGTTGTGAATTCTTTTTTTTTTTTTTTTAAGGTCCTCTCCATGGGATTTTTCCAGCAAGAGTACTGGAGTGGCTTGCCATGTCCTTTTCCAGGAGATCTTCCCGACCCAGGGATGGAACCTGGGTCTCCTGCGTGGCAGGCGATTTCTTTAACAATTGAGCCAAAAAGCCCCTGGAAGTTGCAACTTTGCTTTACGTTGTTTACAAAATGCCGTGGCTCAGATGGTAAAGAATCTGCCTGCAATACAGGAGACCCAGGTTCAGTTCCTGGGTCAGGAAGACCCCCTGGAGGAGGGGATGGCAGCCCACTCCAGTATTCTTGCCTGGAGAATCCCATGGACAGAGGAGACTGGTGGGCTACGGTCCACGGGGTCACAAAGAGTGGGACACACCTAAGCAACGGACACTTTCAGATGAGCCTTGTCCGTCCTGGAATCGAAGGCAAAGTTTGGAGGTGAAATGTGTTTGTGCGATTTTTTTTCTTTTTGAAGGTTTATCATGCATCCGTTGTAGTTAAACACTGACTCCCCACACATGAGGGCTGGTCTGGCAGAAGGTGAAGTTTTAAAATAGAGCTGCCCGCTGGGAGGCTGGGAGGCCTGCCAGATGGGGATGTCATCTCGTCCTTGTCTCTGGCTTAAACGGAGTGAGCTGAGTGCGCCCCTTCCTGGATGGGGGGCCCCCATGACTGAACAGAGCCTGAGCTGTTTGAGGGGACGGGGGGCTGTGAGAGGAGCTGGCATGGCTTCTTTCTGGGCAGAAAGAAAGTCTGGGGGGTAGTGGATGACTGTTCAGGGTGCCCAGGGTGGACGGCAGCTCCTGGCCTCCTGTGTCTCCCAGAAATTCCAGGACAGAATCGAGCTAGGAGCCCCAGTTGTGGTCAGTTCTGCGCAGCCCAGATCATGTCTGCTTTCTCCCTGTCCAGCAGTAGGCAGGGTGTGCTGGGGTGGGCAGATGCTCTGTGTAGGTCCCGGTCTCCCCGGGACGGTTTTTGGACCATCCTGGTCTCTTCCCAGCGGCCGTGGGGCAGAAAATGTACCGAGGTGGACGTAGTTTGGTTGTTCTCCGTGTTTTCTGAGTAAACACAGGACCCCCTTCTCAAAGTCCTTCATAGCTACTTCAGAGGGAGCACACCAAGTGAGGAATATCGCTTAGAAAGCAAAGTGGACAGGTTTCCTCCTAACAGCACCAGACGTGGCATTTTTGGTTGTGAAAGCCACGTGCAAGCGGGCCCGTGTGTGCAAACGTGCTACCAGATCTCTGCGGTGTTGAGCCCACGGGCTGCAGGGCTGTGTTCTGCAGGATGGGCCCTGGTCCACGGAACCGGTTTCGTTTCCTGAGACTCTGGTCGGAGAGGTCTTTCTTGATGGAGACTCCCGGTTTAGCAAAAACTCTTGTTCTTCTCAGCTGGGTTGTTGTGGTTCCACGTCTTTCTTACAGAGTCGCTCTTGTTTTTGTTTTTTTTTTTTCCTTCTGTTGTGAGGCTGGGAAACTTGCAATTTTATCTCAGTGGGGGAGGGGTTGCACTGATGGGTCTTAGCATCAGACGGGACTTAGCATTGTTGGGCTTCCCTGGTGGGTCAGATGATAAAGGAGCTGTTGCAGTGTGGGAGACCCAGGTTTGATGTCTGGGTCGGGAAGATCCCATGGAGAAGGACGTGGCGACCCACTCCAGTATTCTTGCCTGGAGAATTTCCATGGACAGAGGAGCCTGGCGGGGCTGCGGTCCACGAGGCCGGAAAGAGTCGGACGCGTGGGAAGGGCTGGCAGTTTCACTTTCACCGCCCGCAGCTGAGGTGGTGAAGTCTGTGACTTGGAGAGGTTGTGCTTGCTCAGCAGAGAGGTGCAGAGATCCCACCGGCGGCACGTTCCGGAGGGATCACAGAGGCCATTTTGCTGTTGCGTTTTATAGGGTGACTGTTCCCCGTGACCGAGGCCGAGTGCGGGCTGGCCGAGGTTGCGGTACAGGCTAGCTGCAGACAGAAGCAACCCGCCATGCTTGTAGAATGCCCCCCCTCCCGGAAGTGGATCTTCAGAAGAGCCTCACACGTCCCCGGGGGGTGCAGGGACCCCCCGCCCACCTTGCTCCCATCAGAGTTGGGACCCCTGACCAGCTGTCCCTGACGGCAGGCACTTGCACGCTCGGCCATGAAGTCCGTTCCCAGTGGGGCCATCTGGACTCTGAAACGGGAAGGGGTTGGTGTCTAAGCTCGCGGCCACCCTCGCCCTGCTGGTAACTGCCCCAGCCCACTGTTCCCACCGGTGGGTGTCACTGCTAATGATCCCCCAAGTCAACGGGGGACCCCAAGCCCTGAGTCCCAGCGTCGCTTACAGATAAGCCGACTTCCGTGACAAACATACGTTTGAGGCACTTTGCTCTTTTTTTTTTCTCCCCCCACCCCAAGTTTGGGAGGTTGGGTTGGCGGAGGGGTTATCCGTGGACAAGCTCAACATTAGAAAAAGAAAAAAAAAACCTGGTGCCTAATTTATTAAAAATTAGCTTAGGAATATGCTGACTTTTCAATACAGGTGAACACGATGCAGTTTATAAATGTTTTATTGAAATTTGATATTTAACGAGAAGCCGGTTGAGGAATGTAGAAAAAAATGTTCAAGTTGGAAAGCTATTAAAACGAGCTATTTATTGAGAGGCGATGGTTTCCCCAAGCCAGCCCCGCAGCACGTAGAGCTCCCGGGTCCGAGAGGGGCTCGCCCCTGTGCTCCTTGGGAGTAGGTGTATGTGGATGTCTTATTTATTTCTCCCCCACCCCCTTTGGTTGAAAGTTCCTGAATATGTGCTATCTTAATTATGTTGAGTGTAAATTTGACGTTGCCTTGCCTTTATTTTTATATATTTTTTGAGCCTGTTGCTTTTTCCCCCCGGCCCCGCTTCCTTTCTCCCCTGAATTTACGAGCAGCAACCGTAATTTAGGACACAGCGCCCGAGTTTGGGTTATGCATACAAGGTGTGTCTGGACCTACGCAGGTTTTCAGGGATCGCGCAAATGAAATCACACAGCACCCCCCACCAACCCCGCACCCCTGCTGTTGTGGGGTGAAAAGAAAAACACGCCAAAGGTTTTCTTGGCTGTGCTCGCCGGCAACCCACCCCCCGACCCCGACCCCCCCCACAAAATGCCCTTAACTTTAGTTCCACTTACAAAGTGTATTTTGTCAAACCGTATAGGATGAATGTACAGCTTGTAAAACGGAGATATAAATAAACTTATAAATATTTGTATTCAAGTGTTAAAAGAAACGCGCACCTCTCCCCAGAGGAGACTCGTGTGAGTGGGCAGTGGGGGGGGGCGGTGAATTTCCGAGCCGGACGAGGCTGAAAGTCTTGTTTTCCAGGGGACAGCAGAGTGTGTGTGTGTGTGTGTGTGTGTGTGTGTGTGTGTGTGTGTGTTTATGGTGGCCGTGTGGCTTTCCCTTCATGACTTCTCCCATAACCCTGACCTCGAGGAAAGGTACGTTCCACCCACCCGCCTCCACCCCTCGGAAAAGTGGGGAAAGAAGAGAGAGGAGGAGACACAAATCCCCACTTGCATTCAGGTCCAGATTGGAGGCTGGAGGACTTGAGCAAAGTCCACCTGCTTCGGTTTCCAGTTTAAAATGACCCTTTTGTGCTGTTTCTTTGGGGACTGTGTGAGGGTTCTCCGCCGTGGCTTTGCACTGATGGTGGAGTCCTTTTGGAAAAAAAAAAAAAAGAATAAATGGGGAAAAAAAAGCAATACTTAAAAAAAAAACGAGAGACTTTTTTTTTTTTTCGGCCTGTGCTTTTTATCTTGTTCTGGAGCGGAAGGTTAACAAGGTGATGTCATCCTCTGTGTCGATTAAAAACCACACGTGGGGAGGAAAGGGCAGGCCGACTTGGGGTCGGGGGAGCCGCCTGGAGGTCCAGGGAGGCTGTGTGAGCTGGAGCTGAGGGGCTGGGGCCTGCGCGTTCGGGGGGCCGGGGTGGGGGTGACCCTCCCAAGGGCGTATCCATCACCGCCCAGGTGTGCCCAGAGCAGCTTGGATCCTCTTCTCTCGTTCTTGGTTCCAGAAACCTTCTCAGCCAAGGATGGGAGTTCTAAAGGACCTTCTTGTTGGATGCTGCTGCTAAGTCTCTTCAGACGTGTCGACTCTCTGCGACCCCATAGACGGCAGCCCACCAGGCTCCCCCGTCCCTGGGATTCTCCAGGCAAGAACACTGGAGTGGGTTGCCATTGCCTTCTCCAGTGCATGAAAGTGAAAAGTGAAAGTGAAGTCGCTCAGTCGTGCCCGACTCTTAGCGACCCCATGGACTGCAGCCCGCTAGTCTCCTCTGACCCTGGGATTCTCCAGGCAAGAGTACTGGAGTGGGGTGCCGTGCCCTCCTCCAGGGGGACAGGCTGGTCTCCACGAGACGTAATTGGCACCGTTATTTGATCATTCAGAGACCGTGAACGTCCAGCTGTGTTCAGCAAACGCCTTCGTGCTGTTTAACACGAAGAGACCGGTTTCTCTTCCACACAGAGTCACTTTGCTGCAGATGTAAGCAATCTGAGATGGAGCTGACTCTGTCCTCGAGACGATCCTGGCAGAGCTGAGCCTGAAATGTCAGTTTGTTGGCCCTGAATTTCTTTTTTCTTTTTTTCTTCTCCCCACTGTGGACTGTGCTGAGCCTGTTCCTTGGATTCAAACTGAGTTTTGTTTTTCTTTCTAAATGATTTTGAGTCCCCCACACGGACACACCCTGCAGAAAGACGGGGCTGGGGGTTTCTGGACGGCCGGACAGCTGTTTCTTCCGACCCGGTTCTCAGATCCGTAAACTGAACACGAAGGCGCATTCGCGCTGCGTCCTGTGCTTTCTGAATCCAGGTTTCCGAGGCTTCTGCTGAGGGGTTGCAGGGGCGGGGGCGGTGCCCTGCCTCTCGTAGTCACTTACAGGAAGCAAAAACCACGGACTGGCCGGCAGACGCACCCTGGTGCTTGCCAAAGCGCTCGGAGCAGTTGTTGGGAAAAAAAAAAAAAAGTCGTTTTCGATTTCCCCAGCGTGTCTGTCTCTTCACACGGAGTCAGAGCGCAGATGAGAAATGGCGGTTCTCTGCCTCCAATCCCGTGGCCCTTTTCTGATTTTATGGGTTTTTTTTTTTTTATGACTCCATTCTTTTTTGTTGAAATGCTGACATTCTTTGAATAAACGTAGATACAGAGTGCTTGTTGCCGAATCTTACTTGTTTGCAAGTCAACATTTTGGATTTTTTTTTTTTTTCAATTAACATGATGGATTTTTTTTAGCCATTGATTGAAGTGATGAGGTTTTTCTTCTTAGGGTATATTTGCGTCTGTTGTTTACCTGAAATCACAGAGAATGAGCTTAAAGTCCTGAAAAGGTCTAGCTTTCTTTGGTCTGTGGGTGTGTTGGGGCAGAAATAACTGTGGTCAGAGGGAGTGGAGACCCCGTGGGCGTCTGTCGTGACGTTCCCTTCTGGACCGCCTCTCTTGGCCTCTGTCCTCGGAGATGTGAGGTGACCCTGAGCCCCAGAGATGCAGCAAAGTCGGGCGGAACCGCCGTGCGAGGTTGTCCCAGTTAGAGGAGGCAGGTCACCGCCCCACGCGGGCCGTGTCCGAAGAGACGCAGGCAGGGTGTTTGCAATGTTTAGTAAAAGCGCCCTACCGCAGCAGGCTGTTTTGAGAGTGGGCTGGAGGGGGATAGAGGTAGGGCGGTTCAGACACGCAGAAGCAGTCAAGACAGAGAGCCCTTCCAGAGGCTCTGTCTGAGTGGCCCACCTCAGACAGGGAACGCGTGCAAGGCTGTTTCTCACATCGAGGGCAGCTGGTCCCGGCTCAACTCGGGGGTCTCCAGACCCAGCACACGGTCCGCTCTTAGTTTCATTCCATTTTCTTGAGATGAGGACCCCACTGTGGGCAGCAGAATGTGGGCGCTCACAGGGACCCTCTGCTGTGACGGGCAGGTCGCCCTCCATCCTACGGACTTTGGTGACATACAAGCCGGTTTCCTTCCAGAAGGACGGTGAGCTTTCCACAAGGGTAGCTTGAAATGATGTTTTATCATCAGAACTATTTATGCAACATCTAGAGAAGGAAATGGCAGCCCACTCCAGTATTCTTGCCTGGCCAGTCCCATGGACAGGGGAGCCTGGTGGGCTACAGTCCAGGGGGTCGTAAAGAGTCAGACAGGACTTAGCGGCTGAGCGACAGCAACAAGCTTTTAACAACTGTTGGAAAAATGCCTTATCGTGCATGTATGCTCACGTCCACAGACACACACACAGAGCAGAGAAATGAATCCGAGTAGAATTACGTTGTGTGTTCAGCAAGTTCAGTGAAGCCCGACCGCACACAGACGGGTGGGTTGATTTGACGAGTATGTTGGTGGATGGAGGTGACTTTGGGAAACGAGCCGTGCAGGGACCCACACCAGCTACTCAGAAAGTTTCTGCGAATCTGGGGCTCCAGGTGACCGAGTATCAGAGCGGAGACATGGATGCTGAACTGAGACTTGAGGGCAGGACTCGGTGACACCGGGAGAGCTGTGGGCAGACCCAAGGCTGCAGTCGGCTGGACAGATGTGTGTCGTCTTCTCAACACGTCTTGGAGAGTTCTGGTTTGGGTCATTTTCTGGGGAAACTAGAATGCGCGTTTCTGCACCTTGGCCGAGGGTGAAGGGAGAATTCTACAGAGGCACGCAAGAGACGGAAACCGCTGTCTGGGAGGAGCCACGTGCCTCCTGCCCTTCCTCGGTCGCCGAGGGATCTTGTGCGGCGACCGAGGTCAGGTGGTCAGCAGCGTGTCCAGCCGTGCAGGACCGCAGGGCGTGTGCTTCATTTCCTCCAATTCAAGGGAGGCTTTCTACGTCTGCAGACAGGGCTCCGGAAGACACAGTCAACGCTGGTATGCTGTAGATGCCCCGAGCCTCTCTCTGAGGTTCCTGACAAAGCTTATCCAAGGTGAAACGCTACATAAGAAATCGCTGGATATTTACACTGGAGTCTCAGGGGACCATTAGACACAAGACTCTGAGCGCACTCACTGTACTGGCCACATCTGTGCAAACGACGTCAACGGACGCCCCTGCTCCCAGCAGCTCAGCTCGAGATTCCTTCTTGGCCTCTGACAGAGATGCCAGCAACGCTCACCTGAGTTGAAGGTGAGACTGTGCCCCGTTGCTGACTTGCATCAGATTCAGGCTTGCTTTCCACTGGGACAGTGCGTGGGGTCCCCGGGACCAAGGATCAGAGACCAGTGACTTCAAACCAGAAGCATCCATCCTCCCCCAGCCCTGGGGACCACACGTCTGAGGTCAGGGTGTCCCAGGGCTGAGCTCTGTCCAGAGGCTCCAGGGGAGGGTCCTCCCTGCCTCTTCCAGCTTCTGGGGGCTCCGGGCATCCGTCCCTGGGCTGGTGGCCGCCTCCCTCCCGTCTCCGCTTCCATCTCCATGTGGCTTCTCCACTGCGTCCGTGTCTCTCCTCTTCTGTGTCCTATGAGGACCCTGTCCCTGGGTTTAGGGCCACCCCCATCCAGGAGGACCTCATCTCAGACCTTCACTCCGTCACAGCTGCAGAGACCCTGATTCCACATAAGGTCCCATTTGCAGGCTCCAGCCCTCTCATTTCATGGGGTTCCTGTGTTGGGCCTGTGTAGGTAATCCCGGCTCCCCAAGATGGTGATCGTACCTCTGGGCCGCTGCTTCTCTGACCTGGGTGAACCTTCACGGAGGTTGAAGGAGGAGGTGACAAGTCACTTATTTCTGAGACTTTCAGACACCCGGATTTCTGGACCAAACACACGGCAGGGCTGAGGCTGAGAGACGGGGCTCAGTGGAAAGGTTTTGAGCCGCAGGGAAGTGGGGTCTCAGACCTTATTGCCTGGGAACTTTGCTGGGACTCTGAGCTCCTTACTGAAAGGAAAGATCAGACAGAATCAGCGCGCGGTCTCCACGGAGCGTTCCTGCGTCCTGGCTTAGAACAGAAGGGCTCGTTTCTGCTTGATGCGTGATATATGTCTACGTGTATGATGGCTCACCCATTCCTGCTTAACGTGCACTTCAGAGAAAGGCATAGAGGCAGACGCACCGGGTCGTATGTGAGTCTATGTGTGTGTGTGTGTGTGTGTGTGTGTGTGTGTGTGTGTGTGTGTGTGTGTATTGTTGTGCAGTTGCTAAGTCATGTCCGATTCCGTGAGACCCCACGGACTGGAGCCCAGCTGGCTCCTCTGTCCATGGGATTCTCCAGACAAGAGTACTGGAGTGGGTTGCCATTCCCTTCTCCAGGGGATCTTCCTGACCCAGGGATCAAACCCCGGTCTCCTGCATTGCAGGCGGATTCTTTACCGCTAGGCCATTGTATATGGGAGATGTAGGGTCAGCCCCTGAGTTGGGAAGATGCCCTGGAGGAAGGATAGCAAACCCACTCCAGTGTTCCTGCCTGGAGAATCCCATGGACAGAGGAGCTTGTTGGGCGCCAGTCCGTGGGGTCGCAAAGAGTCAGACACGACTGAAGCAACTTTGCAGCTTATATGTGTATGTATGTGTGTCTGTGTGTGTATATATATATACATATGAATTTTCAAAAATCAAAATTAAAATGCTGTCGGGGGCACAACACTTTTGTATCTGGGAGTTTAAATACAGCTCTGTCCATGCGATGCTCTAGGCAAGAACACTGTGGGTTCTTGGGAACCCACAATGGGAGTGGGAGTGGGTTGACATTCCCTCTTTCCAGGGGGTGTTCCTGACCCAGGACTGGAACTCTGCCCGTGTTGAAGGCAGACTCTTTACCATCTGAGCCACCAGAGAACCCATCATATATGGACGTGAATCTTCAAAAGGCCAAGTGGAAACGCTCACGGCGAGCATAGCTCTTTCTGTGTCCCGCGTTTCAGAGGTACAGACGTTTACACTCTAAATATAGCTCTTGCAAAGGCACGGCCACAGGTGGAAATGTGTGTGCTGGGTAGTTATTCTCGATGCCCAGGCAGTGAGCCCCCGAGAGGGGGCGCACAGCTGCTTCCGGGCCGGGGCGGACCCCAGGACACGGGGGCCCTTGTGTTGACATCTTCCTGGTGCCTGGTGCTGACACGGGGGTCTGTCTGGGTGGGCGTCAGGAGTGCATCTGTTCAGGAACCTCACAGCGCTGTGGTTGCCTTGTAGGGTGTCCCATTTCTGGATGCGGACTGAGGAGCGAGACAGGTGTCTTCTCAGTTCCTCGAGGCGTCACCGCGCTGATGTGCGCTAATGACCGAATTAGTCATGCCCTCTAGCAGACAGGCCTGCACAATCCTTTAAATCTTGATTTTTTTTCCTTCGAAATTTACTTTTTATTGGAATATGATTCCCTAAAATTCACCCAAGTGTGCGGCCCAGCATTTTTTTTTAGCACATTCACAATGCACTCTAGCCATCGCCGCTATCAGATTTCCGGAGATTTTTCTCATCTGCACAGAGAAAAGTCTGCACCCGATACACACTCATTCTCCGCCCCCCCCCCCCCCGCCCCGCATCCTCTTCACCACCGCCGCTGCTGCTGCCAAGTCGCTGCAGTCGTGCCCGACTCTGTGCGACCCCAGAGACGGCAGCCCACCAGGCTCCCCCGCCCCTGGGATTCTCCAGGCAAGAACGCTGGAGCGGGCTGCCATTTCCTGCTCCAATGCGTGAAAGTGAAAGTGAGAGGGAAGTCGCTCAGTCGTGTCCGACTCTTTGCGACCCCACGGACTGCAGCCCACCAGGCGCCTCCATCCATGGGAGTTGCCAGGGGAGAGCACTGGAGTGGGGTGGCATCGCCTTCTCCACTGCTAGGCGGCCACAAATCTCCCTCCTGTCTCTGCCTCTTCTGCACGTTCCCTCTGAGCAGAGCCACACACTGGGCGTCCTCCTGTGTCTGCTTGTCCCACCGAGCAGTGTGTCTTCAGGGTGCGTCCACCCTGCAGCGTGTGTCAGAGCCTCACTCCTTTTCCTGGCTGCGTAATATTCCACCATGTGCCGGACCCGTGCTGTCTGTCCATGCACCCATCCGCCCACCCACTGATCCACCCATCCACCCACTGATCCATCCATCCATCACCCATCCACCCACCCACTGATCCATCCATCCATCCATCATCCATCCATCATCCATCCACCTACTCACTGATCCATCCATCCATCCACCCACCCATCAGTCTATCCACCCACCCACTGATCCATCCATCCATCCACCCACTGATCCACCCATCCACCCACTGATCCATCCATCCATCCACCCACCCATCATTCTATCCATCCACCCACTGATCTGTCCATCCACCCACCCACTGATCCATCCACCCACCCACTGATCCATCCATCCACCCACTGATCCATCCATCCATCAATCCATCCACCCACCCACTGATCCATCCATCCATTCATCATCCATCCATCATCCACCCACCCACCCACCCGCTGATCCATCCAGCCACCCACCCACTGACCCACCCATCCACCATCCATCATCCATCCACCCGCTCCTCACCCATCCATCGACATTTCTGCTGTCTCCACTTTTTGGCTGTTTTGAAAACACTTCCACATACCAGTTATTGCACGGATATATCATTTCTGCTATTTTTCTTCTGAGTTCCATAGAATTTGTTACAATATAGCTTCAATTTTATGGTTTTTTTTTGTTTGTTTTTCTTTCTTTGGCCGAGAGGCGTGTGGGATCTCAGCTCCCAGGTCAGGGAGCAAGCCCGCACCGCTTGCATTGGAAGGCTGAACCTTCACCCTGAACCACCGGGGAGTCCCGGCGACTGCCGTTTTAGACCCCATGCTATTGCGTGTTTACTTCCAGTCTCATGGAGACATAAGCTGTAGAAGCCCTGGGAAGCCAGAAACCTCGAGTGACTCCCTTCATCACGATATTCGCTTTATTGAGGTGATTTGGAACCGAACTGGAGGTATTTCGGAGGTCTCCCTGGATTAACGATGGTGGAAAAATAACGCCCCCACCACTGCGTCTTACCCTTCTAGTGAACCATCTGTTTCAATATTCCTATGTATTTTTCCAGGCTTTGAGCATAATTTTTACATAGTTATAATAATACTTCATGCAATTTCGGGCTTTTCCCACCCAGCACATATGCGTGAGGTCGGGCGCGTTAATTTATATGAAGAAATACGACTGCCACATGGAGCCAGGGCTGTGCACCAGCCAACACAAACATTCATTCTTTCACAGGGCACATCTACTAGGCAGAAGAAAAAAAGAAAGTCAGTTTAGAAAAAAAACACTTAATGTGAGTGGAAAATTGAGTTAAGTTGCATGATACCACCCAGGCTGAAATCCTCAAAGAAATCGACCCTGAATATTCACTGGAAGGACTGATGGTCCTTCACGCTGAAGCTCCAATCCTTTGGCCACCTGATGCGAAGAGCTGACTCATTGGAAAAGACCCTGATGCTGGGAAAGATTGAGGGCAGGAGGAGAAGGGGACGACAGAGGGTGAGATGGCTGGATGGCATCGCCGACTCGATGGACGTGAGTCTGAGCAAATTCCAGGAGGTGGTGAAGGACAGGGAGGCCTGGCGTGGGGTCACACCGTGGGGTCACAAAGAGTCAGACACGACTGAGTGACTTAGTACACACAGCATGTGGCGTTTTCCAGGTTTCAGGTGGGATCTGGCTTTTCCACATAAGCAAGTCCATCTTAACCCATTTATTCCAGGTTGAAGATATATAGATGTTTTCAGGTTTCCAGGACTACGTATTTCGTTTGCGACTGCCGCTGAGGTGGTCATCACACAGGAGGGGGAAATGAGGCATTTATGCAGCAGTCGGAAGTTAGGCTTATTTGTTTGGTTTTTGAGAGTATCTCCCTAGTTGAATGGTCCCTGTCACACAGGCCAGTGACAAAATGCTCGCCTGTTGCTCTTGTCACGATTGAACAGAACGCTGCCATGCTTCCCCTCTGGGTTTTATTTCCATCAACCGTCACTGGCCGTTTTCAGGGGATGTTTTGCTGACGGATGCTGCGGCGCAAACACGTGAAAACTGATGGTGGGTTCTGGGACTGGCCGTTTCGCTCTCCACGGGGAGTGCTCGAAAGTGTCAGTTGCTCAGTCGAGTCTGACTGCTTGCAACCCCATGGACTATAGCCCACCAGGCTCCTCTGTCCATGGGATTGTCCAGGCAGGAATCCCGCAGTGGGTTGCCATGCCCTCCTCCAGGGGGTCTTCCCGACTGAGGGAGGAAACCGAGGTCTCCTGCGTTGCAGGCAGATTGCTAACCGCTGAAGCACCAGGGAAGCCCCGAGCAGCAGTGATTCTGTGTTGAAATAAACAGGAGTGTGAGATTCTGCCACACTGAGCATTATGGGGTGGCATTTAAGGACAGATGCTGTGGTTCACAAAGAACGCCTGGACTGTCTGTTCAAGGCTCCTCTGAGCATCTTTGTCCTTCCGAGGAAGACACAGCAAAGCTGCGTCTGGATGTAGGCGTGGTGAGCACCAGGAATGTGCCTCCCGCCTCTTCCTCGGGTCCATTTATAAGTATTTGTGGAGACAGCACTCTGGGTCAGTGATGGCGGGCACACAGCACCTGGCCCCCAGGTGGGCACAGACATGCAAGTGCGTGGACTTACAGGTGGGGACGTGTCAGGCTCAAAGACAGCCTGAGCGAATGAGGTGATGCCCAGAATCCGGCACGGTCCAGGGTCTACAGGAGACGGTGCACCACGGGATGGAAGGGTCTGTGCTGGGGGTGCGCGTAAGAGGGACTGCTCTACCCGTCGACTCACAAATGTGCGCATCGTGAGAGTTGTGAGTCAAGTTTTATTGGGGGCTAAGTGAGGACTGCAGCCCAGGAGACAGCACCTCAGACAGCTCCGAGAGGCTGCTCCAAAGAGTCAGGAGGGAAGGTCAGTGTGTATGGGATTTTGGTGAAGGCGGAATGCGTGTAATCACGCACATATCTTTGCAGAAGGTTGCTATCAGTCGTGAGGAAACCGTCATCACCATGAAGCATTTCAGTGCTTGTCCAGGGACAGAGGAGCCTGGTGGGCCGCCGTCTATGGGGTCGCACAGTCGGGCACGACTGAAGCGACTTAGCAGCAGCAGCAGCAGCAGCTACATACGAGGCTTCCAAGATGGCACTAGTGGTAAAGAACCTGCCCACCAGTGCACGTAGACGTGAGAGACCCGGGTTCGACCCCTGGGTCGGGAAGATCCCCTGGAGGAGGGCACGGCAACTGCAGTCTTCTTGCCTGGAAAATCCCAGGGGCAGCGGAGCCTGGCGGGCTGCAGTCCCCGGGGTCACACAGAGTTCGACATGACCGAAGCGATTGGGCATGCACGCACACACTACACTTGGAGAGATACCAGAATTGGCCTCATGCACCTGCCGCTTGAAAAAATCCAAGTATCTGAAGACCTGTCCTGCCAGTTCTTCCCAGAGCAGAGGAAGTGTGACGGGTGCTGTCCACCCTGAGCCCCTTTCGGGGGGGTGTTGAAGGTCAGCAGCTGCAAGAGCTCTTGATCTCGCCCTGGATGGCAGGTGCCCATGGCAATGGATAGTTGGCACTTTACCCCAGAGACTTGTCCTCAAGGGGCCAAGGCACGTGCAGATAAGGGACCTTCTTGGGGCCAGGGGGCTAGAACCCTCCTCAGACCGACCTGCCCTCCTTGGAGGGAAGAGCTCGGAGTGTGCAAAGGGGAGTCCTGTTTCACTCACCTGGGACGAGCCCCGGGGAAGCGCCTAGAAACCCACTCTGGGTTTGCCCTGAGTTCACGTCCTGGGAGCTTACCCAGCTCTGAGGCACCTCACCGTTAGCCACGCCTCGTGTAACCTAGGGCCAGTGGCCAAGAACCCGTCTGTCAATGCAGGCAACGTAAGAGACGTGGGTTCAATCCCTGGGTTGGGAAGATCCCCGGAGGAGGAGATGGCAACCCACTCCGTATCCTTGCCTGGAGAATCCTGCGGACAGAGGAGACGGGTGGGCTGCAATTCATGTAGTGGCAAAGAGTCAGATACAAGGGCAGTGAGTTCGCAGGCACGTAGCATGCAGCATCTTCGTTTTCCTTCCAGGGATTGAACTCACACCCCACTGAGCCAGCAGCGCGGAGCCTTAACCACAGGGCCCCCAGGGAACTCCCTGTCTCTGGGTCTTTTGACATTTCCTGCAGGGAAACACACACACACACACGCAGAGTAGAAGTGATTTCAGAAGCAAGGAAGCCAGGCTGCTGTTGACCACCTCAGGTTCCCGCGCCCACCTTCCCCGGACGCCGGAGGGGACAGGGGACAGGGCTCAGAAATGCAGACGACGGGGTGGGTGTGGGGCCTTGGGAAGCAAGAGCTGATTTCCTGCGCTCACTTCAAAGGGCGCTGCTCTCCGCCCACATCATCTTCCCGAATTCCTTTCCCCCTTCGAGAGTCTCTCTGTTGCCTTTTGATTCCTGCGTGAACTCTCGGCTGCACACCCAGTATTAAAAAACAGAGATGCCACAGCCGGGGAAATCACGCGCGCACACGTCTGCCCCCTCCCTCCTGGTTTCAGAGGACAAAAAAAAAAAAATTCATAAGCAGAGCCATGCTTTTCTAATAAAAATTCATTAAATAATGGTTATAAGGGATGAAACTCGGGCGGAAACAAAAGCAGACGATGGAGGGGCTCGCTTTGAACTGTTTTCCTGTAAAGACAAAGCAAACACGGGCTCTGCCTAGAGCTGCCCCCCACCCCCAGGAGAACCAGCCCCCAGCTCCCCGCCCCCCGGTTTCTGCGGGTGGAGAGGAGGCTTGGCTAGAAGCTGACCAAAAACTGGTTTTCTCTTACGTTCCCTCCTTCGATGCCCACAGGTGAGACTCAGAGAAGCACAGACACCCAGTTACGGTTGTCTCTGGTTTTAAAAAGATTTCTTTTTTTAATTAGAGGATGATTACAATGTTGAGCTAGTTTCTGCTGCACAGCAACGTAAATCAAACTTGTGCTTAGCCGCTCAGGCGTGTCTGACTCTCTGCGACCCCATGGACTGCAGCATGCCAGGCCTCCCTGTCCATCACCAACTCCTGGAGCTTGCTCAAAGTCAGGTCCATCAGGTCGGTGATGCCATCCAACCCTCTCATCCTCTGTCCTCCCCTTCTCCTCCCGCCTTCGATAATTCCCAGCATTAGGGTCTTTTCCAGTGAATCAGTTCTTTGCATGAGGTGGCCAAAGTGTTGGAGTTTCAGCATCCATCAGCCCTTTCAATGAGTCTTCAGAGTTGATTTCCTTTAGGATGGACTGGTTGGATCTCTTTACAATCCAAGGGACTCTCAAGAGTCTTCAACACCACAGTTCAAAAGCATCAATTCTTCTGCACTCAGCTTTCTTTATGGTCCAACTCTCATATCCATAGATGACTGCTGGAAAAACCATAGCTTTGACTAGACAGACCTTGGTCGGCAAAGTGATGTCTCCGGTTTTTAATTAGCCGTGTAGGTTGGTCACAGCTTTCTGACGAGATGGATCCCAAACACGAGATGAGACCCAAAGGGGCTTGCTGCAGTCTGGCCTCACGGGTCCCCTGCAAGGTGACGCCTGTGGTTATACCAAAGCCTGTGTGCGTTTCCGGCCACACAGCTGTTCTCATGTCTGACTCAACAGCAGGGCCAGGCTCGGGGACCCCGGCTCGGGGACTCCGGTGGTTCACCTCCCCTCCGTGGACGCAGGGGCTCAGCTCATGGGCTGAACGGTGTCTTCTCCTCTCCTCTCACCGCCCACACGCCACCAGCTCTGGGAGGAGCAGGGGTCGCGGAAAATCCATAGAAAATTCCAGGTCCAGTTACTGGCTCCTTTTTCTTCCCCTCTCTTGACTGCCAAGTATGAGCAGTTGACTCAAGTTGACGACTCTTGGCTAAATGGATCCTGTTAACGGCGTCTTCGAGAGGACCCATCCGTCTTGAGGATTCTGTCTCGGAACCGAGGTCCGAGTTCAAGGAGCATAATGGAGGATCGTCACTCATCCAGGGACGGGGTGAGCGTTAGAGTGTGTGCCTGCTCAGCCGCTCAGTCATGTCCGACGCTTTGCAACCCCACGGACTGTGGTCCACCAGGCTCCTCTGTCCATGGGATTCTCCAGGGGAGAATAGTGGAGTGGGTCCCATTCCCTTCTCCAGGTGATCTTCCCCACCCAGGGATCGAACTCAAGTCTCCTGCATTACAGGTGGATTCTTTAGTGAGGTGCTTCCAAAGGCAGCTGACTTGGGATGTGCCTGTTGGGGACACTGTTCCTGAGCTTTCAGTGTCCTGATGGAGATTTGAGAGGGAACAGTACAAACCTCCAGTGGTCACACGCAAACATGAGAGTTGGTCTGTAAAGACTGAGCGCCGAGGGATTGATGCTTTTGGAGAAGACTCTTGAGAGTCCCCTGTACTGCAAGGAGATCCAACCAGTCCATCCTAAAAGAGATCAGTCCGGAATATTCATTCAACAAACCCATGTGGAATTCCGAGCAGGCAGAATTGTTTAAAGCCAGCATCACTCCAGGGTCTTGGCAGGGACTGGAGCAAAAGGCAAAGGCCTTCCTGCCATCCTTCTGTGAAGCCCAGTCTCTACGGAGCTTTAAAGCCCACACGCAACTCACGATGGTCGCAGAGAGGGGCCCCTGGGCCTGGGGGTAAACCCTCCAGTGTTTCCGCAGCCCCCAGCCCCGCCCTGCTGTGGCTCAGAACCCGTGTGGGGGGCGTGACTCTTGCTATTACCAGTCGCCCAGCAGACTCACTAAGATCCCACCAGGCCTGGACACCAAGAGACCCTCGGACTTTTTTTTTTTTTTTTTTTGAGGTTGTAAATTTTTTTTCTTCATCTGGTTCTGTTCCACCCTCGATTTGATTAATTACCAAGGCGTTCGGGAAAGCGGGGGACTGGGGGCGGCGGGCAATTGATTTACAAAGTGTGTACACGTGATTTCCTTCAAGGACTGTAAATTCACACCCAAGGAGTCGCTGGAACAAGAGCCGCGGGTCCTTCAGGCTTTGAGGTGGATTCTGAGCGAAGCCCTGGCGTTTGGGGCTTCGTGTCGCTATATCTCTGGCCGCTGAACCCCGGGTAGCCAAGGGCGCGAGCTGAGGGCCTGGAAGCAGACTCGAGGAGCCGGGGAACTGCAGACGCGTCTGTTTGTTGTGTTTCTCTCCTGGTTATCACCGCAGCCACAGAAGCAGGCCCGGCTCAGCCTAAGACAGCACAGCCTCCTGCCGCCGGGCGCAGCGTCCACGACAGGCTCGTCTCCTGGCTGGCGCAGCACCCGCGGCAGCAGAGCAGCGGTATTCCCGCCTCTCGCGGCTGCCCCAGCGCACCCAGCCGGGGCGCAGCAGTCACACACCCCGCCTTCTTTCAGCGGGACTCACACGGGCGTCCAACACAAAGAGGCCATCTCCAAGCGAGGCCCTCCTGAGGCCAGGGTGCCCCGCTGCGAGCGATCTCAGCTGTCACGTGGGTGCTGTTTGCAGACGTGCGGCAGGGAGCCTGACCTGCCTGCCTGGCTCACTGGCCCCCTCCCCACCCTCCACCCCATCAGGGTCTCGGGCCTCGTGTTTGGGCGCTCTCCCTCTTCTGTGATGCTGCCTGACCGGATAACGCTGACCCGTGGGTTGGCATCTGGCATCAGAGGTGGAAGCTACAGCAAACAGTGGCCGCTTCCACGCACAGCCAAACCCAGGGCCACGTACCATTGGAAGTCACGTTGCACCCTTGCCTGCTGGGGCTGGAAGAACCGCCCACCACAGCTGCAGTGCCCTCACGCTCCAGGGCAGCGTCCAGTCCACTGTCTGTCCTTGTGAGGTGGCAGGGAACCCTCCACAGGGGCGACTCCACCCCTGCGGGCTTTCTTGTTAAGGACCCACGAAACCCTCACAGGCACCGGGCCCGCCCTTTCAAGGGGGGGATTTTTTGCAGTGTTCACAGTCCACCCATGTGATTACATTTCTCTATATCTGAGGGCACAGCCTTTACAATCCTGAATCTACATCACAGGACGCAGTGTGTACAGTAAAATCTATCACAGGACACAGCCTTTGTAGTGCACGGCCCTAAGTCCACATCACGGGACACACTTTAACATTACAAGCTCCATCACAGGACACAACCTTTATAGCACATGGTCCTAAGTCTACATCACAGGACACAATCTTTCCAGTAAAATCCACATCACAGGACACAGCCTTTACGTTACAAGCTCCATCACAGGATGCGGTCTTACAGTCACGGTTCCACTAAACCTACATCATAGGACACAGCCTTTACAGTAAAATCCACATCACAGGACACAGCCTTTACGTTACAAGCTCCATCACAGGATGCGGTCTTACAGTCACGGTTCCACTAAACCTACATCACGGGACACAGCCTTTACAGTACCCTCTGCACAAATCAGCCCACGTTTCCCTCTGCGTGTCCCTGGTGGACGCTCTGTGGGGTCTTCACCCCCCAGAATGGCATCTCACATGCCTTCCCTGTGTTCCCCTCCAAAAGGACCCTGAGAGCCCCCCACCTGGCGTTGGGCCCACCCCCGTGTCCCAGAGTCGCAAAAGCCAAGCTCTCAAGGGCTCTCCTAGCGTTGCTGAAACTGCTTGCCCAAGTCACCCCATTCCCCCTGAGTCCAGACGCCATGACGTCAGTCACGCTGGGGGCCCCTTGAGGATCCCCCCACCACGCTGGGCCATTGCTCATGCTTCGCTCTCTACTGGACAACATCCCCTCTGCCAAGCAGGTACCCCCTCATAACCTTCCTCATCACCGCCTCTTACCACCTTGCCGTCAGAGAGGCTGGGTTCTCCAGGGCCACGGGGTTCTTGCTCTAAGGCCAGTACATGTGGCTCTGGTTTTCCCAAGCATCTCTGCACCTGGTGCATCAGCCTGGCATCACGGAGCGCTCTGTCCATACTGGCCTTCAGGCCAGTCCGGAAAACCCACCCCACAGGGCCAGCGGCAGTCCGTGCTGCTTCGTCCGGCAAACAGGAACTCACCCGCCCATAAAGCCTTTTCAGTGCTGTCTGGGAACCGCCCACCCCAGTCTCCCGCCGAGAGAACCTTGGCTACTGGGTACCACGCGCCCTGTGCTGGCTGCTGGCTTCCTCCATCCAGGGGAGCCTGGGGCTCCCTTGCCTGCTGCGTATCCTGCTGACAATGCCAGCTGTACGCTGTATCTCCCCGTTCGCTGAGCCCAGGGTAGGCAAGGTGCACGCTCAGGAAGGAAGCTGCAGACACCCTGGAAGGAAGCTCGAGGAGCTGCAGACACATTTCTTCTCTCCTGGCCGGCGCAGCATCCGCAGCAACAGACAAGCCACAGTCTCTCCTGCCGCGGCTGACCCGGCGCATGCAGCTGGGCCCCAGCACCAATGCCCCTGCTTGCTCCTCGTGGAGCTCACACAGGCGTGCCACACAGAGTACTCCGTGACCGAGCGAGGACCTCGAGACGCCTGCGCGCGGTGCTACACACGATCTCAGCTGTTGAGTTGAGTTCAGTTCAGTCGCTCAGTCGTGTCCAACTCTCTGCGACCCCATGGACTGCAGCACGCCAGGCTTCCCTGTCCATCACCAGCTCCCAGAGCTTGCCCAGACTCATGCCCGTCAAGTCGGTGGTGCCATCGAACCATCTCATCCTCTGTCCCCCACTTCTCCTCCTGCCCTCAGTCTTTCCCAGCATCAGGGGCTTTTCCAATGAGTCAGCTCTTCGCCTCAAATGGCCAAAATATTGGAGTTTCAGCTTCAACATCAGTCCGTCCAATGAACACCCAGGACTGATCTCCTTTAGGATGGACCGGTTGGATCGCCTTGCAGTCCAAGGGACTCTCAAGAGTCTTCCCCAACACCACAGTTCAAAAGCATCCATTTTTCAGTGCTCAGCCCTCTTTACAGTCCAACTGTCAGCTGGTACATAGTCACTATCTACAAACGTGGGGCCAGGGAGCCTGACCATGCCATCTTGGCTAATTTGCCCTCTCCGCACAGGCTTGAAGACCTGTCTTCAATGTGGGGGGTGTGGGTGCATGTTGGGCTCTGCACCGAGGCATTGGGGCTGAAATCCTGCCCCTTGTTTTAATGCGTGTTTCCTTTTTTTTTTTTATCCTGTTCTTTGACACCGCGGCCTCTCGGTTCAGGTTGGGAGCAGGGGTAAAAATCAGCTCCGTTGTGGAGATTTGGTGATAAACTGGTTCAAATAAGGTTGAAACTGGGAAGTCTCCCCTCTCAGCTCACCTCCAGGCAGGGCTGTGTCCGGCTTCTCTGGGTCTTCCCTAGCGTGTTCCTGTAGGCCAGGGGTCCGCGCCCCTGGGGCTTCCTGGTGGCGCGAGTCGGAAAGAGCTTACCTGCCAGCGCAGGAGGCGCAAGAGACCGTTCCCATCCCTCGGTCGGGAAGGTCCCCTGGAGGAGGGCACGGCAACCCACTCCAGTGTTCTTGCCTGGAGAAGCCCATGGACACAGGAGCCTGGGGGGCTACAGTCCATGGGATTGGACAGGATTCAGCACGCATGCACACATGCCCTTGACTTTGGGATCTAAGGAAGCATTTTATACCCAGGGCGTGTCATGACTTTGCACGTGAAGCTGGGTGTACACAAAGAATTCGAGGGTGTCCCCAGAGTCATAGCTCATTAGGGGTGATGTGTAAGGGTCAGTTGACTCCTTCCTGGGTTCCTGGCCCGCGCCTCAGAAGCACTGAGGGGACGAAATATTGGAGTAACAGAGAGGTCTCAGCAATGCCCCCGGGGGATGAATGCAGACATGCCAGGTGGAAGCATACAGGGCCTCTGCTCAAGGTGTGCGCTCGGCCAGTGCGCAGGACTCAGAGCCCGCCCAGAGCACGTGAGCCGAGGGCTTCTCAATCAGGGCTTCAGGAAGATTGTCAGGCAGCTTCCCGGCCTCGCGGTTCTTGCGACAGACACAGGCAAGGACCTTGCTTGCATTGATTAAAAACGACTGGTAATAATGGCGAGAGGGTGCTCACAGCCCCGGACCATGTGTCTTGGATTTCCAGGGGGTCAGGATCTCATTAATCTTCCCCATGTACTTACAGCTCCGTGCCAGTTTACCTTTAAAAGGACACGGTTTGATGAAGGCTGGAGGTAAATTCCCTCCACTGTAGGGCAACCTCTCTCTCTCTCTCTCTTGCCCTAAGACATTCGACGGATGGGGGTGGCGTGCCACACATGTCCCTTGGTGAAGATAGAGTGGGATTCAGTATTTACTGACATTTTGCAAACAGAGTCAGCATGAAACAGATGATGCATTTTTTTCTTTTCAAAGCGGTCTCTTTGTGATCTGAGTATTTAGCCATTTTTGCAGAAGGTTGTCCTGCCCAAATCCATCCCTTCTTCTTCTTTTTCTTTTTTTTTTCTGAGCACAAGATTATGCTGTGTTTTGCGGCCCCTTCTGTGTTGGGTATTGCCCTGTGGCCGAGTTCTTGGTGGTGAAACAGGAGTGGAAGTGGTCACAGCCCCACCTGCACCTGGACTCTTAAGACAGGGTCTTCTCTGCACGCTGTTCTCTGCTCACAAGATGGAAGAGCTAGAGAGAAACTTCCAGCCACCAAGACCACCGTGGAGAAGTGTGAAGGGCTGGGCGGACGGAGCAGGCAACCCGAGTCCCTCAGCGGCTGTGTGGAGCAGACGCCCGTCCCCACGGACGGCTCCCTCGGAGCTGTGCAGAGAGACAGAGACAGATGCTCTGGGTCGTTCCTGCATCCGTGTAGGACACAGACTAGGACTCCAAGCCCTATTCTTGTGTTTGAAGTGAATGCAGGCTGGCTGTTCCTGCAACTCACACTGTCAAAGTGAAAGTCGCTCAGTTGTGTCTGGCTCTCTGCAACCCCCTGGACTGTAGCCCACCAGGCTCCTCTGTCCGTGGGAGTCTCCAGGCAAGAATGCTGGAGTGGGTTGCCATTTCCTCCTCCACGGGCTCTTCCTAACCCAGGGAACGAACCTTGGTCTGCCTACATTGGAGGCAGAATATCATCTGAGCCACCAGGAAAGCCCCCGAGGACAGAATTAATTTCAGCCAAACAGTGTGCAGGTTTTGAGGGCAAGGGTGGATATCTAAGTCAGCTTTTATATCTCTTTTGTCTCAAAGGATCTGCTCATTTTATCGGAAAATCATTGCTAATTTTATTTTCTGTTTTGTATAATCCTTTATTTTAAAAAAGACTATTTGCCACTCAGAGGTTGGGCGCAATCCAGGGCTATATTTGTCTTCAATGTAACTAGCTTCCTGCCGCACCTCTACCTGCTGAAGGCCTGCTAAAGTAGGGAGATCACCATCCTGGCAGTCATGTGTGTGCCCCTCGGAGACACCCTCCAGAGACCAGAAGTCAGCCTGGCATGCGCAGCCTGAGTGTCTCACTCCCGGGCATCACTGCTAACCTGAAACTACAGTAAGACAGGCCACTTCAGCTTCAAGCCCCTCCCCCAAGTTCCAGGACCCCGGGAGATGGTGATGGGTGAAAGACTCTTCCCAGACACGGCGCTGCATGGGCCGTCTTCACAGAAGAGAAACTGTCTCACTCTCATGCGCCATGTGTGTCAGCTTCAGTCCATATTTGGAAGCCCCGATTCTCCACGGGATGGTGTTAGCAGGTGGCTCTTTGGGAGAGGTCTAGGGATCGTTGAGGTCACAAGGGTAGGGTCCCCATGATGAGATTAGTGTCCTTGTAAGAAAAGACCTTGTAAGGAGATCCAACCAGTCCATCCTAAAGGAAATCAGTCCTGAATGTTCATTGGAAGGACTGATGTTGAAGCTGAAACTCCAGTCCTTTGGCCACTGGATGTGAAGAGCTGACTCACTTGAAAAGACCCTGATGCTGGGAAAGATTGAAGGTGGGAGGAGAAGGGGACGACAGAGGGTGAGATGGCTGGATGGCATCACCGACTCGATGGACATGAGTTTGAGCAAGCTCCCAGAGATGGTGAAGGACAGGGAGGCCTGGTGTGCTGCAGTCCACGGGGTCACAGAGAGTCGGACACGACTGAGCGACTGAAGAAAAGTGAATAATGGCTCCGTGTCCTCTCTTCTCTTTGTGTGTGGGTGCTGAGTGCTGAGTTCTCGGCCCAGGACATCTCGGAGAAGATGTACAGAAACTTACAAAGAAAGTATCCCCACCCCGCACCCCGGCCCCTGCTGTTTTCTCCAGCGACCCGACAGCCCCTTTGAAATGTCCCATCCAAACTGAGGCTTCCCTTTCCTCCTCCACCACCCTCTCCCACCAGGCACACAGCTTCCCTGATTCTCGAGATCTAAGTCCTGCCCGATCCAAGACTCCGGCCATCAGCCTGCCTTTGTGGCAGACCTTGCGCTTTGACTAGTGCCGTTCAGCAACAGCCTGGAGAGCCTACAGGACGCATGTTTCGGGCCGAACCGCAATGGCAGGGTTTTGTTTCCCTCATAACGAATGAATTCTCCCCCTCGATTCCGAGGAACGGAGGTCTTAAAGGAGACGGTGGCGCGTGCTGGGCCGTCGCGGGCTGCGTGAAGGTGGCCGGCGGAGGGGCTGGCCCCCCGCGAAGCACGCGGGCCAAAGGGAAGGGGGGCGCCTGTGTGTGGAGGGGAGCGCGCTGGGCTGCCTCCCGCTAATGGCGACGCAAGTGGCATTTATGGGCCTAATTTACAGAGCACTCCTAGGAGTGGGGTCGGGGTAAATCATCTCGATATCAAGATTTATGTCTCGTGGGCCAAGGACTAATTTCCATAAGGCACTTACCAAATGCATCTTGTCCCCGGAGGCTGTGATGAGTGGGCGCCCCGGCGGCCCCTGACCCCGCGGCCCCTCCCCGCGCTGGCCGAGTTCCCTGTCTCTTCTGCCCTCCCTTCCCTCCTCCTTTCTCTCTCACTGTCTCTCCCGGCCCGCTCCCTTCTCTCTCCACTATCCGTGCCTGTCTGGTCTGTAGTCGGCGTCTCCAGCCGTCCGTTACGTGTGCAGGCTGAGTGGCTTCCGTCCTGCCCGACTCTCTGCGCCCCGTGGGCTGTAGCCCCGCCGGGCTCCTCTGTCCGTGGGGCTCTCCGGGCAAGAAGACTAGGGTGGGCTGCCACGCCGCCTCCAGGGGGCCTAGGAGCCGAACCGGCGTCTCGGGCGTCTCCTGCCTCGTCAGGCGCCAGGCGGGTTCTTGACCACTAGCGCTGCCTGGGAGGCCCTCCAGCAGATGTGCCTGCCACCTGCCACCTACCTAGCTGTGCGCACACTTTCCCTCCACCTCTCCGGCTCTGCATCGCGCCACGTATCTGCGGAGCTGCCTCTTGGCCTGTCCTCTGTCTGGCTCCCCTGCCCCTCCCTCTCGCCTCTCTCTGTAACTCTCTGTCCACCCACCCGGGCCCATGTATTCTCTAGTCAGCCTACCATCCAGCTATTGATCCACCCATTTACTCCCTGCCTCCTCTCCTTCCCTCCCTGCGTTCTCTCTCTGTACCTGTGTCCATCTGGTCTATCGTCTGTCTCGCGTCCAGTGTATCTGCCATCTGTCTGTCCACCCACTAATCTCTACCTCCTGTCCTTCCGTCTCTCTGTGCTCTCTCTGTATCTATCTTTCTATCTCCATCTGTTCCATAATCTATCCATCCTTTATATCTACCGTCTGTCTGTCCATCCACTAATTTCTACCCCCTGTCCTTCCGCCCGTCTGTTCTCTCTCTGTATCTGTCTATCTGCCTGTGTCCATCCATTCTACAGCCTGTCTATCACCCAGTATATCTGGCTCCTGTCTGTCCATCCACGTCTCTCTCTCCTCTCCTTCCCTCGCTCTGTCCTCTCTCTGTATCTGTATCTATCTATCTACCTATGTCCATCTGTTCTATTGTCTGTCTCTCACCCAGTATATCTGCCATCTGTCTGTCCATCCGCTAGTCTCTCCCTCCTCTCTTTCCCTCCCTCTCCTTCCTCCCCTCCCTCCTTGAAGCCAATCGCAGAAGCCGACGAGCATCCCAGGGCTCACGAGCGGGACACACACACGTGCCTCTTTCTCTTCGGGCTTGTGGCCACTGGCTTCCTCCAGGCCCTGCAGGACTCCCGGGGATCTGATGCCCACGTGGAGCAGCAGGGACACCCAAGGGAGGGGCAGAGGCTGCCCTGGGCCGGGTCCCAGCCATCTGATCTCACCAGCCCGAGGGCGCCTCGAGAAACGGGGGGGCGGGGGGAGTCCTCACTGACGTTCACAGCGACATCAGAGGGAACAGAAGGGGAGGATGTGGCGGAATAGCGCATGTTTCTGAAACGGGCTGTACTCACCATGCTGAGACCTCAGGCATGACCGGCCGGGACACTGCCCCACCTGGAACTGAATTTTATCTGGGGGAGAAACAGAGTTCTGTCTGTGAGAGCTGGACCAGAAAGAAGGCTGAGCGCTGAAGAATGTATGCTTTCAAAGAGTCACGCTGGAGAAGATTCTTGAGAATCCCTGGGACAGCAAGGAGATCAAACCAGGCCATCCTAAAGGAAATCAGTGCTGAATACTCATTGCAAGGACTGATGCTGAAGCTGAAGCTCCAGTCCTTTGGCCACCTGATTGGAAGAGCTGACTCACTGGAAAAGCCCTGATGCTGGTAAAGATTGAAGGCGGGAGGAGAAGGGGATGACAGAGGATGAGATGGTTGGATGGCATCACCGACTCGATGGACATGAGTTTGAGCAAGCTCCGGCAGTTGGTGACGGACAGGGAGGCCTGGCGTGCTGCCGGCCACGTGTCAGTAGGACACAGTTGAGCGACTGAACAGCCACCTGTCAGATGGAGGACGAGGACCCAGGAGGATGGCTGGAGACGGAGCGCGCAGGAGCTGCACTATTTCCAGTGGGATTTTTCTTTGGCCGGCCTCCTCCACCCCATTCAGCGCCTCTAGTGGTTTTATCCAGCTTTTGTTTCATAAGATCTTGGTTCCCACTCCTTACTGAAGACCAAAGTGGAGTATTTTAAGGACACACCAAGCTGAGGAGCTGTTCTAAATGCCGGGTGAGGAGGAGATTGGGTTGGCAGCGCCGAGCTCCAAGTGGTTAAGTATTAATTCCCAGGGAAACTCAAAATGAGAAACAGAGATGGTGGTGGAGAGAACACCGCCCAGACTGGAAGCTCGTCTCATGCGAGCCGGCACGTAAAGCCTCAGCGGAAACCTCTAACTTCGAACTCTGCAGGGGAGTCGGAAATCTCCTACGAAGAAAGGCCTTGCTTACCTGTGGCTAAGGAAAACAGGGCGGCTGGTGACTTCACACGTGTGCTTTAAAACTATATATGGACTCATGGAAAAGTGCACTTTTAAGAAGCTTTCTGGTGGTCCTCAGACTGCTTGTCCTGAAACGAGCAATTATATTAAGAATCCAACCTTACGGAAATTGCTCATCTGCCTTCCAGCTCCTCTCTCTGGCAAGTGTAGATGGACTGTGACTGATCCGATGCGATGGTGTGTGCCAGGCACAGTCATTTATGCCTTGTATTTACCCCCCCTTCTTTTAACGCTTTTCCCCACCTTGGCTAAGGCAAGTGGAAAATCAGAGTAAAACGTCTTCTGCTGTGTGCTTTCCGAGTGGACCCCGAGAACTTGATGAAGTTTGTCATACACCAAAGATTTCTAATCTGACTTCCCACATCAACTTGTTCTCTCCCTAAAAAGCCAAATCATGCTGTCAGCGTTCTAGGAAATTTCAGGAAAAAGGTTAAGCTGAATTGGCTTTGAGTATCGGCGATATGGGCTTGCCGCATGGCGCTAGTGGTAAAGGACCCGCCTGTCAATGCAGACGTGGGTTCGATCCCTGGGTGGGGAAGATCCCCTGGAGGAGGGCATGGCAACCCACTCCAGTATTCTTGCCTGGAGACTCCCCTGGACAGAGGAGCCTGGCGGGCTACAGTCCATGGGGTCACAAAGAGTCGGACATGACTGAGCGACTGAGATTGCACACATGGAAACTCTCTTCATGGTTCATAGATGGTGTCTTCTCGCTCTGTCCTTGCCTGGTGGAAAGGTCAAGGTAGCTCCCTGGGATCTCTCTCATAAGGGCACTAATCCCCTTCATGGGGGCTGCACCCACAGGACTTCATGACCTCCCAAAGCCCCCACCTGCTAACATCATCACCTTGGAGGCTGAAGCGTCAACACAACATTTTGGGGAGGACATAGATATTCAATCCATAACAGTGAAGAAATTTTTCAAAATATTCACCTTCATTGCTTGGAACACACACCATATTTTCTCAACCTAATGATAACATGGCTGTAAAATAGACTAGTGACTTGAAAGAAAGGGCTTTTTTTTTGTAAAAAAAAAAAAAAATCCACCCTGCATTACATGCCCATTTGTTTTCTAAAAGACATTTTGATTTCAGAAATGTTAAGATACAGAGAGTGCTTGAGAGTTAAGGACACAGCATGGTGTGAGTGCGTGCATGTGTGTGTGTGTGAGTTGTTCAGTAGTATCCCACTCTTTGCGACCCCATGGACTGTGGCCCACCAGGCTTCTGTCCATGGGATTCTCCAGGCAAGAATACTGGAGTGGGTTGCCATGCCCTCCTCCAGGGGATCTTCCCCACTCAGGGACCGAACCCACGTCCCCTGGTGGACTCTTCACCATCTGATGTCTAAGGGAAAGCCAGCTGCAACCTGTGACACGGTCTGCGCTTTTGTAAGACGTGTCCTTTCTATACGGTTGGATAGTGGGACGTGGTTGCGCTAAATAGTATGTGATTTATGTTCCTTCTGCAGGCTGGCATGGGGGAGAGAAGAGTGTGGAGGTGCGGAATTTGGACTGGAATCGCGTTTGATAAAAGGGTGTCATCTTGCACGGTCTCTTCAGCGAGGGGAGGGCGCGAGGCTGGTGAGTCACCGTGCCGAGTGCACGCCGACATCTTTCCCCATCACGGTCCCATTTATTAAATTACGGTGGCGAGTGAAGCTCACAGGAATAAAGGATCATTTTTTATGCTGTTTACACATTACGGGGCCTCCGGGGACTACTTACGTGGGGTTATAAACGCATCAGGCTCGGCGTCTAACCTCGCATGATTGCGGTGTTTCTGAGCAGACGGGGATTAATTGATTTCTAATGGAATATGCAGGGAGCTTCAGCGGGGAGCCACGCTGGGCACACGTCTCTGAGCGCGGGGAGACCATGTTGCACACATCAGGAAATTAAATCAAACACGCCCCTCCTACAAATCATCCCATTCTTTGTTTTTACAGCAAAAACCATGGCCAAGGGGGGTGGGTGGGGGATGGGGGGATCCTTGGGACTCAGCTCTTTCATGGGTTAAAACACGTGTCCTTGTGTTTAAAAACATGCTCAGAAATTTCATTATTTTTCATGCAAAGTTCAAAGCACATTGTCTTTCCTTCCTGACCACTTTCCCAGTCCCTATCTCTTTGAGAGAGACAAGCTTCATCTAAATTATTTCATCTGACTGAGGACTGTCATTGATAACTTTTTTGATATTTCTGTCTTGCGTATTCCTTTGGAAAAGGTGTATGGATTCATTACATATTTGAATGTACTGTCTCTAGATTATCAGATAAAGTCAAGCATGTACCTGCTGATAATCTTTTAAGTTGACCTATCTTTATACGTAGAAACATCTCCTAACGATAGAC
Organism: Capra hircus; assembly: GCF_001704415.2. Classification (NCBI taxonomy): domain Eukaryota; kingdom Metazoa; phylum Chordata; class Mammalia; order Artiodactyla; family Bovidae; genus Capra; species Capra hircus. The sequence goes on from NW_017190147.1 coordinate 249,783, forward strand.
TTCCCTGGTGGCTCAGATGGTAAAGAATCTGCCCGAAATGCGGGAGACTTGGGTAAGACATCTAGATTGGTAAGATCCCCTGGAGAAGAGGATGGTGACCCACTCCAGTAATCTTGTCTGGAGAATTCCATGGACAGAGGAGCCTGGCTGCAGTCCATGGGGTTGCAAAGAGTCAGATGACTGAGCAGTTAACACTCACTCAGAAATTTCTAGGTAGGTTATCCAGTTGCTGGCCCTCCCTGGTGGCTCAGATGGTAAAGAATCTGCCTGAGGTGCAAAAGGCCTGGGTTTGAGCCCTCAGTCAGGATGGTCCCTTGGAGAAGGAAACGGCAGCCCACTCCAGTATTCCGGAGAGTCCCATGGACAGAGGAGCCTGGTGGGCTGCAGGCCATGGGGTCACACTCAGTGACCGAGACACAGATATCCAATGGTTCTTCTCTCACACCAGTAGGTAATTTTACGGTTACGAACTGCTGAAACTTTTCAATAGCTATCACATGGGAAAAGAGGATTCAGTTTATTTTGCCGTCTTGGAGTTTGCCAGTGGTCCAAAGTGGGTGATGAGGATGCCCCCCGGTCACAGAGCTGGTGACGTCCATCTGTCCTTCTGCCAAGGCTTTCGATGGGCACCAGTCTTGTCAAGACACTGATGTGTACATCCCTGGCTGTGGCCTCCCTGCTCCCCTGCAATGCTGCGGGCACGCGTGCCCGAGTGTTCGGTGGTGTCCGACTCTTTGTGGCCCCATGGACTGCAGCCCGCCAGGCTCCTCTGTCCACGCGATTCTCCAGGCAAGAACACTGGAGTGGGCCGCCATGGCCTCCTCCGGGGGATCTTCCGACCCAGGGATCGAACCGGAGTCTCCTGCAGTCTCCCTCCTGAGCCAGCAGGGAGGCCCCCACAGTTACCATTCAGCTGGAGTTAATTCTGGAGTTAATTCCAGTTGCCTTGCTGAATTTCCATTTTGAATCTTCTGCTTCTGGGAACGTCATTGAATTCTTGCAATTATGCATACCTTGTGCAACCTCTCAGCTTGGGAAATGACCAATATTCCCTGACGTTTCCGTTTCTAGGCACCAGTGAAAGCGATGGCTAAACAATTCGGTAATGATCACTTTATTTGTGGTGAGCTAAAAGAGAAATACTTCTGACAGATGGATTATATTTCCCTCAAAATACTCATGGGCTTAAAACTGAAGGAGAACACTTTTTTTTTTTTTTTGGAAAAAAAAAAAATTGCACTTTGCCAGGACCAAAATGTTTGAAAAAAAAATAGTGGTTGCTATACATATATATATATGTTTTTTTGCCAAATCCCACACATCACCCAGTGTCGCCTTGCCTCGGGGCCAGGTCTGAGTGTTTCTGGCTAACGTAATGGACCACATTTTCACATGTCAGTTGTGGAATGTCTGCTCGCTTCTCACAGGGAAATAACCCTCTGAAACACCACTGCTTAAGGCTTTGTCTGGGCTTCCCAGGTGGCACCAGTGGTAAAGACCCCGCCTGCCCAACGCAGATGTAGCGACACGGGTTCGATCCCTGGGTTGGGAAGATCCCCTGGAGGAGAGAATGGCAACCCACTCCAGAATTCTCACCTGGAGAATCCCATGGACAGAGGAGCCTGGTGGGCTACAGTTCATGGGATTGCACAGAGTCGGATATGACTTAGCATGCAAGGCTTTCTGCCTTTTAAAATTTGCAGTGAGTTTTGCAGGCAGGCAAGAAGCGTAAGGACCACATCCGGGCATCTAGCTGAGATCTCACTCTCGCGGGTCTATGACGTCACCCACGTTGACGGATGTCAGGCGGCCGCCATGATGACCTACGGAACTCACGAGGGGACGAAGCGGGGAAAACACGTTGTTACCCCCTAATGGAGAAGGAGATGGCAATGCACTCCGGTACTGTAGCCTGGAAAACCTCATGGACAGAGGAGCCCGGTGGGCGACAGCCTGTGGGGTCGCGAAGAGTTGGACACGACTGAGCGACTTCGCTTTCTTTTCACTAATGGAGTCGCAGTCTGAAAACACGGCTGATGAGTCTGTGAATGTCTGGCACCATCTTGCTATTTGAGACGGAATCTCAGATGTGGAAGCAAACAAAACAACCCCAAATGAAAACCTTTCTTACCTGACCCCAGCGAGATGATTGATTGAAACTGAATGTGGATCACGTTGAAAAAAGTCTTACTCATGATTCTGTGATTTTAAGACGCCTGATAGGATTTGGGGCGGGTCTTGTCCCATCACTGTCATATTACATTTTTCTCTTCACGCCACAAACGCTTTCCAAGCAGTTGGCTTCTTTTGGCCAAAGGGACTGGACCACTAAATATTTTGACTGAAATTTAATGTTATTTGGAAATTTGCTGAATTATATCTTTATTCCCCCCGTTGGAGGTGCAGGGAGTTGCCAGGACGTCACAGTTAGTGGTCTGGAGCATCTTTTCTGCAGTGATTTTTTTTTCTTCTTCATTCCAGGAACGCTTCTTTCTGGGAAGGGATTGGTGTAAGCAGCCAACGTTATCTTTTATTTCTTTGTAAAGATGTGTTTCACATGTGGACCGTTTCTAAAGTGGTTACTGAATTTGTTGCAACGTGGTTGGTTGGTTAGCTGCTGAGTTGTGTCCTACTCTATGCCACCCCATGGACTGTAGACCGCCAGGCTTCTCTGTCCATGGGACCCTCCAGGCTGGAATGCTGGAGTGGGTTGCCATGACTGTCTGCCAGGGGGATCTTCCCGACCCGGGGACTGAACCTGGGTCTCCTGCCTTGGCAGGTGGATTCCTTTCCATGGAGCCCCCTGGGAAGCACCTCTGTCTGGTTCTAAAAAATTCCATCACCCTGAAAGGAGACCCTGTCCCCGGGAGCAGTCACTCCTCTTGCCTCTTTCCCCCGGACCCTGACAACCGCTGCTCTGCTTTCTGTGTCCATGGATTTGCCTGTTCTGGAGGTTTCCTAGCCATGGGCTCACACACCGTGTGTCCTTCCGCATCTGCTTCTGTCGCTGAGCGTTGTGTGCTCAGCGTCCATCCACATTGCAGCCTGCATCAGAGCGTCACTCCTCTTCGTGGCTGTGAAGCTCCACTCCTTTTCATGGCTGCATAGTATTCCACCACACGTGTGGCCCTCATTCACCTGTTGATTGCATTGGGTTGGTCGACCTCTTGTTATCACCTCTTCCAGCCACTGTAGAGCAAGAAAGGCGGGGGCGGGGCACCTGGAGAAAATTCAAGGATGCTTATGCCTGACCCGTTGGAGTGAAGCAAGCATTAGTTGCTCAGTCGTGTCCGACTCTTTGCAACCCCACAGACTACAGCCCTTCAGGCGCCTCTGTCCGTGGGATTCTGCAGGCAAGAATACTGGAGTGGGTTGCCATTTCCTCCTCCTGGGGATCTTCTTCCAGGGATTGAACACCACCAACACAGAAGGCAGATTCTTTACCGTCTGAGCCACCAGGGAAGCGCATTGGAGGAGGCTGTTTGGCCGTGGAAAACCCAGGGCGATGAGACATCTCAGGCACATTCTGCCCCATCGGTTTCCCTTTAGATCTGCAAACATCCATGTGATATGAGGGCTCACGCTTTCAACTCGGTTTGAGCCGGCCCTTCTCATGCCTAACCAGCACAGGGTGGCAGGTTCCACGCAACGCTCGGACAGTGAGACACCCCTTCCTGTGGGCAGGCAGACACCCCTTCCCGTGGGCAGGTCTCCAGTGCAGACCCGTCACCCCAAACCGCAGAAAGTCTAAATGGACAAAATCTGATGAAGTTTCTGGTTGGGCGGTGGGGGGGGGGGTGGTGGTCACCGAGACCCATGTTTCAAAACCACAGTCCAGGAGTCAGTCTGACTTATTTTGCAAAACGGACCTCTGTCTCCTTGTGGCCTTCTAATGAATCAGATGGCATTCGGGGTGTGTGTGTGTCTGTGTGTGTCTGACATGCATTCCGGCCACGAGACCCCGCTTGCATACTGAAACCCACCTCTCGGGGGGGGACGGAGGAACTCGTGTCTGTGGGGACATCGAGGGCCGCCCCGGCTGGGTGAGATACAAAGGAGAAGAAAAAAATAAAACGTAACGCGGGTAACAGCTCGAGTTGATCACCACCATCGCCCCTTGTTTTGAAATGATTATATTTCTGGGGAATTTCAGCCCGTTACATGAAAAGGAGGATGGTGGATCCAGGGAGCTTTGATAGTCAGGTTATGCTAATAACAGGGGCTCATGCAAAATGCATAAGGTGAGTCTTGCTAAGGAGACATCGCTGATAATTACTCCATGTGCCTCATTCCGAGCGGACTCGTAAAGACCCCTTCACGTCGTAGCCTAATTACTTATAGACAGTTGAGCGCAAAATCACTTTCATCTGCTGGGCCGTGTTGGTCGGAGAGAGAGAGAGCTGGGAGGCTGGGACGGGCACCTTTCCACACAGCTGGTCCCCAACAGAGGAATGCAGCCTGTGTTGTGTGGCCCTGATTGCAAAGTGCGTTTCTGGATAATTAGATCTATTAAAGACAGACAGGACACCGGCTCCACGCTGCAAGTGAAGAAAATACTAATAATGGCACGTAGACTAAATGACAGAGGCCCTGGTGGCCTGGACCCGAGTCCCTGCGTCACGGATGGGTCTGCAGCCCTGGGCAGGTGACCGAGACGCTGCATTCCAGGCGAGGCGCGGACCTTTCCCTGAGCCCCCGGCCGGCAGGGACTCCAGCCGCCTGCTCTGGACGTCCGGTTTGACCCTGTTGGCTGGTTCATTCCGGGAGCGGGCATCTTAGTGATGCGTTTGCCATCTGTTGAATGGCTTCCCCTTCAAGTGGCTGAGGCAGTGTCCACGTGGGAGGCTCCTACCTGGGGGATTAGGGTCTGCAGGTTCAGACGGTCCTCTCTGGGAGGCGAGGGCAGCAAGGGCCGTTCCTGGGTGTTCCTGGTTCATTGAATCAAATCCTCGCGGCCAGTGGGCAGTCATGCCCAACACACGGCTGAGGCAAGGGGGTGAAGCCGGAGCAACAGACGCACCAATTGTGCTGTGCAGAGGTCTACAGGCTCAGTTGGTGTTGTGACTTTCCAGGGGTGCAGGGCGCATGGCTCTGGGAGGGGGTGACCACACGTTTAAGGTTGTTGTTCTTGTTCAGTTGCTCGGTCATGTCCATCTCTCTGAGACTCCATAGACTGCAGCACACCAGGCTTCCCTGTCCTTCATCATCTTCCGGAGCTTGCTCAAACTCACATGCATTGAGTTAGTGATGCCATCCAACCTTCTCATCTTCTGTTGTCCCGTTCTCCCAGCGTCAATCTTTCCCAGCAGCAGGGTCTTTTGCAGTGAGTGAACTCTTCGCATCAGGTGGCCAAAGGATTGGAGCTTCAGCTTCAGCAACAGTCCTTCCAGTGAATATTCAGGACTGATTTCCTTTAGGATGGACTGGTTGGATATCCTTGCTGTTCAAGGGACTCTCAAAGAGTTTTCTCCAACATCACAGCTCAAAAGCATCAAATCTTTGGTGCTCAGGATTCTTTACGGTCCAAGTCTGACATCCATCCATGACTAATGGAAAATCCACAGCTTTGAGGTTGAGATCCTTCCGTCTGAATGCTGGGGTGGGTGATATCATCACAGCCTGGCGTGCGTGTCTGTCCTTCGGGGCCTTGGGGAGGGCTCCACGTCATCTGGACATAATCCTGTTCCCTCCCTCCCCTGGCTCCTCCCTGGTCTTTGGTCCTGCCCTGGTCCCGTTTTCAGTGTCAGACGCTAAGGTGTGTCTGGTTCTTTGGGATCCCAGGGACTGTAGCCTGCCGGGCTTCTCTGTCTATGGGATGCTCCAGGCACGAATACTGGAGTGGGTAGCCTTTCCCTTCTCCAGGGGATCTTCCCGCCCCAGGGATCGAACCTGGGTCTCTTATATCTTCTGCATTAGCAGGCAGGTTCTTGTATCACTAACGCCACCCACGAAGCCCGTATCTATCCCACTGACTGGTGCCATGTAGGCCTTTGGTGCTCACCGAGGGAACAAGAAGGGACAGGAAATGTGGAAGGAATCTCCCACGATGGGCTTAAAAAAAAAGCATCTTTCTGTTGCCATGGGGGCCGGGCTCCCACGAGCAGGATCCTCAGGGCTGCTCTGTCGCCCGGCTTCCCTTCCCCTCCTGCTTGAAACACGTGCAGATTTTGAGCCTTGAAACAAACAGATACAGGAGGGGGAGTGCCGGCGCGGGCGGGGCCTTGCACGGCTGTGTGCACGGCTGTGCGCACGCTGACGCCTCTGCCTGCCTACCAGGGGCTCCATTGATCGCTAATAATTTAATCCTCGTAACAGACTGGAGAAGCCCATTATCCCGGACTCGTTGCGCGATCGATATATTTTGCAAAATAAAGAGTCTATTGGGTGCGCAGTAATAAAGCAAAAGCAAGCAGACCCTCTGGGTTTAATTTAGTGCTTCCCCGCCGCCCCCCCACCTCCTGAAGTAGCAATTGCTATGTCGCTTCAGTCTTGTCCGACTCTGTGCGACCCCACGGACTGTCGCCCACGAGGCTCCTCTGTCCACGGGACTCTCCGGGCAAGAACACTGGGGTGGGTTGCCATGCCCTCCTCCAGGCGATCTTCCCCAGCCAGGCAGTGAACCTGTGTCTCCTTTATTGTAGGCAGACTCTTTACCGTCTGAGCCACCAGGGAAGCCCAGAGATAGGGATGCCCTGGAAGTTTCTGGGCCTGCCAGACTTGGACAGTGTCCTTGGTTGAAGAGCATTCTCCTCAAAAATTCATGTTCACCTGAAACCTCAGAATGGGGCCTTATTTCAAACTGGGTCTCTGCAGACGTGATGGAGTCCGAGATGAGGTCCTCCTGGATGGGGGTGGCCCTAAACCCAGGGACAGAGTCCTTATAAGACACGGAAGAGGAGAGACAGGGGCGCAGAGGAGAAGCCACGTGGAGACGGAGGCGGAGACGGGAGGGAGGCTGCCACCAGCCCAAGGATGGACACCTGGAGCCCCCAGAAGCCGGAAGAGGTGGGGAGGACCCTCCCCTGGAGACTCTGGACGGAGCTCGGCCCTGGGACCCCTTGATGTCAGATGTCAGATTTCAATCAGCCTGCAGACTAAAAGTTCAAGGCCAGTGTAGGTTAGCATCCACCCACTGGTCAGCTCAGGACAAAGAGGGGTCTGGCCTGGCCTAACTAAGGATGCATTTCCCCAGATGAGATGGTTAGATAACATCACTGACTCGATGAACATGGGCTTGAGTAAACCCCGGGAGTTGGTGATGGACAGGGAGGCCTGGCGTGCTGCAGTGCATGGGGTGGCAAACAGCTGGACACAAATGAGCGGCCGAACAGCAACAATGAATAGAGGCTTTTGTACCAGTCTTCTTTTCTCAGGGACAAACACCAAAGAATGTAATAGCTCAAACATAGGGTTGTTGCACATTGAGCTTTTTTAAGAAACTCCCAAGGTGTGTTCAAGAGTGGCTGTTCCACTGAACTTTGGACGAGGGATTCCATTTTCTTCCCAAATCCAGAAAGAATGGTGATGGAAAATGGCGAGTCCTTTTTAAAGTTTTACCTTCGAAAAGACCTGGAGGTCAGCTTGCGGTACACTGGGTGGTCCCGTGAGTCAGCGTGTCCTGGGCACAAATGCCCACTCAGGTGATGGAATCTGTTTTCATGCATTTGCTTTTTTTGGGGGGAAAAAAATGTGTCTTTCTGAGATGCAAATGTTAGAACAGTCCTGTACTGACTGTGAGAAGGAAACACCCTTAAAAAAAAAAATCAACTGGATTTTTTTTTTATGGCAGTTTTAGCTTCACAGCGAAAGTAAGGGGAAGGTGCAGAGATTAAGAGGGATTGCTTCAGAAACCAACACAACATTGTACAGCAAGTATCCTCCAATTAAATAAATAAAGAAATACATTTTCAAAGAGGGAAACTTTGTACCAATCATCCTTCCCATCTTCAGCTCTACAGTCCAGGCCAGCACAGGGTTTCTCATGACATTTTATATGCGGTCGTTAGCGTCTAAAATTAACCAGGCTCAATTAGGGCTGCCCCACGGGGCGGCCCAGGAATGCATCATTATTTATCATCAGTGGATTCATCATGAAACAGGGTCAGCTGCAGTATTTTTAGCTCAGAACACCGAGACAGAACATAATGTGATCGTATATGTCATAAAGATAATATATAATTCCCAGACTCAGGTTGCTTAGGATAAAAATGAGGTCTTTATGAACCAGGAAAGTTGGGGGAGGCATTAATTTATTTCAGGAGAAATAGGCATGTTTTCTTTTAAATTGATAAACATTTGTTGAAATCTTACCCTGAGCGGATGAGGGCTGGGAGAATTCCTTAACGGAAGATATGGCCAAGGGTTGGGTCAGGGGTGGGATAGGGTGGCGGATCAGAGACAGAGTTTGGAAGTGGTGGACAGGTGGCCACAGCCCAGCAATAGATGTGATCTGTGTGTCTGTGTGTGTCTGTGTGGGTGGGTGGGTGTTGCAAAGTCAAGGTTCAGCAAACCACAGCCCTGGGCCAATCCGGCCCCCTGCTTAATATTTTCAATAAAGTTTTATTAGCACACAACCGTGTCCATTTATTTATATGTGGCCTGTTAGTGCTTTCCTGCTTCATCCCATGGATGAGTAGCTGTAACAGACTCTGCTCATTCATGTCCGACTCTTTGCAACGCCATGGACTGCAACCCCAGGCGCCTCTGTCCATGGGATTCTCCAGGCAAGAATACTGGAGCGGGGTGCCATTTCCTTTTCCAGGGGATCTTCCAGACCCAGGGATCAGACGCACATCTCTGGAGTCTCCTGCACTGGCAGATGGATTCTTTACTGCTGCTGCTGCCTGGAAAGTCCGTAACAGACTCTGCGTGGTTGGGAATACTGCCCATCCAGCTTTTCACCTAGCAGTCCTAAGGAAATCGACCCTAAATAGTCATTGGAAGGACTGACGCTGAAGCTGAAGCTCCAATGCTTTGGCCACCTGATGGGAAGAGCAACTCCCTGGAAAAGACCCTGATGCTGGAAAAGACTGAAGGCGGGGGAGGAGAAGGGGACGACAGAGGATGAGATGGTTGGATGGCATCACTGACTCAGGAGACATGAGTTTGAGCAAGCTCCGGGAGGTGGTGAAGGACAGGGAAGCCTGGTGTGCAGCAGTTCGTGGGGTCACAAAGAGTTGGACATGACAGAGACTGAACAACACCACGCCTTTTAGCCAGAAAGCTTGCCCAACAGTGACCAGCTGACTCGGGTTAATTTATTGTTTAAAAAGGGAGCATTTCCAGGCAGGGCAGTGAAAAGGCTTTGAAATGAAGGAGACCAATTGTTTCCCTGTTCCTTGGAAACGTGAGCTACAATGCAGCATCTCTTTTGCAGGACAAAGGCTTCTAGAAGGGAGGGTGTGTCTTCCTGGGGGCCTTTTTGTGATGGTGTCAAGCTTGGAGCTCTGGGCTGAGGCTCTGGCCCTCCTGGAGGTTGACAGAAGAGCTAAACTCATTAGTGACTTCCGAGGACAAGTCACAGCCTCGAGGGGACCCCACCTCCCCATGGCCTCATCTTCCAGAAATGCTCTTGCCTTTAACTTCCCCGGTGGCTCAGTCCGTAAAGAATCCTCCTGCAATGCAGGAGACGTGGGTTCGATCCCTGAGTCTGGAAGATCCCCTGGAGAAGGGAATGGCAACCCACTCCAGTATTCTCGCTTTGGAAATCTCAGGGACAGAAGAGCCTGGCAGGCTACAGTCCACGGGGTCACATGAGCTGGACTCCACTGACTGACAAAACCACCACCCCCTCTTCTGATGTTTTCCCCATTTTAAGACCTGGCTGTTTGTCTTTTCATTGCAGAATCGTGGAATCTGTTTGCAAAGTCTGAATACTAAACCCTGTATCAGCTATAAACCCTTACCTAAGTGACTGGTAAATATTTTCTCCCATTACGTGGATTTGTTTTCATTTTCAGTTTTTTTTTTTGGTTGTTGTTATTTTCATTCTCTTTATAGTGTCCTTTGACGCAGAAATGGTTTTAAATTTTAATGAAGTCCAATTTATCTATATTTTCTTTTGTGGCTTGTGCGTTTGGTGTCATCTTTAAATGGTCTCCTTTGAAACTCCAGCTGTGACATCTGCAGAGACTGGGAACAGACTTTTCAGGGACCCAGGAGACATGAAGGGGCAGGGACACCCATCTTTGGGGAGAGGGCGGGACAGGATAGAGCAGCCGTGTCTGGTCACCCCTGACGGGTCAGTGTGGGAGTAGGAGCCGCTGTCCTGGGGGTCTGACCCTTGTGCATGTGTAGGTTGCCATGGCTGCCACTGAACGGGGGTGCCACAGGCAACGGTTGATCAATCAGTCTTTGAAGAACCATTCATATCAATGAGTCTAATCCCACCTGAGGCTGTGAGAAATAAGAAAAAGACAAGCAAAATGAACCCGTGGTCGAGTGTCTTTGCCATCTTGCCAGACAACTTTGACACAGCGTCAGATTTAGCTCCACGGAAAGGGTCATGAAAACAGCGGTCTGGGAATTCCCAGGTTGTTCAGGGGTTAAGACTGTGCTTCCAAGGCAGGGAACGAGGCTTCGACCCCTGGTCCGGGAACTAACATTCCACATTCCATGTGTTCGTTGCTCAGCTGTGCCCATCTCTTTGTGACCCTGTGGAGTGCAGCCCACCAGGCTCCTCTGTCCACGGGATTCTCTAGGCAAGAATACTGGAGTGGGTTGCCATGCCCTCCTCCAGGGTATCTTCCCAACCCAGGGATCGAACCTGGGTCTCCTTCATTGCAGGGACATTCTTTACCATCTGAGCCACCAGGGAAGGCCATGCTATGAGTGAGGCTAAAAAGAAATAAATGAAATCAAATCACATTCACACATTTTCCAGGGGCGGCAGCAGAGAGATCCTGGCAGTGGCCAGTGAGTAAAGCTGGGGTACACTGACTTGGGTGTGTCTCAAGGAAGTAATAGAACTTGCTCAGTGCTTAGTTGCTCAGTCGTATCTGACTCTTGGTGACCCCAGGGACTGTGGCCCGCCAGGCTCCTCTGTCCATGGGAGTCTCCAGGCAAGAATACTGGAGTGGGTTGCCATTCCCTTCTCCAGGGGATCGTCCTGATCCAGGGATCGAACCTGGGTCTCTTAGGTCTCCTGCCTTGGCAGGCGAGTTCTTTACCACGAGTGCTCCCCGGGAAGTCGCTATAAATCTATTGAAGCTAATTGTAGACTCGGCAGGAATTGCACACCACCGTGGAAGGAAGAGGCCCAAAGCACGAAAGAAGCCACTGGGTTGGGGCCACTGGTTTTCGCCTTTGTGGGAGAGAATCGCACAGACAGTCCAACGTGGACATTCCCGCCACAAGGCTCTTTCACCGTCTGCCTTTCAGAACCTGAACTGGCACACCGCTCTGTTTGTGAATGCAAGACAGAAAAGTCGTGGGTTATTAATAAACAGCACATGGTCTCGCTCAGCCCCCCTCCCCCGACGGTTGCCACGCGGAAGTCTCCGGAGACTGCGGGCCTGACTTGTGCTCACCTACTCATCATTATTATGCAGACGCCATCGAGGTGTTCCAGGCGTTTCCCGGGACTCAGAGACGCCGACTTCCTTATTTCGAGTTTACCCTTTCAGCCCATGAATCTTTAATGACGACCCCTCTCGTGGCAGAAAGCCCTCACCTATGAATAAGTCATGTGTACAAACGCAACTTCCAAAGTCGTGCGCGTCAACTTTTTCCTGTCTCTTTCTCGACTCCTCCCCCACCTCTCAACTATGAAATGTGCCATTCTTTTCAGGAACATAAAAAGAACAGTCTCGCCACCGGTTCAGAGACCGTGAGCCGGGGGACACATCTGGGTATGTGTGTTGGTCGCTTCGGTCGTGTCTCTGACACCCCGTGGACTGTGGCCCGCCGGGCTCCTCCGTCCGTGGGATCCTCCGGGCAAGGCCACTGGAGCGGGCTGCCGTGCCCTCCTCCAGGGGATCTCCTGACCCAGGAATCGAACCCGAATCTACTTGGACAAGTGGGCTCTCAGCCACTAGCGCCCCCTGGGAAGCCCGAAGTGAAGCTTGGTGTGTCAGGCGTGTAAGAGCTCTTGACAAGCTGTACGCGGCCACGGCGCTTATGGTGGACACAGCGTTGTTCTTTTTTCGTTCAGCATTGTGAATCCCAGAAAACACCTTTTCCATCCTATTCCTTTTAAAATCAAATTACAATGTGACATTCCATAAAATACCTCTTGTGCAGCTAAAGAAACACAAGACTGTCCCAGGCTTGACAATTAAGCCTCGACACTCGACCCACCTTCTCTGATACAGTTGACGGCTTCACTTTCATGTCCCGTGGTTCCTATATTTATTTATTTATTTATTTTTAAAGCCCCCTTATTGATTAATAGCCTTCTACATTTTAAAAGTTTCTCTTTCTTATGTGGAGAGGGAGGAAAAAAAATCATTTGCCTTTTAATGGGGTGTCAGGTTTGTTTCCCAAACCCTCTAAAAGGTTATCATTGTTACACATGGGCGAGAGCTTTCTTCAGAATCAATGAAAAGCCTGTTTCCAGGGCAATTCATGGGCCGACGGTAACCTGGAAAAGTTAATTTTGCCGTTTTGCAAAGTGGCGGTGGGGGGGAAACGTGCCCTGCGGTTAACGATTTTCACATGGAAGAAAGGGCTTGCTGGCTCCTCGCACGTACTAAATAACCGCTGGGCTGTCCGGCGAGCTGGGCACCTTGGCACCACCGTGGGGGTCAGAGCTCACGGACGTGTCCACTCCAATTAGGGACACCTTAAACCCATGGGCAATCAACTGCCCCCTCCACCACCACCTCGGCCAGGCGCCCCACGCCGAGGGGAAGCGGGTGAGAGCTGCTTATGTTTTGGTTCGAAGATGCTGAGCAAGTTTTGTTCCGTGGCTCACTGTGGAAGTCCTGCCTCAGGGTTGGTGGGCACGGTCCATGACCCGCCAGCTGGTCTAAGCTAACAGTGAGGGTTCCATCCCTGGGTCAGGAACATCCCCTGGAGAGGGAAATGGCAACCCACTCCAGTATCCTTGCCTGGACAACCCCGTGGACGGAGGAGCCTGGCGGGCTGCAGTCCACGGGGTCGCAAAGAGTCGGACAGGACTGAGCGACAGACACACACGCAGATGGACACTGTCTTAGCAGGTCGACATTAAGAAGTCCTTTCTTGCCTTCTTATATTCATGGGGTGATCTACATTACATATTTCTTTCGTACCAACTCCGTGTGATCTTTGCTTGGCTAAACTTTCATCAAAAGACTAATGAACAGAAAGTTTAGAAAACAGATTAATCACCAAATAATTGTGTTCAGAGTGTGTCCAAGTATAGAAAACCAGGGCATTAGCAGATAAGAACATATTTCAATATTTATGAAGCAATTTTTCTACAATTAAAGAGGTCTGAAATAGGTTTTTTTTTATTGTCGTCATTCTTTTGAATCTTAATCCATAAATTGTTATCAAATCATTAAAAGGAAAATGTATAACCCTGATGTGAATATCTTCCCTTTGATGAGCTTGGTGATATAGCAGTTCTGCTAGGTTTTTGGATCACATCTGAGGATAAATAAATGCCATTAGAACTTTCTGACTCATTATAAGTCTGAAAATAGCCAGGAAAGGAGAGAGGCAAATGAAGGATGAAGCTATCCCGGAGACGAAACTGGACGAGTTGTTCTTGTTGTTGTTCAGTTGCTAAGTTGTGTCCGACTCTGCAACCCCATGGAGTACAGCCCCCCAGGCTCCTGTGTCCATGGGATTCTCCAGGCAAGAACACTGGCTGCTGCTGAGTCGCTCAGTCGTGTCCGACTCTGTGTGACCCCATAGACGGCAGCCCACCAGGCTCCCCCGTCCCTGGGATTCTCCAGGCAAGAACACTGGAGCGGGTTGCCATTTCCTTCTCCAATGCATGAGAGTGAAAAGTGAAAGTGAAGTCGCTCAGTCGTGTCCGACTCTTAGCGACCCCATGGACTGCAGCCCACCAGGCTCCTCCATCCATGGGACTTTCCAGGCAAGAGTACTGGAGTGGGGTGCCACTGCCTTCTCCGAAGAAGACTGGAGTGGGTAGCAATTCCCTTCTCCAGGGGAGCTTACCAAACCAGGGTTTGAACCCAGGTCTCTCACATTGCGGGCAGATTCTTTACTGTGTGAGCCACCTAGATAGATATATAAATGAGGGGCAGGGAAATAAATTAGACAGATGACAGATAAATGATGATACATAAGACAAATGGTACATGAGTGATTGATATATGTGTAGATGATACCTTACATATATGGGTAGACTGATTATGGTGAGATAGCTAGATAGCTGGGTGAAAGATGAATAATAGGTCAAGGGCTTCTCAGGTGGTGCTCACGGTAAAGATCGTGCTGGCAAACGCAGGAGAAGAAAGAGACATGGATTCGATCCCTGGGTCAGGAAGGGCCCCTGGAGAAGGGCATGGCAACCCATCCAGTATTCTTGCTTGGAGACTCCCGTGGGCAGAAGAGCTTGGTGGGCTGCAGTCCATGGAGTCGCCCAGAAGGAGACAGGCGATAGACACAGGAGAAGTAGATAGTAGACAAATAGAGTTTGTCATTAGGAATGGATTTACACAATGCCAGACGCTGAGAAGTGACGTGATCTGGCGTCGGCAAGCCACAGACCGGTGAGAGGTAGTTGATGGTGTAAATTTCAGCTTAAGGGCGAAGGAAGAGCCATGACCTTGCTCAGCATGCAGGCAGAGAGGAGACAGTCTCCCTCTCTCTGCCTTCTAGTTTGAGTCACACCCTCGGCTGATTAGACAAGGCCCACCCGGCGTGTGCGTGTGTGCGTGTGAGGCGGGGAGGGCAACCTGCTTTAGTGAGTCCAGCCATTCACAAGCTCGTCTCTTCCGGAAACACCCTCCCAGACACAGCCAGAAATGACATAGATGCCTGCGCCTCTGCACTGCCCAGCCCTGTGACACTGCCGTGTGCAGGGACCCTCACACGCCCCAACGTTGGTCAGGCCCGTTTGCTTCCTGCTCTGTCTCCTCTTGGCAGGGTGGGGGTCCCTCCAAACTCAATCCACGTTCTCTTGGGGAAGTTTCACCGGATCTCTGGTTTATGACGACTCTCACGGCCGTTGTGCTCATGGCACACAGTTCCAAAGCGGGTGCTCGGAGACCAGAGAGGGGAAAAAGCTGACTGGGAACGGTCTGCAGCTGGACTGCCTTCTGTGCCCTGCTATGCTCAGTCGCTCAGGCGTGTCCGACTCTCTGCGACGCTGTGGACTGCAGCCCGCCAGTCCTCTATCCCACTGGGGACTCTCCAGGCAAGAATCCTGGAGTGGGTGGCCATGCCCTTCTCCAGGGGATCTTCCTGACCCAGGGACCGAACCTGGGTCTCCTGCATTACAGGCAGATTCTTTACCCACTGAGCCACCAGGGGCAGCCCAGCCACTGGATTAAAGGAGCAAACGACACACACATCTGCCTCCAGAACTAGGCTCCTTTCTTCCTCTGATGCACCATCTCTCAGTTGGCACTGAGACCTAAACGATGGGGTGCCGCTGGCAAGCCTTTGTCTAAAATGCACGTGTGATGTTCGGTGCGACACTCCAGTCTCGTCGCATAATGACCCTGGTTCTGGAGGACGTGTGTGCGGATCTGGGAAGACTGTCTCAGGAGGGTGGGTAATGAGGTGCATGTGTGTCAGGAGCCAAGTGGTCCTCGTGGTGATGGAGCCTCCAGCCCGTTGCGGAGTGTCAGCATCTCATCCCGACAGATACCAGTGATGAGTGAGGATGAACCTCCCGCCCTTCACCCAACCCGGCCGGGCATGGGAGTGATGTAGGCTCCAAGAATTGCTCTAAGTGGCTCCTAAGTCGTGTCTCAGCAGGAGAAACCTGTGGTGTTGTCGCCGGTGATGGTTTAATTGTTCAGTTGTGTCCAACTCTTTGCAACCCCCTGGACCACAGCCCACCAGGCTCCTCTGTCCATGGGATTCTCCAGGTGAGAATTCTGGAGTGGGTTGCCATTTCCTCCTCCAGGGGATCTTCCCAACCCAGGGATCAAACTCGGGTCTCCTGCCTTGCAGGCAGATTCTTTACCCACAGAACCACCAGGTAATTCGTTAAGTGTGTGGAATTCTTGGAAGTGCGGCCAATGTGTGGCATCACTCTATGTCTTGGTTTGGGCCGCCTTGATAAAAGTCTGTAGATTTGGTGGGGGATGAGAAACGACAGATTTTTTTCCCTCACAGACCTGGAGTTTGGATGTCTGAGATCCTGGCCAGGGCAGATTTAGTGTCTAGTTGAGGACTCTCCTCCTGGTTCACAGACAGTACCTTCTCTCTATGTCCTCACCCACAGGCAGGGGCGAGGGAACTTTCTGGGCTCTCTTTTATAAGGACACTAATTTGCAGATGACACCACCCTCATGGCAGAAAGCAAAGAGGAACTGAAGAGCCTCCTGATGAAGGTGAATGAAGAGAGTGGAAACGCTGGCTTCAAACTCAACATTCGAAAACCAAAGATCATGGCATCTGGTCCCATCACTTCATGGCAAATAGATGGGGAAACAATGGAAACAGTGAGAGACTTTTTTTTCTTGGGCTCCACAGTCACTGCGGATGGTGACTGCAGCCATGAAATTAAAAGATGCATGTCTCTTGGCAGAAAAGCTTGAGAGGTGAGGGTGGGCATGTGCAGACTGAGGACCACACGTCTGGATGTGGTTGCAGATATCGGCGAGGGGGGACCATCTGCCTCCATCTGTTGCTGTTCAGTCATTCAATCATGTCCCCAGAGCCGTCCCATCACCACGTTGGGACTTTTGGTTGTTGCTGTTCATTGTTGTGTCCAAATCTTTGCGACCCCATGGATTGCAGCACGCCAGGCCTCCCTGTCCATCACCAACTCCCAGAGCTTGCTCAAACTCATGTCCGTTGAGTCGGTGATGCCATCCAACCATCTCATCCTCTGTCGCCCCCTTCTCCTCCTGCCCCCAATCTTTCCCAGCATCAGGGTCTTTTCCAATGAGTCAGTTCTTTGCATCAGTGGCCAGAGGATTGGAGCTTCAGCTTCAGCATCAGTCCTTCCAATGAATATTCAGGGTTGACTTCCTTTAGGAAGGACTGTTCTGATTGGAAGTGGCATGGAAGTTGCTTTAATAAATGACTCAGAAAGCGTCTTATAAATGTTAATAAGAAGGGGCTTGGTGAATGCCGTAACTGTGAGGTTTGGAGGGAAAAAAAAAAAGCAACAGAGATGCAAGGCATCTGTTTCTGGCGCAAAGAGGAAAGAGAGACGGAGAGGGAAGGAGGTCGGAAGGATTATCCAAAGCACAGCAGCAGGGAGACGTGGGGGTGGCGTGGGGAGGGCGGAGAGGCAGCAGGAGGAAAGGGCGCCCGTGGTCGTCCGGCAGATTGCCACACACCACCGCGCCCGGCTCAGGAAAGTGACGGAGGGATGTGTCAGAGCGGGCGTCCGCCGGTTTGATCTGCGGGGAGATTGAATTAGGCAGCGGATTAGAGTGAGGAACACGCGCACGCTTGCTGTTCTGAGAACTCATGGCAGGTGGGTGCTCATTAGACGGCCCGGGCGCTCGCCGGCCCGTTGGAAACTGTATTTATGGGAAAGGCGGACACAGCGCTTGACCTTGCGTGGCTGGCGGCAGGGGGTGATTCCTGGGGTTGGTCGCCAGGTGATGGGGGAGCGACGGCTGTGGTCCTTAGGGGACCACCGTGTCCTGCGTGCCCTCCGCATGCAACCTCGTGGGTGCAATGGTGCAGACTTGCACACACCTGCCCAAACCGTGTTGCATGCGTGCACACACGTGGGAGAAAGGACACTCACATTTCCTGACTTATCTTTTGTTTTCTTTAACTTGTTGCTTTAAATTTTTTACTCATTAATATTACAGCCATGCTGTGTGGCACGCTGAATCTTAGTTCCCTGACCAGGGACTGAACGTATCTTTGCCCCAGGTTTGGCCGTAACCAACTGGGGGAGGTCAGTAAAAATGTTTTGTCATTGTTTAGCCGCTCATTCGTGTGCAACTCTTTTCTGACCGCATGGACTGTAGCCCGCCAGGCCTCCTCTGTCCATGGGATTCTCCAGGCAAGACTACTGGAGCAGGTGGTCATGCCCTCCTCCAGGGGAACTTCCCGACCCGGGGAGCGAAACTACGTGTCCTGTGGCATGCTCCAATGACAGGGAGGAGGCTGGCAGCACCCGACACCCAGGATGGTGCGCTGAGCAAACCCTTTGCAAACCATCCCGTAAGGTAGAATCAGCAAGAAATCCCAAATGTCGAGTCGCCTTCCAGCATCGCGGGCACCCTCCTCCAGGGCTTCTTACAAAGATGCACAGTCACGGTTACCGGGCACCCACTGCCGGCCGCGGGCCTTGATGCATCTCAGCCTCTTTCCAAGCAGCTGGGCACCGCGGGGAGTATCAATTCGCCGACGGGCCAGAACTTGGCGGCACCTGCTTCCAGACGAGCAGCCTTAGTGACTTTAAGGTGGGCCCGCCGAGATCTCCTGTGTGGCCGGCACGCCTCCTCCCGAGGCGCGATTCCGTCGCCTGTCTCCACCTCCGGAGTCTGGGATGACGGCCACCTCCGGAGTTGTGAGCTGTGCCTCGCTGCAGGGCGGATGTGGCCCTAGGAGGGAGAGGCCTGCCTGGACCCTCTGTGGGCAGTTGTTGGCCGTGACCATGGGCTCCCCTGGCTGGGAGTCCATTTTCTTTCTCTCCTCCTGCTCCTACGCGTAGTTCATAAATCAGAATGTAGATGAGAGACTCGTGGTTAATTTTCTGCGCCGAGCGCCGAGTGTCTGAGCCCATAAAGCTCAGGCAGTCCCGCGCTGTGAATTTCCTGATCCTGACAAGGCAAGCAGCTTAGAAATCATCATTATAAGTTACAAGTGTCTTAGGGGTTGTTCTTCTGACATAAAACTAATTTCATGTTTTTATTCATAATGTGGGAGAGATGAGAGGCAGGGGGCCCGCTTTCCAGGGCGCTCCTGGAGACATCACAGGCTGTGTCTCCTGCCGTAATGACAGGAGGCGGCGGGCTCTGTCCTTCGCAAGCCCCTGAAGTGCCCTGGGAGCTGCTGACGACCTCGGGGACGGTGTCTCTGCTTCTCCCAATGGCCTGCCCTGCAGCGAGCTGGTGCCTCGCCAGCGAATGGCCCTGGCTGGCTCCAGTGCCAGCCCATCGCCACGTTGGCACACTTGATGGCTGTGGTTCACGAGCTCAGTCATTTCCAGCTCTTTGTGGCCCCACGGACTGCAGCGCACCAAGCTTCCCTGCCCTTCACTGTCTCCTGGAGTTTGCTCAAACTCACATCCGTTGAGTCAAAGATACCGTCCAACCATCTTTCTCATCCTCTGTTGTCCCCTTCTCCTGCCCTCAATCCTTCCCACCATCAGGGTCTTTACTCATGAGTCAGCTGTTGGCATCAGGTGGCCAAAGTATTGGAGCTTTGGCTTCAGCACTGGTCCTTCCAGTGACTCTTCAGGGTGGATTTTCTTTAGGAAGGACTGGCTGGATCTCCTTGCTGTCCAAGGGACTCTCAAGAACCTTCTCCAGCACTGCAGTTTGAAAGCATCAACTCTTTGGTGCTCAGCCTTCTTTTTGGTCCACCTGGACCCAAGACAAAGGACCAAAGAGTTGGGGCTTAAAACAGTAAGAATAGATCTTCAGGTGTCTCTGGAGACCAGATGTCTGGGACAGAGGTGTGGGCCAGCTGGGTTTTTCTGGAGGCTCCAGTGGAGAATGCATCCCTGGTCTCTCTCCCAGCTTCTAGGGGGCGGCCAGAAATCCTGGCCGCCGCTTTGTTTTGTAGAAGTCACCCCAGCTGCCTCAGCTGTCCTCCGACTGTCTCCCCCAGCTGTGTGTCTATGGGTCTCTCTTTTCTCACATGGACACTGCCCCACATCTCCTGGTCCTCCCACGGAGGATTCCCCCATGGGTGTCAGGGCCTCCCACGTGCTGTTCTTGGTAAAGAACCTGCCTGTCAACACAGGAGACACAAGAGCCATGGGTTCAGTCCCTGGGTCAGGAAGACGCCCTGGAGGAGGGCATGGCAACGCACTCCAGCATTCCTGTCTGGGGGATCCTATGGACACAGGAGCCTGGCAGGCTGCAGTCCATGGGGTCACAAAGAGTTGGACACGGCTGAGAAACTGAACAGGTGCACACGCACGTGTGTTTGAGGGCGAGTCTTCAAAACTACGCAAGGGTTAACTCCAGGATGGATGTATGGACCAGACAAAAAGTGTGGCTACACCTCAGATGTGGCTCTAGGTCTTAGATATCTTATATTTCTTGTCCACGCTCAACACTCGATTTTAAAAAGTCACAGTCAATGTCAGATGCTTATTTAGAGGGTGTGTCCCCTTTCAGAGGCTTCCCAGGTGGTGTCAGTGCTAAAGAACCTCCGGCCGAAGGAGGAGACGCCAGAGACGCAGGTTCGATTCCTGGGTCGGGAAGATGCCCTGGAGGAGGAAATGGCAGCCCGCTATAGTGTGCTGGCCTGGAGAAGCCCATGGACAGAGGCGCCTGGTGGTCTGAAGTCCACGCGGTTGCACAAAGAGTTGGGCACAACCAGAGTGACTAAGCATGTCCCCTTTCAAGTCTGCAAGCAAATTAAGTTTCCATCCAGCCATGATGTTGGGTCAGCCTAATGGAGATGGCAGTGATACCAGTCTCATAGGGAAGTGTATTGGAGACCCAGTCAGGACTCTCCCCAGGGGCTGGACTCACCCCTCCAGACTCTCCAACATCTTTCTCAAGTGAGAGCTCTCCACACAGGCCACGGGTCTCCTCCTGCGAGGTTATGATCGTCTGCCAAGCTCTCACGTGGATAGTTGTACCTGTTTTCCTCAGGAGAGGGAAGAGTCATTACCTGGAGGTCTCTTGGGGTTCCCTGGAACGGATGGAGTAGCCCCTAGCAAAGACTACGGTCCCTTCACTTCTGGAGGTCCATGAAACCTGCCCAAGCAAGTTCTCAGAGCTGGAGGAAAACTGGTTTCTTAGAAGGAAGCCATGGTGGTGGAAAAAACGTACTATGTCCATCAGTCCCCATCATAGATGTGGCCTCTGCAGTACCTTAAAATAACAGAGAATGTTCACATTAGGAAGAGACTTAGATACTTATGTCAAATAGAAGTTGGGGGCGGGGGAGGAGCAGCGCAAAGTCGTATTTTGGAGAGAGAGGGCTTATGGCCTGCCCACCCCATAGACCCAACAGGGTTTTATTTTGTGGTGATATCTTTCTCCAGAGGGCTTCCCAGGTGGCGCAGTGGTAAAGAATCCACCCGTCAATGCAGGAGACGTGGGAACGATCCCTGGGTCTGGAAGCTCCCCTGGAAGAGGGCAAGGCAACCCACTCCAGTGTTCTTGCCTGGGAAACCCCATGGCCAGAGGGGCCTGGTAGGCTACAGTCCATGGGGTGGCAAAGAGTCCGACAGAACTGAGTAACTGAGGATGTCCTCAAAAACTCATCTTGGATCCTGCAAAAAGACGAAGCAAACTAATAAAAGCGCCGTCGCCACCCAAAACCCTCTTGCAGGCTCTTTTTTAATAACAGACTTTAGTCCACTGACACTGCTCACATCCGACAAAATTCAGAATGTATGCACGTCTGCGTTTCCTTTTAAGACTCCTCATTCCAGAGGAACAGCCGTCCTGCCTGTTTGACCCGCCTAGCAGGACTCCAATCAGAAAAGATAAGAGCATGTTTAATTGATTAGCCCGCATCGGCAGAGCGCTTTGAAGGTGAGCAGTGCAATATTATTCTAATGATGGGGTAGGCGCTGTGATCTTTGGAGAATTTCGCCTCTCGTCTGAGCTGCTGGTCTAATTTGAGGCACGCTGCCCCAAGAGTGGACTGGTTCTTGATCCCGGCCAGGGGTCGTCCGCTAGGCTGCTCGGCGGGAAGCGCCTTGGATGTCTAGCAGCAGCTCCGGGCGTGGGGACCAGCATGGCTGCTGAGAGTGTGAAGATACTGTGAGCTCTGCTGGTGGGTGGACAGGTTCAAGATGGCGCACGGGGGGAGCTCTTGGAAGGATTCACGGAGGAGCTCTTGGGCAGGTTCAGGATGGCGCACGGGGGAGCTCTTGGAAGGGTTCAAGTGGCGCACGGGGGGAGCTCTTGGAAGGATTAAGTGGCGCACGGGGGGAGCTCTTGGAAGGGTTCAAGTGGCACACGGGGGGAGCTCTTGGGCAGGTTCAAGATGGGGCACAGGGGGAGCTCTTGGAAGGGTTCGAGATGGGGCACTGGGGGAGCTCGTGGGCGGGTTCAAGAAGGGGCACCGGGGGGAGTTCTTGGAAAGTTTCAAGGAGGAGCTCTTGGGCAGGTTCAGGATGGCACACGGGGGAGCTCTTGGAAGGGTTCAAGATGGGGCACTGGCGGAGCTCTTGGAAGGGTTCAAGGAGGAGCTCTTGGGCAGGTTCAGGATGGCGCATGGAGGGAGCTCTTGGAGGGATTCAAGATGGCTCATGGGGGGAGCTCTTGGAAGGATTGGAGATGGCACATGGGGGGAGCTCTTGGAAGGTTTCAAGGGGGAGCTCTTGGGCGGGTTCAGGATGGGGCACAGGGGGAGGTCTTGGACAGGTTCAAGATGGCGCACGGGGGGAGCTCTTGGAAGGATTCAAGATGACGCATGGAGGGAGCTCTTGGATGGGTTCAAGACGGGGCACAGGGGGAGCTCTTAGAAGGTTTCAAGATGGGGCACGGGGGGAGCGTTTGGAAAGATTCAAGATGGGGCATGGAGGGAGCTCTTGGGCACACAGGGAGGGGAGCGTTTGGAAGGATTCAAGATGGGGCATGGAGGGAGCTCTTGGGCACACAGGGAGGGGAGCGTTTGGAAGGGTTCAAGATGGCGCATGGGGGGAGCTCTTGGAAGGATTCAAGGGGGAGCTCTTGGGCGGGTTCAAGATGGCGCACGGGGGCAGCTCTGTCGTGGATGTTGGCTGGTCGTCACCCTTTCCTCTGAGATGCGTTGACCAAGTTTTCCTAAAGGTGGCTATTCTGCCTTTATAGGGCATCTCCACTGGGGAAATTTTCCATTGCTAGGGGTAGCTTGCTCTTTCCCTGCTGTTTCCCTGAACTTTGCCTGTTACTGTGGGAGATACACACACACACATATGTATACACACACACACATATACATACACATATGCATGTGTATATACACGCACATACTCCCATACACATATATATGTATGCCTATTCCCATTGTTGTGGTTGTTGAGTCGCTTCAGTCGTGTCCGACTCTGTGCGACCCCATAGACGGCAGCCCACCAGGCTCCCCCGTCCCTGGGATTCTCCAGGCAAGAACGCTGGAGTGGGTGCCCTTTCCTTTTCCAACCTGCTCCCACTAGAGATACCTATGTATACACATGGGCTTCCTTGGTGGCTAAAGAATCCGCCTGCAAGATGGGAGACCTGGGTTTGATCCCTGGGTTGGGAAGATTCCCTGGAGAAGGGAAAGCCTACCCACTCCAGTACTCTGGCCTGGAGGATGCCGTGGACTGGGTTGCAGAGTCGGACACGACTGAGCAGCTTTCACTCATTCACTCATTCATATATACACACTTATAGGTATATGTGACTTATCATCATATATGTATATATATACACACACACATTACATATAAGTTACATGTACAGAGGATGAGACGATTGGATGGCATCACCGACTTGATGGACATGAATTTGAGCAAGCTCTGGGAGTTGGTGATGGACAAGGAAGCCTGGCGTGCTGCAATGCATGGGGTTGCCAAGAGTTAGACATGACTGAGCGACTGAACTGAACTGAATTCATATATATGCCTGTTAGCGTTGGAGATGCATGTATACACACGCACACATTAACATATATATGCCTGTTACCATTGGATATATATACACACACACACATATACATATATATGTATGTGGATGTGAGAATTGGACTAAAAAGAAAGCTAAGCGCTGAAGAATGGATGCTTTTGAACTGCGGTGTTGGAGAAGACTCTTGAGACTCCCTTGGACTGCAAGGAGATCCAACCAGTCCATCCTAAAGGAAATCAGTCCTGAATATTTGTTGGAAGGACTGACGTTGAAGCTGAAACTCCAATGCTTTGGCCACCTGATGTGAATAACTGACTCATTGGAAAAGAGCATGATGCTGGGAAAGATTGAAGGCAGGAGGAGAAGGGGACGACAGAGGATGAGATGGTTGGATGGCATCTCTAACTCGATGGACATGAGTTTGAGCAAACTCCGGGAGTTGGTGATGGACAGGGAGGCCTGGCATGTTGCAATCCATGGAGTCGCAAAGAGTCAGACATGACTGAGTGACTGAACTGATACATATATATGCCTGTTATCATTGGAGATATATACACACACACACACACACGTATGGTACAGGTAACATACATATGTGCCTATTACCACTGGCGGCACACACACACACATGTATGGTACAGGTGACATACACATGTGTGCCTATTACCATTGCAGGTACACACACACACGCACACATGTTTATAAAAAACCGAGGGCTTCCTGGGTGATGCTAGCTGTAAAGAACCCACTTGCCAATGCAGGAGATGTTAAGATGTGAGTTTGATCCTTGGATCAGGGAGATCCCCTGGAGGAGGAAAGGGCAACCCACTCCAATATTCTTGCCTGGGAAATCCCATAGACAGAGGAGCCTGGCGGGCTACAGTCCAGGGGGTCGCAAAGAGTCAGATACGACTGAAGTCACTGAGCGCACACGTGTGTAACCGATTCCCTTTGCTGTACACCTCAAAATAATGCAAGATTGTACATCAGCTCTACTCAATAAAAATTTTGAAAAAAGATACACTCACTACTACATGTAGAGGACTACAGTCAATGTTCTGTAATAACTGGGAAAATAGTTAGAATAGGTCCGTGTACGTGTATCACAGAATCACTTAGCTGTACACCTGAAATTAACACAATGTAAATCAACTATCCTCTGAAAAAAAAATTAAAAAAACAAAATCCTCACTAGTACATATAGCGCAAGAGAACTCCAGTCAATATTCTGGAGCAATCTAAATGGGAAAAGAATCTGGAAAGTCTATGTATAACTGGTTCGCTATGCTATACAGATGAAACTGACGCAAGATTGTAACTGAACTAGATGCTGAAAAAAGTTTTTAAAATATCTGTGCTCACTATTACGTGAAAGTGAAAGTCTTACTCACTCAGTCGTGTCTGACTCTCTGTCACCCCAGGGACTGCAGCCCGCCAGGCTCCTCTGTCCATGGGATTCTCCAGGCAAGAATATCGGAGTGGGTTGCCATTTCCTCCTCTGGGGCACCTTCCCGATCTGGGGATCGAACCTGAGTCGCGGGTTCTTTACCATTGGCGCCACCTGGGAAGCCCAAGAATACTGGAGTGGGTAACCTATCCCTTCTCCAGGGGATCTTCCCAACCCAAGAATCAAACCAGGGCCTCCTGCATTGCAGCCAGATTCTTTCCCCGCTGAGCTACCAGGGAAGCCCCATTGAAAATGAGCTGCCCAGGTGGCTCAGTGAGTAAAGAGTCTGCTTGCCGCACAGAAGGTGCAGGAGACGTGATTCCTGTTTCCCAGCAACCCAGGGCATTCTCCGCATACGAGGAACAGGGGCCACCCCCAGGTACCAGGGGTTGCCTCGCCCTGTTGTCATTAGAAAGCCTGCCTCCCTAAGTCTCGAGGGGAGTCACTCTGTTCTCCTGGGTGAGCTTTCTGAGGCTGTCTGTGCGGGAATGTTTTCATTCAGAGCTGACAAGAGTAGGCAGCAGTTAGCGTGTGCACCATCAGACGTGGCGCTCGGGCGACGCCAGCTCAAATCCTGCACACGACAGGCTCACAGCATCGTGCTGTTCAATGCAGGGATGCTGTGGGTTCAAGTGGCAAAACCCAAACCAACGGAACCCTTGTGTGATGAAGAATCGTATACATACGCACCCAAGAATAACTCTGAGCCGCCAGTGCACGGCGTGTCACCCCAGAGCCAAGCCGTGTCTGTGCATGTCAGCTCTGCTTTCTGTTTTTAAAGTTGGAGTATAGTTGATTTGCAACATTATGTTAGTCTCTCCGGTATAATAACGTGAAGCAGCTGTGTGTGTGATAGTCCCTCAGTCGTGTCCGACTCTTGGCCACCCCGTGGACTGTGGCCCACCAGGGTCCTCTGTCCTTGGGAGTCTCCAGGCAAGAACACTGCAGGGGATTGCCATGCCCTCCTCCAGGGGATCGCCCCGACCCAGGGAATGACCCTACATTGCAGGCAGATTCCTTATCATCTGAGCCGCCAGGGAGTGAGTAGAGATACATCCCCTCCCTCTTGAGCCTGCCTGCCACCCCCACCCACCGCTCTGGGTCATCACGGAGCCCCGAGCTGAGCTCCTGTCTATCCCCAGCTTCCCACTGGCTGGCTCTTTCACACGTGGTGGTGTGCATATCTCAGGGCTGCTCTCTCGGTCCACCCCACCCTCTCCTTCCCCCGCCGTGTCCACTAGTCTGTGTCCACCTCTTTGCCAAACCTCCATGCTCTGTCCCTCGGCATCCAGCCGAGAAAGCGCGCTATGGGAGGGACGCATAAAAGGATGAGGGGGGGCGGAAAAAAAGATAAGCAAGCTGGTTCACCGTCTCAAATACATAAAACAATTAGCAATGAGCTACGGATATGTCTACACGACTGTATTTCTGATGAACGCATAAATAATTTAACGGGGTATCTCTTTAGTCTTGGGAGCGTCTGCCATTATTTACCAGCCTTGTGTTGACGGCCTCTCCCTGGTCCGTCAGAGGGACTGGCGGGTTTTAATGCTCTTAAGGGCTCCACCCGCAGAGCCATTAACAAGCCCATTAGCATAATCCGTTGTGATACATCAGCGTATGAAAGTCCGTCCTTCCGTGGGACTGGATGGAATGGGGCCAGGGGGAGGGGGCGATGGCTTTGAAGATTTTATGATTCAATAACTATCCATTTGATAAGCAATTAAAAAGATGTTTGGAGACACGGAGAGTGGAGACAATGGCAGGCGTGCGGACGTACCAGGACCCAGAAGAGTTGCTAGGAGATTCGTCTGCTCGCCTTCGCGAAGTTTGTTTCCATCTCTCTGCCAGATGACGGCCTCTCTGCCTCCAGGAAGACAGGCTGGTTATCTAGAAGCTGTAGGATTAATGCAGCGCTTCCCACGTGGAGCTGGGGCAGGCGCAGAGGGTGGGGTGTCCCCCGGGGTAGAGAAGTGGTGGGCCTGCCTCACTGTCATCTGCGCACCCACGGCCTCAGAGCAGCCCTTCTTGTCTGAGGACTCCACCTGGCTTCCTTTTATTTAAAAAAAAAGAAAAACAAACTTTTTATCTTGGATTGTCGTGGAGGCCTGGGGTGCCGCTGTCCATGGGGTCGCAGAGTCAGACATTGCTGAATAACAACAACATAGCCACTTAACAGTGTTGTGAGAGCTTCAGGTGGACAGCGGAGGGACTCAGCCATCCACATACACGCATCCATTCTCCCCCAACTCCCCTCCCATCCAGGCTGCCACATGACATGGAGCAGAGTCCCTG
Organism: Capra hircus; assembly: GCF_001704415.2. NCBI lineage: Eukaryota > Metazoa > Chordata > Mammalia > Artiodactyla > Bovidae > Capra > Capra hircus. The sequence goes on from NW_017190147.1 coordinate 277,347, forward strand.
TGCTGTCCAGCAGGTCCTTGCTGGTTCTCCACGTTAAATCCAGCAGTGTGTCCATGTCCATCCCAGACTCCCTGACTCTCCCTTCCCCCATCCTTCCCCCTGGTGACCACAAGGTTATTACGGAGGACTGAGCAGAGTCCCCTGCGCTGTGCAGTGTTCATTATCCATGTGAAATATTCACCTTCTTTTTCTGGGATGTTGCGGGGGTTCTCTGGACCTGGATATGAGCATGGACTAATGGAGATCACAGGTTTGAAAGAAGGTGGCTGTGGTGATTTAGTTGCCAAGTCGTGTCCAATTCTGGTGACCCCGTGGCCTGTGGCCCACCAGGTTCCTCTTCCCATGGGATTCTGCAGGAAAGAGCACTGGAGCGCGTTGCCATGCCCTTCTCCAGGGGATCTTCCCGACCCAGGAATCGAACCCGGGTCTCCTGCATTGCAGGCAGATTCTTTACCGACTGAGGTATGAGGGAAGTCCAAAGAAGGTGATTAAACATACGAAAGAAGAAGAAGAAGTGAAAGTGTTAGTCACTCAGTCGTGTCCAACTCTTTGTGACCCCATTGAGTGTAGCCTGCCAGGCTCCTCTGTCCATGGAATTTTCCAGGCAAGAATAATGGAGTGGGTTGTCATTTCCTTCTCCAGAGAATCTTCTTGACCCAGGGATCAAACTCCGTTCTCATGAATAGATAAAACATAAAAACGTGTACTTTCATCTTCTTCAATTTTGTGGCTTAAAATACACGAACAATGATACACGAACCACCACTACTATCTAATTCCAAAGGTGTTTTTTTATTTTCTCATCTCAAACAGAACCCCTGTCCCCAGGAAGCAGTCACTCCCCACCGCGTCCTCCAGCCCCTAGTAACCACGAAGCTACTTCCTGTCTGGGGACCTGCCTGTCCCGGAAGTTCCCTGTCAGTGGGATCACACACTGCGTGCTCTTCTGTGGTGGTCTCTCCCTCACTGAGCAGCGTGTCTTCAGGGTGCATCCTCGCTGTAGCCCGGGTCAGAGCCTCACTCCTTCTTATGGCTGCGTCATAGGGCACTGTGTGCATGGACTTCATGATGTTTATCAACCCATCCGTCCACCCTTCCACTCAGCTAACCTTCCATCCATCCACCCATCCTCCCATCCATCCATCCATCATCCATCCATCCACCCACCCAACCATCCATCCACCCATCCATCATCCATCCATCCACCCACCCAGCCACCCACCCATCCATCCATCCATCCACCCACCCATCCATCCATCCATCTATCCATCCACCTACTCATCCATCCATCCATCAATCATCCACCTACCCACCCACCCAACCATCCATCCATCCACCCATCCATCCATCCATTCACTCACCCATCCATCCACCCATCCATCAAACATCCACCCATCCGTCCACCCTTACACTCATCTAACCTTCCATCCATCCATCCACGCATCCTCCCATCCATCATCCATCCATCCCCCCACCCACCCACCCATCCATCCATCCATCCATCCACCCACCCATCCATCCATCCATCCATGCACCCATCCATTATCCATCCATCCATCCTTGCACTCAACCATCCATTCACCCACCCATCCATCCAGCCATCCACTCATCCACCCACCCACCTGCCCATCCATCCATCCATCAATCATCCACCCATCCATGCACCCATCCATTATCCATCCATCCATCCTTGCACTCAACCATCCATCCACCCACCCATCCATCCACCCATCCACTCATCCACCCACCCACCCACCCACCCACCCATCCATCCATCCATCCATCCATCCACCCATCCATCCATCCATCTATCCATCCACCCACCCACCCATCCATCCATCCACCCACCCACCCACCCATCCATCCATCCCCCCACCCACCCACCCATCCATCCATCCATCAATCATCCACCTACCCACCCACCCACCCATCCATGCACCCATCCATTATCCATCCATCCATCCATGCACTCAACCATCCATCCACCCACCCATCCATCCACCCATCCACTCATCCATCCACCCACCCACCCATCCATCCTTTCATTGTGGACCCTTGGGTTGCTTCCATCTTTGGGAGGCCTAATACCATGTTGATGAACAGCAGAAATGCTTCTGCCCTTTTGCAGCGATTCTGACTTTCCAAGGAGAAGGGATCCATGTGGCGTGCACTTGGGTTGTTTCCACCTTTAGGACTTGTGTGAATAATGTGCGTTCAAGTATCTGCTCCACGCCTAGCTTGCAGCTTTGCGGATGTCTGGGGAGGAGCCGTATCACCATGTCATGATGTCCATCTTCAAGTCTGACCCTTCAGACCCCTGCCTGGGACACCTCTCCGTCTGCAGTCACAGCCGGGAGTGTGGAGGCGGTGAGACCCTCCTGAGGAGCATCCATCCGCACGGGCGCACCGAGGACAGCCCCTGTGGATACTCCTGCAGGTAGTGGGAGGAGAACGGCATCCACACTGGAGAAACCGCGCCACCCTCCAGGGCTCCACCGGACTCCGGCTTTGCCGTCTGTTTGTCCACGTGCTTCTCGGGCTGAGCCTCTGCATAAGCCAGTCTGCGGGGCGTGGTTGTTGGGCAGAGCAGGAAACAGGCTGAGTGGATCTGGGGGTCACGCCAAGACACAGCAGTAGGGGCTTCGAGGAGGACGTTGCATCCTCCAGTCCCAAGAAGGTCCACCTAAGGGGTCCAGCCGACCCAAGGTTGGCGTGGTAGGTGCAGCTCAGCTGTGTCTGGTATGGGGTCTTGGTGTGTGTGCACATGCGAGGCTACAGGGTTTGTACAAACACCGAGGTCCTGATGGCTTCCCATGGGCTTTGCTATTGTTCAGTCGCTCAGTCGTGTCCGACTCCTTGCGACCCCATGGACTGCAGCACGCCAGGCCTCCCTGTCCTTCACCAGCCCCTGGAGCTTGCTCACACTCATGCCCATCAGGTCGATGATGCCATCCCACCATCTCATCCTCTGTCGCCCCCTTCTCCTCCTGCCCTCAGTCTTTCCCAGCATCAGAGTCTTTTCCAATGAGTTGGCTCTTCCCATCAGGTGGCCAAAGGATTGGAGCTTCAGCATCAGTCCTTCCAGCGAATATTCAGGGTTGCCTGTCCCCTGAACCTGGATTTCAGGAACGCCCAGCTGAGCTGCACGGGAGGGGCCAAGGTGGCCTTGGATGGCCTGGAATAGATCCCTGTTCTCCCGCTGGTCACTCAGAAACCCGGGTGTGAGACCCAGTGGCTTCGTGACTCGGTTTCCCTTCTGTTTGTGGAAGGAGGACCACACTTGGGGGCTGGTTCTGTGAATCCAGCAAGTGGCACAGCCCTTGGATGTGTGTTTGTGGCTGTCCGGGGGGTGGTCCCTCTGGCTCTGTAGGTGGGCGGGGGGCCTTTTTGGTCTCTCCCCAGGCAACTCACTGGTGGCTCAGATGGTAAAGAACGTGCCTGCAATGCAGGAGACCCAGGTTCGATCCCTGGGTCGGGAAGGTCCCCTGGAGGAGGACATGGCAACCCACTCCAGTATCCTTGCCTGGAGAATCCCATGGACGCAGGAGCCTGGTGGGCTGCAGTCCATGGGGTCACAAAGAGTCAGACACGACTGAGTGACTAACACATACCTTGCCTAGGCAAGTCAGGAGCACAGAGAGTGTAGATTCTGCTACAGGAAGGAGAGATGAAGCCGGATTCCCATCAGGAGAGGGGCAGGGTGGGGGGAGCCTCTGAGTCAAAGTCCCTGTCCCCCTCCCCATGAGGATGCGAGATGCCGTGGGTCTAGTCCCCGCCCCCATGGGGCTTACTCCCAGGGCACAAACGCTAAACTGGGAGGCTGTGCTGGGTGGCCCACAGCTGGAGGTGACCTTGAGTGAGTGGGTGAAACTGTAGCCCAGCAGGCTCCTCTGTCCATGGGATTCTCCAGGCAAGAAGACTGGAATGGGTGGCCATGTCCTCCTCCAGGGGATCTTCCCGACCTAGCGGTCTCCTGCATTGCAGGCCGATTTTTGACTAGCTGAGCCACCAGGGAGGCCCTAGCAGTGACCTTAGCAGGGGGCATCGAGGGTCCCCAAGTGCTGGTCACGCAAGCTGGCTCTAGTGAGATGGGAGATCCCTGAAGAGGGTCCATTCTGCCCTGGATGGGAGCTGGCAGGCAGGGAGTCCGGAGACTGAACCCAGAGCGTCTTTGTTGCTGCGGGGCAGCGGAGGGCGGGGGTGGGGGGGGGGCAGTTGGCTGAGCTGCTGAATTAACACAGAAGGTCATTAGTGAGCCCATGGGGGCCTGAGGAAGTGGATGAGACGTGACAATTTCTCCAGGGCGAGAAACTCTGCTGGTTTCTCCATCCGTCTCCCCCATACTCCTAAACAGGGGAGTAGTGGGGGGGGGGGTCCCAGATGAGATCATTGGAGCTGACAGAGAGACCCCCGGAACAAGGGGACGGGCATTAAATACCAGAAGCTCCGGCGTAGCGGGGGACGGAGGTGGACTGGAGCGCTGCTGACATTGAGGCAACAGGTAGCAGCCCCCCAAACCCAGCTCCCCCCACCACCCCGTGCATGGGGACTGGCGCTCCCAGCAGCCGCGTCCCCGTTCTCATGCTCCTCTGAGTCTCTGACACCGTGGGCTGAGCTTTCGCTGTAGCGAGAAGTGTGTGTGTGTGTGTGTGTGTGTGTGTGTGTCTCATTTACATTTCAATCTCGGCCTCATGAATGTAATACCAAGAGCTGCAAATTAATAACGGGAGCGCGAGGAGGTTGCCCCACCGCCATGGAGGAGGGAGGAGACCCTGGAGGGGGAGTCCGGCCCCCCCGCCCAACTCCCAGCCGCCGCTCCCGCCGGGTTCACCGTTTCTGCATTGTGTTTCCGAGGGCGCCTCATTTGCGGGCCGCGGTGAATGGCATTACAGACGGCGGCAGATCTGTAGTGACACAAATTTATTTCTGTCCCCGGCTCCCGCGGTATATTCTCATACAATCGGGGGGCTATTTGTCTGGGGACAATTTAGTTTCCATGAAAAATTTAAATGGTTTCTGTGGCGAGAAAATTTAATTTGTTTCTCATTTGCTACAGCAGGTATGAAAGGAGAAAGGAGCGGGTGTCTGATGGGCTGAAATTGTCACCGGCCCCGTGCCGGGTCTCCTTGCCCTCCCAAGGCCGCGGGGGAGATGGCGGGGTGGGTGGGAGGCCGCCTGGGTCTTCCAGACGACGCGCCTCCCCTGCGCCCTTCACCCCCCGCCCCGCACCCCCGGCCCCACCTCGGAGAACCGGCAACCTTAAACCAACTTACAGAAAACCTTTGGGGAAACTGCCAGTCACCCGGAAAACAACGTTTGCATCGATCCGCTGTCCGCGTGATTTACGGCTTCATTTTACGGTAATTGAGAATTAGTAGCAAGATTAACAAGACTCAGCACCGCGGCGCGGTATGCACCGCTAAGCGCAGCAATCCGTCAAGCCTTTCCTACCCCCCCCAACACACACAACCCGCCACCTCGCGCGGGGGTCCCCATCTAATTGAATTTGGGGATGACGCCGAAATTAATTGGATGCGGGCAGCTTTTTCGAATCGGAACCCGGGGCGGGGTGGCGGGGGTGGGGGGGCAAGGGGGCGCTGCTCTTGCGTCCCGGCCGTCCCCAGCCCAGCGGTGGGGGTCTCTCTACTCAAGGGCTGGCCGGCCCGCTGGGCATGGGTCCCGCTAGGGTCCCACGCAGTCGCCCCCACCAAGAAGGATGGTAGCTGGGGAATCCAGTTTGGGCCCCCCAGGGAGGCCGTCGGTAGGCCCATATGAACGGTGGGGCGGCTCATTTTCTCTGACCATATCAGGATAAAGTTTTGAAAATGTACTTCTTTGCAGCCGTTGTAGCAGAGGTCACAATCGCGTTGGGGAAAGGACTCTGGGGGGTTGTGGGCAGGGTCAGGGGCTACGGACACGAAAGGACACAGGCCTCCTAGCAGGAGTGGAAGTGAGGTGGCGGCAGCCAGCGGTCTGCAGGGGGCAGGGGAGGGGGCGCTGAGAGCCCTGAGGCCCCCAAGGGCTTCCTTCAGCTCTGAACGCTTCTCTCCAGCCTCTGAGATTTGCATATTTAAGGGTCTCTTTACATTTGAACAGAAACGCACGTCCCCTGGGGCCCAGATCTAGCTTCTCTTTCCTGGGGCTGTTTTTTGCTTGGGCTCCAAAATCACTGCAGACGGTGACTGCAGCCATCAAATTAAAAGACTCTTTGCTCCTTGGCAGAAAAACTATGACAAACCTAGACAGCATATTAGGAAGCAGAGACATCACTTTGCCGACAAAAGGTCCATCTCGTCAAAACTGTGGTTTCTCCAGTAGTCACGTACAGATCTGAGAGTTGGCCCATAAAGAAGGCCGGAGTGAAGTGAAAGTTGCTGAGCCGTCTGCGACTCTTTGCGACCTCATGGACTATACGGTCCATGGAATTCTCCAGGCCAGAATACTGGAGTGAGTAGCCGTTCCCCTCTCCAGGGAAGAAAAGAAAGTTGAACGCTGAAGAATTGATGCTTTTGAACTGTGGTGTTAGAGAAGACTCTTGAGAGTCCCTTGGACTGCAAGGTGATTCAACCAGTCCATCCTAAAGGAAATTAGTCCTGAATGTTCATTGGAAGGACTGATGCTGAAGCTGAAACTCCAGTACTCTGGCCACCTGATGTGAAGAACTGACTCCTTGGAAAAGACCCTGATGCTGGGAAAGATTGAAGGCGGGAGGAGAAGGGGATGACAGAGGATGAGATGGTTGGAGGGCATCACCGACTCGATGGATATGAGTTCGAGCAAGCCCCGGAAGATGGTGATGGACAGGGAGGCCTGGCGTGCTGCAGTCCATGGGGTCACAAAGAACTGGACACGACTTAGCGACTGGACGGCAACATGTTGGCCCTGGATGGTGAGGAATTTCCTCAAGGGGAGCTCACCACGAAGGTAGGGAGCCATCCGCAGCAAACTGAGGCAGGAGTCAGGTGCCCCTCTGCCAAGAGTAAAGCGATAGGAGATTCACTCCCTATTGACCGAAACTCCGAGCAGGGCGATTGAGGGTGGACACTGGGCCCTGCACAGGCCACTTGTTCCTGGTTCCTGCAGTCAGGACACTTCCTGAGCTAATGGGGCTGAAAAGTCCCTTGGAGAGTCACGCCCAGGGATGTTTCCTCCCCACAGGACTGGAGGTCTGGTCCCCAGGACTGGGGGAGGGTGGACGTCTCTTGTGTTAAGGCACTTGGCTTGGGTCACTTTGTTATGGGGGCACCAGGAAGCTCACATGGTTTGGGTCCAGGCTGCATATGTGTGTGCTACGTCGCGACAGTTGTGTTCGACTTTATGACCCCAGGGACTGTAGCCCGCCAGGCTCCTCTGTCCATGGGATTCTGAAGGCAAGAATACCGGAGTGGGTTGCCACACCCTTCTCCTGGGGAATCTTCCTGCCTCAGGGATCGAGCCTCTGTCTCCGGTAGCTCCTGCACTGCAGGCAGATGCTTTACCTCTGAGCCACCCGGGAAGCTTTTGTTTATTTACTACAATGGAGTGCAAACTGCGTTAGAAGCAGGTATTAAAAGGTTCAGAAATTCACTCCAAGTTCAGTTCAGTTCAGTCACTCAGTCGTGTCCGACTCTTTGCGACCCCATGAATTGCAGCACTCCAGGCCTCCCTGTCCATCACCAACTCCCAGAGTTCACTCAGACTCATGTCCATAGAGTCAGCGATGCCATCCAGCCATCTCATCCTCTGTCGTCCCCTTTTCATCCTGCCCCCAATCCCTCCCACCATCACAGTCTTTTCCAATGAGTCAACTCTTCACATCAGGCGGCCAAAGTATGGGAGTTTCAGCTTTAGCATCATTCCTTCCAAAGAACACCCAGGACTGATCTCCTTTAGGATGGACTGGTTGGATCTCCTTGCAGTCCAAGGGACTCTCAAGAGTCTTTTCCAACACCACAGTTCAAAAGCATCAATTCTTCAGTGCTCAGCCTTCTTCACAGTCCAACTCACATCCATACATGACTACTGGAAAAACCATAGCCTTGACTAGACGGACCTTTGCTGGCAAAGTAATGTCTCTGCTTTTGAATATGCTGTCTAGGTTGGTCATAACTTTTCTTCCAAGGAGTAAGCATCTTTTAATTTCATGGCTGCAGTCACCATCTGCAGTGATTTAGGAGCCCCCAAAAATAAAGTCTGACACTGTTTCTGCTGTTTCCCCATCTGTTTCCCATGAAGTGATGGGAAACTCACTCCAAGGACCCGCAGAATTTGCTAGGAGCCCTTGGACTCATGGTTACGGTACCACAGGATGACAAGCATTGGAAGTGTTCATTGCCCAGTCCTGGCTGACTCTTTGTGACCCTTGGACTATAGCCCACCAGCCTCCTCCGTCCATGGGATTCTTCAGGCAAGAATCCTAGAGTGGGTTGCGATGTCTTCCTCCAGGGGCTCTTCCTGAGCCAGGGATCAAACCCTGGTCTCGCGCATTGCAGGCGGATTCTTTACCCGCCCCCCCTCATCCCTCTCCAGCCACTCAGGGAGCCCCCGCCTTGCTTTGGGTGAGGTTGAACGCTCCACCCAGGGGACTTCCCTGGTCATCCAGCGGTTGAGAGTCGACCTGCCAACGCAGGGGACACAGAGCCCGTCTCTGGTCTGTGAAGATCCCACGTGCCGCGGGGAGCTCGGCAGGGAGAGCAGCCAGCGCACCGGAGAGGAAGGCCCCGCTCGCTGCGGCTAGGGGAAGGCCACGCAGTGCAAGGAAGACCCGGTGCGGCCGAAAAGCAACAAATCGATGGAAACGCTGCACCCAGGTGTCGCGCGGCTCTGCCCCCAGCAGACTGTCCATGCGGCGAGTCTGGAGTCCTCTGCAAAGACAGCCAAGGCCCTCCTGCCTGTCCGTCCTCTGACACGGGTGGAGACACCTCTCACCTCCCTCGTGTCCCTCGTGAGTGTCCGGGGTGGCCCCGCGCTCGGTGCCCCTGGCCTGACCGCCAGGCGGGATGCGCGCTGTGTTCCTCTGCATCCTGGCGGGCGCTGCATCCGGTGTTCCGACCACGTAATGTGCTTTGCAAAATCCGATCAGCCGTGTGCGTGAGGCACGCAGGGGTCTCTCATCGCATTTGAGGGGGCCGCTAATGCGATCCAGGAGGGACACTTAACAGGACGAGGGAGTCACTCACACGGTCCTCCAGAGGGGCTGGGGCCAGGCGGGCACGTCCCCGGCCTGTCCTGTGTGGTTCTGCAACGCAACAGGTTAGCACAGCTTTCTAAGGCAGAGGGGGAATGTCCTGGTCCCAGGACTCTGCTTATGGGACGGACTGGCCTGGCCTCTGTCCCCCCTAAAAACAACACTTAGCAGGGATAGCTGATCCTGATGGCTGGGAATAGGAACTTACTTATTTGGAAACGGGGTCTTTGCACAGGGGCCTCCCTGATGGCTCAGAAAAGAATCCGCCTGCAGTGCAGGAGACCTAGGTTCGATCCCTGGGCTGGGAAGATCCCCTGGAGAAGGGCAGTGGGAGCCCACTCCAGTATTCTTGCCTGGAGAAACCCACAGAGGAGCCTACAGTCCAAGGGTTGGCAGAGTTGGACACAACTGAAGCAACTAATACTTTCACTTCTTTCTTTGCAGACGTGATGGAGTGAAGGGTCTGAGGAGAGGTCCTCCTGGATGGGGGTGGCCCTAAACCCAGGGACAGGGTCCTTACAAGACAGTGAAGAGGAGAGACACGGACGCAGAGGAGAAGCCACGTGGAGATGGGAGGGAGGCGGCCACCAGGCCAGGGACGGACGCCCGGAGCCCCCAGAAGCTGGAAGAGGCGGGGAGGACCCTCCCCTGGAGCCTCTGGATGGAGCTCAGCCATGGAACACCCTGACCTCAGACATGTGGTGTCCAGCACCGGGGTCGGGGGTCAGGGGGCAATGGATGTCTGTTGTGTACACCTTCTGGTTTGGAGTCATCTCTTGTGGTTACCGCCACAGACTTAGCCACCCTGATGGCGTGGACAAAGGCCCGTTGCAGTTGGATCTGGGAGTCTGCGTGTGAAACCACGGCTTCGCTGGATGACTCGTTGGGGCTCCGACACACCCTGCCCATGGACAGCGCCTGCAGCGATCAGAAAACCAGGAGAAGCCGTCACCACCTGGCTGTATGAAGTCTGCAGAAAAGCTTTTCCATGGGCCGCCCCCGAGTGTGCTTTGCTGGAAACAAGCAAATCCACACAGCTCCGCCGGGGTCTTTGCTGGTCTTTGCTCTCCTGGCCCTACCCTGCGACCATCGGCTTCACTTCTTAATAGACCCGTTTGCTCTCGCATCTGGAGGTCTGGGCACCAACCTGCATGGAGAACTCCTAGTTCTGTAGGACAAATATTCTCCTTTGCCACGGGGGAGTGGGGTGGGTGGAAAGCCCGAGCTGCTTTACTTGCGTTAAATAAAAAAGTGCTTATTCACAGCAGTGTCGGGGGAGGTGGGAAGCGGGGGCACCTGTTATGATCACACCTACCTTTCTGAGCTCCGGGTAAGCCGAGAAACATCTCAGAAGATTCACAATAAATCCAGCCTTGAGGAGGATGGATTCCTCCAAAATGAAATTGGGTTCTCAGCTGCTTTCCATTATGGGTTTTCAAAAAAAAAAAAAAAACACAACGGTGTTTCCTTTTGTTATTTATGGGTTCTTGCAGGGTGATGGCTGGAATGATTAATACCGAATTTCTGAATTTATTCTAAAAAGGCACTTCATAAATATTGAACAGCGCCATTATCCGCAGGTACCACCATTTATTTTATTAAAATGGAAATTCAGGAATCATCCATAAAAGGGTATTGTGCGTTTCGAGGTGGACCCAGAGAGTCAAGAGGGAAATTTTTTTTAAACCGTACCGTCGTCACCGCCTGCCCTGTCCCCAGCCACGTGAGGTCGGCTGGGTTTGACCCAACCGGCCGGGTGGTTCCTGGTTTTGAGGCGGCGATGCGTCTAAACTCTTGTCGCGTGGAGCAGATGGTGATGCTATCGGAAAGTGGGTGGGCACGGCGGTGTCCGGAATGACACCTGTTTTGGTTTTAATGTGGCACTGGGGAGGCAGAGCCCGCGGGGGTTCATGACAGACGGTCCCGATCAGACCTGGTTTGCAGGTGTTTTAATACTTGAGAATGTCCCCAGAAAGGGGGCACAGAAAGTTCAACCGTGCTCGGGTGTGAGCCAGGCTGACCCTTAGCGCCAAGTACCGAGCAGAAACACCCCAGAAGGTGTGAGCCCGTGTGTGTGTGTGTGTGTGTGTGTGTGTGTGTGAGCCCGTGTGTGTGTGTGCGCTCGCGCGCGCACGTGCTCAGTGGTGTCCAATTCTTGCGACCCCGTGGACTGCAGCCCGCCAGGCTCCTCAGCCCACGGGATTCTGCAGGCAAGAAGACTGGAGTGGGGTTGCCGCTTCCTCCTCCAGGGGACCTTCCCGGCCCGGGCACCCGACGCGGGCCTGCCGCACCTGCAGGCGGGTTCTTTATCACTGAGCCTCCAGGGGCGCCCATTCTTTAGATGCGCGAGGGCAAACGCGACTTTGTGTTTTAAAAATTTCCTGGGGTAAGGTAGGAGACCTAGGTGTTGACACAGACTTGAGGTTTTTTTTTGAGTTGGAAAATCAATAAACACCGGGTACGGGCTGGCGACGGGATGAGTTATTAGAATACTGTTGAGATTATCCGCAGAGATCCTCTTGGATGTAGAAGGTGAGATTGTCACGGGGGGCAGCCCCCAGCTATGAGGCTCTCCTAAACCCTCCTCAGGCACATAAATTAAGCTGGCTCAGTGCTTTTGCGTCATGAATAGTCATGGTTCTCAAAATCTTCCTCAAGTATTGTTTTTTGTTTTGTTTTTTTTTTTGAGGGCTCAAACCTCTGTCCTTGTAGCCAGGATTTTGTGTCAACTGAAGGAAAAGAATGTTTATTCACGTGTGTATTTTCCCCAGTTTGCATTTAAAAACCAATTTATTGACGTGAAATTCAGGTAACGTAAAAGTAACCGATTGAAAGGGCAAAGTTCAGGGGGGCATTCAACGCGTTCAGTGCGCTCCTCACTCGGCCCTTCTGTCTGGTTCCAGACATTCTCGTCCTCCCGAGAGGGGTCGCTGTGCGCATTAGGAGCCACTGCCCCCGCCCCGCCCCGCCCCTAGCCTCCAAGAACCCGCTCCCTGTCTCCGCGGATTCGCGTGTTCAGGACGCTTCCTGTAAACGGATTCACACACTGTGTGGCCTTCTGTGCTGCTGTCTGCAAGCGTCGTGTGTTCAGGGTCCATCCGCGGTGTGGCCTGCATCAGGGGGCTTCACTCCTTTTCATGGCTGCGTAATATTCCGCTGCACAGAATTTTGCTTATCCGTCCAACCCTTTATGGACATCTGAGCTGTTTTCTCCTCTCGGTTCTTGTGAGTAGTGCTGCTACGATCATGGGGAAAACGCCTTTTAGTTGAGTCTCTGCTTTCAATATTTTGAGGTGTCTCTATAGTCACGGAGGGGCTTCCTAGGTGCCACTAGCGGTAAAGAACCCACTGGCCAACGCAGGTAGATGTAAGTAACGTGAGTTCAATCCCTGGCTCGGGAAGACGCCCCTGGAGAAGGGCGTGGCAACCTTCTCCAGTAATCTTGCCTGGAGAATCCCCGTGGACAGAGGAGCCTGGTGGGGCTACAGTCCATGGGGTTGCAAAGAGTCGGACACGCCTGAGGGACTAAGCTTCAGCAATGAACAAGTGGAAATTCTTCGTCACCTTTTTCAGGAGACTACAGCCAGACTGTTACATCTCCAAAGGGAACGAAAGAGGCAGGCCTACGTGAGTCCGTTTTATCTTTTTTCCTCCAAGCTGTCTACCCAAAGGTGGTACCCACGACTGCGGGCAGGGACATGTGACCGAATGACTAGAGAGGGCGGACAGTGAGCAGCGTGAGGCATAGAAAGGGATCTCCGGTGTGTCCAGAGGGGGGCTGTGTCTCCCCTCGGTGAACTGGAGGCCTGAGGTGCACCCCCACCCACCTCCCTCTCGAGAGACGCAACCTCCCGGAGGCAGTCGTCGGGACGGGAACAGACTCAAGATTTTCTGTCACGTCATAAAACTCAAAAGCGTGTTTTCTTTCCTGCATTTTTATTTCTTCCCCTGTGCCGACGCTGGGCCGTCTCTCCCAGGCTCCTGGCGTTTCACTTAATTGCCCCAAATAAGAGGGCTTCCTGAGCAGACGGTTTCCTTTTTGAGACTGGGGTCGATGATCGGGGCACAGGAGCCTTTGCTCTGAACCGGAAAGCCCGCGGCCCCGGGTCCCCTCGCCGGAACCCCGTCGCCTTAGTGACGCTGCCCGTCTGGGTACCGAGCATCTGCCTCTCACCTTCTGACACCTTGAGCGCTGCGGTTGGACGTGGCAGGACTACGCGCTCAGGAGGACACCTTAGTTTATCTCCTGTCTTCCTGGAAATTTACCAACGGCTTTCCTGAAGTGAGCTGCGCGGGGGTGGGGGGTCTGTGATCTCTGGAGGGGAAACCAGGGGGTCTCCATGGTCTCACTTTGGCGTGACGAGTTGCCAGTACCTGAGAGATGGCGGAGGAAGACCGGATGTCCGAAGTCAGGAGGAAGACTTACGAGGCGCGTCGTGGACTCTCTGCCTGTGTCCGCCTGCGGAGCTTCGTGACCCCTTGCTGAAGAAGAAGGTGGAAAGGCCCCCTGGACTCTTTGTTGCCACGCCTGCCAATGGAGCCTGTGGTCCTTGGGTGCACGCTAAGTCGCCTCAGTCACGTCTCACCGTTTGCAAGCCCAGGGATACAGCGCGCCAGGCCTCCCTGTCCTCCCCTGTCTCCCGGAGTTTGCTCACACTCGTGTCCGTTGAGTCCGTGATGTCTGTCATTCAGCGGAGAAACAAATGGGAAGCTGCTCCAAAGGAGAGAAGAAGAAATGTCCTATGGAGCTTGGGGTAAGGAGGAGGAGGAGGAGGACCAGAAAAATAAATGGAAGAAGAAGGTGGAGGATGAGGAGACAGAGAAGAAAGAAGATCAGAGGGGGCAGGAGGACACAGGACCTTTAGTCTCACTGTCCGTCTAGAACCCGGACTTCCTGGACCGCCAGCCATGTAGCTCCCGGGGGAAGGGTGGCCTGCCCCTTCTTCGCAAAGATACGTCTGAACCCGGGAGCCTCAGAATGGAACCTTGCGTCTCTGCAGACGTGATGGAGTGAAGGGTCTGAGATGACGCCCTCCTGGATGGGGGTGGCCCTAAACCCCATGACAGGGTTCTCATAAGATACAGAAGAGGGGAGACACGGACACACAGGAGAAGCCACGTGGAGACGGAGGCGGAAATGGGAGGGAGGCGGCCACCAGCCCAGGGACGGTCACCCGGAGCCCCCAGAAGCCGGAAGAGGCGGGGAGGGCCCTCCCCTGGAGCCCCTGCAGGGAGCCCAGCCCTGGGACACTGTGACCTCGGACATCTGGTCTCCAGGACCGGGGGCGGACGGATTTGGATATGTTGGGCTCCGCAGTGTGTGGTCATTGGATAAGGCTGCCCCAGGAGACTCCTACAGCAGGTATTTTTCCATCCAGGACCGCGTCACATGGGTCCGTCCAGGCTGTCCATCCCCCTGCCTCTGTAGTCTGTGTCACTCGTCACGACATGAGACGTTTCCTGTGCTGAGTGAGGAACGCTTCTCAACACCCACACGGATGTGCGGTCCGGCTCCCGCCCCTCGGTGATGAGATGGGAACCACCGTCACCTGCTGGCTTCTCACCGTCGCCCCGACGACTGGGAAGCCTGGAGGAAGTGATGGACCAGAGCGTGCCGTCACGGCTGGAATCCACAACGAGGGCCAGACGACTCAGGTGCTCTCACGACCCCTCTTCCCACGCTTTGAAGTCACCTCCCTCGTCGCCGTCGCCCGGGGACGCGAGCCCAGGTAAGCCGCCCAGCCGTGTGTGTGGGTCATCTCAGGCTTCAGACCCCATTTTAACCAAGTGCCTTGTTCTCACCCCATGCCACCGTGGACTTTCCTGCGGGCTCAGACGGTAAAGAACCTGCCTGCAGTGCGGGAGACCCAGCTTCAATCCCTCCAAGATCCCCGGGAGGAGGGCATGGCCATCTACTCCAGTGCTCTTGCCTGGAGAATCCCCATGGACAGAGGAGCCTGGCAGGCTGCAGTCCACGAGTGACTGACACTTTCGCTTCGTCCGGCGAGGAACGCCGAGGAACCTTCTCATGGGGACAGCTGTTTACGAGTGTGTTTCCTTCCTGAGACTGCTAAGGACGTTTCTCCAGCTTCAGACCAAGGGATACAGGTTTCAAAGAGGAGAAGGCGGGAAATGGTTTGCTTTTTGTGGTCGGCTGGGTGTATCGGAATTCGAGGCAAGTGGAAACAAATCAAGCCATCCGTCCTCCTCTCTCTGAATAAGTCTTACTGGGAAGGGAGGACGCTTAGGTTTCTCGTGATGAAGACAATACCGTTCGGACAGCGCATGGGATGAACCTGCGTTCCGGAGCCCCAAACAAAGGAAACCTTTTACAAACCCCCTGTGTCTAATTTCGTTTTAGAAAATTAGATACTCGGAATTTTGCATAAGATAACTGTATTACGGGTATGCAATTTGGTCTGGGTTGCTGGCTTTACTGCGTGCAGTTGCTTAATAAAAAGTGTCAGTTAAAATGAAAATACAGCTTGGGTAATTAAATTTAATTGGATCTTGTCACTTTAAATCGTCTTCGTTTTGGAGGGTTTCCACGGAATTGCAGCTTCTGGTTTGCTAATTTCTTTATTGCAAGCTGCTGCTGAATGTGACCCGTCTCTAATAAACTGAGACCTTGCTTTTTCGGGGGCTCTGAACCGTGAAGGGAACAGCAAACAAAGAGACGGGAGGGGTGGCTCACGGGGGATAGGGTTACCTGTGGCTCATTGACTTTTACCACCAGCTGGGAGAGTGTAGTTGTTGCAAGCAGAGGGCGAGTCTCAGGGCTGCAGAAAGACGCCGGGTTTGTGTAACGGGAGTGAATCCCGTGGCACAGGCAACACAATATCCAGGGACGGTCTCTGTGTGTGCCGTAGCCACCACGGAGCTGAGCTCTCTGCTCAGAGCAACATACACACGAGTGTCTCAGCTGCCCTCGTATATACAGACTTGCATGTTATATTGATCTCCCTGGATTCATCAAGAGAATCTCCCATCTCCACACTGTTAATCGCATCTGCAAAACATCTTCTGTCCACGTATGTATGAATTATGAGGATTCTGATCTCTTTAAGGGCCATTTATTCAGCTGGCCCCAGATAGTACTGACGTTTCAGCAAGTATGCGTAAACTGGTGTGTGAAGTACACAGGGGCCTGCAAACTAAACTCATCATCCACCAGCCTGATGAGCCCTGACTGCGGCCTGGCATACTGGCTGCATCGCCTGCTGGTCCTGCAGGGGCTTTTGGCCCCAGAGGGATTTTATGTCCTTGTTACAACTGTCCAGGCTCAGTGTCCAAAATCTGGAAGATTCCCCTGTGAGGGAAGGATCGAGGCTCTTGGAATCATGAAAGTTAAAAAGGTTGCAAGATCCCTTAGTTGTAGCTGGCCAAATCGAATGTGCGTTCTCTGAACTAATTTCTCCATCAGCTCACGGGTCTCTTCTCCCCACCAGAGGTTGTCAGGTCTTTAAAAGATGAGTCCAGTTTCAGAGCCACAAAGGCCTGAGCTGGGTGCTTCCTGACCTGCTGAGCTCTCCTTAAAGGCACGCGGTAGGTGCTGTCCAGCCTCAGATTTCACTCCCGTTAGATGTGAACCATCTGCTTTCCCAGCTTTTCCTGTGAGAAGGGGGCTTGCTCCTACATGTCTCCTCTGCCCCTTCATGTTGACCTTGCATAGATTCCTGAGGCAGGGTTCCCATAGTCCTACGGCTGCCCTGGCCTTTGGTGGAACCAGGGTCCGTGAATGATGGATCTTGGTGGCCCTGACTGAGAAGCTGTGTCTTGGCAGGAGAATGCTGGGCTGGTGGTGGGCAGAGGGGCTGCTATTTTAGCCTTAGGAAGACGTTTTTCTAGTCATGTACGGACATGAGAGCTGGACCCAAAAGAAGGCTGAGCACTGAAAACTGATGCTTTGAACTGTGGTGCTGGAGAAGACTCTTGAGAGTCCCTTGGACTGCAGGGAGATCCAACCAGTCCATCCTAAAGGAAGTCTACCCTGAATATCCATTGGAAGGACTGAGGCTGAACCTGAATCTCTAATCCTTTGACCACCGGATGGGAAGAGCTGATTCACAGGAAAAGACCCTGATGCTGGGAAAGATTGAGGGCCGGAGGAGAAGGGGGCGACAGAGGATGAGATGGCTGGATGGCATCACCGACTCAACGGACATGAGTTTGAGCAAGCTCTGGGAGTTGGTGATGGACAGGGAGGCCTGGTGTGCTGCTGTCCATGGGGTCACGCAGAGTCAGACATGACTGAGCGGCTGAACAACAACAAGGAAGAAACTGCAAGTTGGAGGGAATTTCAGATTCAAAGACCAAAGATTCTAAGGAACTGCTTTTCTGAGTGAAGACCCACCAAGGGTCTCATCGTCTTTAGAGATGAGAGGTCCAAGTTGGTCCTGGATGAAAACACTCCTGCTGGACCTGTGATGGGGACCGTGGGGCTCAAGGGGACACACGTCTGGGCTTTCCTGGAATTCACCATTTCCATGAGGACATCACCCTCAAGGAAATCAGTCCTGAATATTCATTGGAAGGAATGGTGCTGAAGCTGAAGCTCCAATCCTTCGGCCACCTGATGCGAAGAGCTGACGCATTGGAAAAGACCCTGATTGCGGGAAAGATTGAGGGCAGGAGGAGAAGGGGGCGACAGAGGGTGAGATGGCTGGATGGCATCACCGACTCGATGGACATGAGTTTGAGTACACTCTGGGAGTTTTTGACGGACAGGGAGGCTGGCGTGCTGCAGTCCACGGGGCCACACAGAGTCAGACAGGACTGAGCAACATCGTGACATCATATCTAGTGGCAATGACCCGCCTCCCCCCCACCTCCCCCACCCCGCAGTTTGCCTCCAAGAGTCTGACTTTGCAGCTCTGTCCCCCTTTCCCTGCTCATTCACACCCACGTAGGGGGGTGTTTCTGACAGCCTGACACAGCCCGGCTCACGTAAGCCCCGGTAATTTATAAAGGCTCTCTAATCTTGCATCTTTCCTCCCGTGTCCCAAACGATCAATCATTTTAATGGCATGCAGAAAGAACCACAAGGAAATCTGAGATGACACTCTTATCACCCGTTTTAACACAGTTTTCTAAATCAAACCCCTCACCAACGCCGACAGGAAAACAAACGTATGCTTCGTAAGCAAATGAAGAAATACACTCAGGGCTTCCCAGCTGGCTCAGTGGTAAAGAGTCCGCCTGCCAATGTCAGAGACACGGGTTTGATCCCTGGGTGGGGAAGACCCCCTGGAGGAGGAAGCGGCAGCCCACTCCAGTGTTCTTGCCTGGAGACTCCCATGGACAGAGGAGCCTGGCGGGCTGCAGTCCATGGGGTCGCAAAGCACCGGACACGACCGAAGAGATGAGGCACACAAACACGCAGGACGTGGACACGCCTGGTGACTTGATGCTAAAGTGTAGGTGTCTGCGTGTGCAAAGACAGCGTGACTGTAGGTGTCTGCGTGTGCAAAGACAGCGTGACTGTAGGTGTCTGCGTGTGCAAAGACAGCGTGACTGTAGGTGTCTGCGTGTGCAAAGACAGCGTGACTGTAGGTGTCTGCGTGTGCAAAGACAGCGTGACTGTAGGTGTCTGCGTGTGCAAAGACAGCGTGACTGTAGGTGTCTGCGTGTGCAAAGACAGCGTGACTGTAGGTGTCTACGTGTGCAAAGACAGCGTGACTGTAGGTGTCTGCGTGTGCAAAGACAGCGTGACTGTAGGTGTCTGCGTGTGCAAAGACAGCGTGACTGTAGGTGTCTGCGTGTGCAAAGACAGCGTGACTGTAGGTGTCTGCGTGTGCAAAGACAGCGTGACTGTAGGTGTCTGCGTGTGCAAAGACAGCGTGACTGTAGGTGTCTGCGTGTGCAAAGACAGCGTGACTGTAGGTGTCTGCGTGTGCAAAGACAGCGTGACTGTAGGTGTCTGCGTGTGCAAAGACAGCGTGACTGTAGGTGTCTACGTGTGCAAAGACAGCGTGACTGTAGGTGTCTGCGTGTGCAAAGACAGCGTGACTGTAGGTGTCTGCGTGTGCAAAGACAGCGTGACTGTAGGTGTCTGCGTGTGCAAAGACAGCGTGACTGTAGGTGTCTGCGTGTGCAAAGACAGCGTGACTGTAGGTGTCTACGTGTGCAAAGACAGCGTGACGATGAGTGAGATGAACCTGGTGTTTGCAAAGGGCACTGGCACCCACCTTTAAGAGAAAATACTGTGATGTGGACGGAAACCCCTACTGGAGTCTGCTCCCCACACCGACGACAGCCCAGCCCACCTCCAGAAACCAAACGCACGTTGCCAAGACAGACAAGTAAAGATTTGCGACACAGTTCAATATCTGTGATGATCAGATTCACCGACTGAAAGGCCACTCGGGAGCCCTCATTTGAAAGGTTTAGATTTGCAAGGTGACATGTTCGTGGAGACCATATGGTCAGCGGTAGGGGGCTGAGGATTGAAATAACCTTGCAAAATGCATGACTCAGACGGCATGACTATATGGGAGGAAATGCCCAAGAGAAACGTGGGAAAAATCCACTTTGGATCAACCGCGAATAAAACAAACTGGACTGGGGCTTTCCTGGTGGTCTGGCGGTGAAGAACCCCCCTGTCGCTGCAGGAGACATGAGACTCGGGTTTGATCCCTGGTCTGGAGAAGGGCATTGGCAACCCACTCCAGTACTCTTGCCTGGAGAATCCCATGGACAGAGGAGCCTGGTGGGCTACAGCCCCTGGGGGTCGCAAAGAGTCGGACAGGACTGAGAGACTTAGCATGCAAGCACAGCGGCCTGTCTAGTGGTTAAGAGTCCACGCTTCCACTTCAGGGGACAGGCGTTCGATCTCTGATTGGGGAAGTAAGATCCTGCAAGCCATATGGCCAAAAGCAAACAAAATGGACGTCATGCTAACTGCTCCCTTTCTTAGCGATTCTCAGGAGATAAACGTCCCAAATTATGACAAACTGGGAGGGGGCCAGGGCAGACATCCGTGCGCATTTGTGAAACCTGTAAGATATCCGTTCAGACGTCTGCTTCTCGCCAGATTCATCTTCAAGCAAGTACAGGGATGAAACCAAGCCTGTGGCAGTGCTCTGCAGAGCCGCTCGATAAAGGAGACTTTGATGAAAAGATGAAAGCGTGTGGAAATTGTTATATTTGGTAGGTGAAATGCTTTCACTCAGGGTAGCCGAGAGATTCTCGTGCGTCCTGTGAATTATTGATTTGTTTAGGAGACGGGGCCTCCCTGGTGACTCAGATGCTAAAGCATCTGCCTGCGATGGCAGGACACCTGGGTTCAGTCCCTGGGTCAGGAAGATCCCCTGGGGCAGAAATGGCAACCCACTCTAGTATTCTCCCCTGGAGAATCCCCATGGACAGAGGAACCTGGCGGGCTGCAGTCCATGGGGTTGCAAAGAGTCAGACATGACTGAGAGACCAACACTTCTTCACGCACCCAGTGGAGTATTACGCAGCCACGAAAAGGAGAGAAGGCCTGACAGAGGCTGCAGCGTGGATGGACCCTGGACTCGCGGTGCTCACTGAGACAGGCAGACACAGAAGGACACGCGGTGTGTGATTCTGTTATAGGAAACGTCCTGAACAGGCAAATCCACGGACAGAAAGTGGATTCGAGGTGGCCAGGGGCTATGGGATGGGGGAGGGGAACGACAGCTCGAGGGCAGGGGAATCTCTGAGAAGGTGCTGGAACCAGACAGAGAGGGTGTTTTCACAGTTCTGTGAATACACTCAATGTCACTGATGGTCAAGTTGTGTAATGAAGTGAAATGAAGAAAAGGTTAATCTGAAAAAGTCTGCCAAGATGGGAATACTGAAAATCGTAGACAGGGAAGGAGGCCTTGGCGGGTGGGGCTGGCATTGAAACCCACCCCACACTCGAAGTCTCTGAGGCCAGCTTGCTCTGACGTCCGTTCCCACGGCCCTGGGCCGGAGGCTTTGCCCCACCTGGAGGCCAGCGTGTGGCCACTGTCTGCGTCCCGGGCCCTTCGTGGGACATCCTTCACTCCACACAGCGCACGGGACCAGCCCCGCAGCACCGAACGCCCCCCACCCTTGGGTTTGGGGCCACTTCCTCGCACGGCACTGGGGGTTGTCTGGGGATCCGCAACGGGGCATTTCTCAAGCCAAAGACTCTTCTTGAAAGAGAGAGGTGTTGTCATCCTAAGACATAGAGCAGCCCAGAATGTCTCTGAAAGGCATCATATTTCATCCGTTACCTCTGCTGAATTATTCACGAGGAGGTCTCCAGGTTTAGCTGGCTGTGGTTACCTGTGTGGACGGCAGGGTTTGCAGAGACTGCCTCCCATCAGGTCTGCAGGGTCAAGACGAATGGTCCCCTAGGCTGGGGACACAGGGGTGTACAGCTTCTTAGCATGGTCCTGCATTGCCCTCCGTTTACGGGGCTTCTGATTTCCACAATAGGAACAACCCCCACCCTCCATGCTGCACCCAAAGACTGAAATCTCAAGCACTTTTCAGGGAAGAAGCCACCAAACAGGCTCCGGAGCTGGGCCTTTACGATATCATCCAAGACTTAACTGACCTTTGCCTGCATGCATGCTAAGTCGCTTCAGGCGTGTCCGACTCTCTGCGACCCCATGGACTGTAGCCCACCAGGCTCCTCTGTCCATGGGATTCTGTAGGCAAGAGTACTGGAGTGGGTTGCAGTTTTCTCCTCCAAGTGATCTTCGCTACCGAGGGATTGAACCTTCATCTCTTCCACCTCCTGGTTGGGCAGGCGCGTTCTTTATGACTAGTGATACCAGTTTCAGTTTGGTTCAGTAGCTCAGTCATGTCCTACCCTTTGCAACCCCAAGGACTGCAGGGCACCAGGGTTCCCTGTCCATCACCATCTCCCGGAGCTTGCTCAAACTCATGTCCTTAGAGTCGGTGGTGCCATCCAACCATCTCATCCTCTGTCGTCCCCTTCTCCTCCTGCCCTCAATCTTTCCCAGCATCAGGGTCTTCTCCAATGAGTCAGTTCTTCGCATCAGGTGGCCAAAGTATTGGAGTTTCCGCTTCAGCATCAGTCCTTCCAATGAATATTCAGGATTGATTTCCTTTAGGATGGACTGGTTGGATCTCCTTGCTGCCCAAGGGACTCTCAAGAGTCTTCTCCAACCCCACAGTTGGAAAGCATCACTTCTTTGGCGCTCAGCCTTCTTTATGGTCCAGCTCTCACATCCGAACGTGACCACTGTGTCTCCTCACCTTAATGATGGGCTTGTCAGCCATGGGAGCAAGGGCGGGGTGTGACATTATTAGTTTAAACCAGAATCAAACATGCCCCCGTCTTGTAAATTCAGAGGTGGGGAGGGGGTGAGATTGTCCCTTCCTGATTCCAATCCATAAATCATTCCTATGCAGGCTCAACACACCACGACAGGCACGATCCGTGGCCCAGCCTCTGGCTCCCGCTGGCACCCAGGTGCACACACGCGGTAGAGTGCGTGCGTTCTGCTTGTGGTAGCGGCCCCATGCGCTCTGTTTGAATATGAAGTGGGAGTCCCCCAGCTAACTGCCCCCCCGAAACCTGCTTTGATCTGAACACCAGGCTGATCTGGATGCTGAAACCGCGGCTGTTCAACCCCATTCCCATTCAATCCGTTAGGCCGGCTCTCCGCTGGGCTCCTCGTCACCCTGACTCCTAATTTGACAATGACAAAGAACTCCGGGGCGATTTTAAATTTCATAATTTTAATCTGTCAAGCCTGACATTTAATTACTGCCCTCTCTAACCCGTAGCCAACGCGTGCGGGCTGGCTGCCATTGGAGTTCCCTTGGAAGAAAAGGGAAAAAAAAAAAGATTCTTTTTTTTTTTAATTTCCGCCCCCGTGGAAGAGTGGATTAATAAAATCGGGCATTAAGTGCCAGGTGTAAGACAATGTGGTCAGGAGGCTCTATTAGCCCCAAATGTAGACAGATGAGGTTAATCATATTTTGAAGCGTGGCTTTTTATTGTATTAGGAGTGATGAAGGCTCCACTCAGCCCCCACGTGAGAGGTTTGCTGCAAACGTGAAATACGAGGTGTGAGGAGCAGGCTTCGTAGGATGGGTGAAGTGTGCTCGCCACGGACACCATGGTCCCGGCCACCCAAGGATCTGGGGGACTGGGGGAGCCATGCTGGGGTGTCATAAGGGTGTCACCTATGATACCTGAGGAGACAGAGGACTTCTTGAGTCTCTAGTCCTTATGATATGTGAGGAGACGAGGGTCTTCATGGGTCTCTCGTCCTTATGATATCTGAGGAGATGGGGGTCTTCATGGGTCTGGTCCTTATGATATGTGAGGAGACGGGGGTCTTCATGGGTCTGGTCCTTATGATATGTGAGGAGACGGGGGTCTTCATGGGTCTGGTCCTTATGGTATGTGAGGAGACGGGGGTCTTCATGGGTCTCTAGTCCTTATGTCTGAGGAGATGGGGGTCTTCATGGGTCTGGTCCTTATGATATGTGAGGAGATGGGGGTCTTCATGGGTCTGGTCCTTATGATATGTGAGGAGACAGGGGTCTTCATGGGTCTCTGGGAGCCATGCTGGGGTGTCTTGTCCCTTATGATATCTGAGGAGACGGGGGTCTTCATGAGTCTCTTGTTCTTATGATATCTGAGGAGACGGGGGTCTTCATGAGTCTCTCGTTCTTATGATATCTGAGGAGACGGGGGTCTTCATGAGTCTCTCGTTCTTATGATATCTGAGGAGACGGGGGTCTTCATGGGTCTCTAGTCCTTATGATATGTGAGGAGACGGGGGTCTTCATGGGTCTCTAGTCCTTATGATATGTGAGGAGACGGGGGTCTTCATGGTTCATGGTCATGATATCTGAGGAGATGGGGGTCTTGCTGGGTCTCTCATCATTATGATTTCTGAGGAGACTGGGGGGCCTTGCTGGCAGGTCTTTGTTCAGTCGCTCAGTCGTGTCCGACTCTTTGTGACCGCATGGACTGCAGCACGCCAGGCTTCCCTGTCCTTCACCATCTCCCAGAGCTTACTCAAACCCATGTCCACTGAGTCGGTGATGCCATCCAACCATCTCATCCTCTGTCGTCCCCTTCTCCTCCCGCCTTCAATCTTTCCCAGCATCAGGGTCTTTTCCAAGGAGTCGGTTCTTCCCATCAGTTGGCCAGAGTATTGGAGTTTCAGCTTCAGCATCAGTCCTTCCAATGAATATTCAGGACTGATCTCCTTTAGGATGGACTGGTTGGATCTCCTTGCAGTCCAAGGGACTCTCAAGAGTCTTCTCCAATGCCACAGTTCAAAAGCATCAGTTCTTTGGTGCTCAGCTTTCTTTATGGAAAAGGCAATGGCAACCCACTCCAGTACCCTTGGCTGGAAAATCTCATGAACAGAGGAGCCTGGTGGGCTACAGTCCATGGGGTTTTAAAGGGTCTGACACGACTGAGAGACTTCACTTTCACTCTCACTTTTCTTTATGGTCCAACTCTTATTTTGGGTTGATGGCAAATCATTTATTTCCTGAAACTTCTCCCTCGCAGAGCGATGTGTGGGCCCCCACCTGCACCACTTGTATCCTCTGTTCCCAGGGAAGTCGGAATAAACTCAACCCAGCATCTGTTTATAACATTTTTGTTAAAAATGATTGTTTATTTGGTCTTAGTTGCCTTAATGTGGGCTCTAGGTCCCGGACCAGGGATCAAACCTGCGCCCTGCGCATGGTGAGCAGAGTCGCAGATGCTTGGAGCCACACGGCAGTCTCGGTGACCCTTTTTAAAAACAAGTGCTTTTGGATTTGTATGTGCTGTGCTAAGCCGCTTCAGTCGTGTCTGACTGTTTGTGACCCCAAGGACTGCAGTCCCCCAGGCTCCTCTGTCTATGGGATTCTCCAGGCAAGAATACTGGAGCGGGTTGCCATCCCCTCCTCCGGGGGATCTCCCTGCCCCAGGGATTGAACCTGAGACTTACATGTAGCCTGCATTGGCAGGCGGGTTCCTTAACACTGGTGCCACCTGGGAAGCCCACTTTTTTATGTTTAGTTTGCTCCTATTTAGTATAAATGTTTTTGTCTTTGTCCATAAATGAGCTTGACCTGCAATTTTGCTTTAAAATAATTCCCCGCTCAGTTCCAACCTCATAAAAATGACTTTGGAGACTCTGGAAAAGTTGCATAAAGTTGGCAATTTTTTCTTCCTTAAGTATTCATTAAATTTACTAGCAAAGATATCTGAACCTGGTAATTTCCCTGTGGCGAATTTTAAAATTATACGTTAAGTGTTTTGAATTCATGTTTTTATTTCTAAGAACTCGTCTGTGGTATCTATGTTTTAAATGTTGGCACGAACTTGTTTTTGAATCTCTTTATGTTTTAAAAATATAAAGGCTCTGCAGACATCTCTCTTCTAATATTTGCTTTTTAATGTTGTTTCTTTGTCCTTTATTTTTCCCTTGGTTAGTCTTGTCAGGGGTACACAATTTTCATTAACCTTCACACACAGTTTGGTTAGGTGGATTTTTTTTTTTTTCGGTGTGATGTTCATTATTTAATTGATTCATTTCTGTTCTTCCTTTGGGTTTAAGGACTTTTCTGACGTTTTAGATAACAGCTTCATTGAGATATAATTCACATATCATAAAATTCCACCATTTTAAAGTGTGCAATTCTCTGATTTTTTTTTCCCTCTAGGGTTATAATACATTTTTTCCAATTATACATACAAATGTGTCTATTGGTTTTTAAAATTCTTTTCCCATTTATATCATTACATAATCTGCACACTGCTGTATTTAATGTGGATAACAATCAAGGACCTGCTGGACAGCACAGGGACCTCTGCTCAATCCTCTGTAATAACCTTATGGTTCCCAGGGGGAGGGACGGGGGCAGGGATAGCTGGGGAGTCTGGGATGGACGTGGACACACTGCTGTATGTAACATGGAGAACCAGCAAGGACCTACCGTATAAGACAGGGAACTCTGCTCAATGCTTTCTGACTTTTTGAGTTGGGTTTTTAACTCACTAATTTCCAGCCTTTCTTCCTTTCTATAAAAGACTCAAAGCTGTAAATCCCCACCCCCAAATCTGCTTACACAGTCCTTTGGTTTTGATAGCTCATGTTTTTATTACCGTTCGGATTGAAACGCTACTAGTGCTTGTTCTGATTTTCTCTTTGGCTCGTGGGTTGTTTGCAAGTGCAGTGCCTAAGATTCCAACTCAAGGCATTTTCTAGTTATCTTTCTGTTGTTTATTTCCAGCTTAATTGCACTGGAGTGGGAAAATGTGCTCTATATTATTTCAGCTCCTCAAGTTTGAAGACTTTTGCTTAAGGGCTCGGCATACGTTTAAATGGGCTGCAAGGCGATGGTGGGGGCATTTCTGGAACCTTCTGCATTTGAAGCCAGATGGGGGTTCTGGAGGCATTCCGCCTCAATCATTAAAACCTCCCAGGAAAGGAGGAATTAGGCAAGGCTGTGTTGTCTGCCTGCGAATATCTGAATGTCGGCTGTGCAGAAGAGCCATTTGAACTGCCTTTCGCGGTCTAGGGTGTGGGATAAGGAATTGTGCTCTCAAGGGACCAGCTTCAGGGGCACATGGAGAAAGAGTGTCCAAACACCAGGGAGAAATAGCTTCTTTAAAAAAAAGAACTTTTTATTTTGTGTTGGGATATCATGGCTCAGACAGTAAAGAATCTGCCTGCAAAGGAGGAGACCCCAGTTTGACCCCTGGGTCGGGAAGATCCCCTGGAGGAGGGCGTGGCAGCCCACTCCAGTATTTCTGCCTGGAGAATCCCAGGGACAGAGGAGCCTGGCGGGCTGCAGTCCATGGCATCGCAGAGAGTCGGACACGACCGAGCGACTACCACTTCCCCTTTTTCTCGTGGCTGATTGCCAGGGCTGTGATAGGCTCAGGCACACACACATGCAGCCACTCTCCCCAGCGCCCCTCCAGCCAGGCTGCCGCGCGGCACTGAGCAGAGTCCCCGTGCCGGGCAGCAGGCCCTTGCTGGGTCTCCGTGTTAGACACAGCCGTGTGTCCACGCCCATCCCAGACTCCCTGACTGTCCCTTCCCCCACCCTTCCCCTGCTGGTGACCATAAGTTCATTCTCTAGGTCAGTGAGTCTGTTTCTGTCTCGTAAGTAAGTTCATGTGTCTCATTTCTTTTTAGCTTCCACATGAAAGGGCTGTCACTCCGTGAGAAATCGCTTTCTAATGAGGGGGGTGAGCCTTGAATGTCTCAATGCATCCAAGCGCAGCCTGGACCCTGGTTCCGAGAACACTGAACACAGGTCCCAGCAGGGCTCAGAGGCTCAAGCCCAAGACCCAGCAGGTCTCTTCCAAACCCGCTGCAGAGGACGGCTCATCGTCACAGGCGCCAGCGTCCTCCACTCACGTCCACGGAAGCCAGATGCATCCCTCAGGCACTGAAGTGCTGCTCTGCGTCTTTCTGGAGCACAGCACATCTCCAGTGGAAAGAACGGCCCGGTCACCCGGGCAGAGGCAGCAGATTCCTCGTAAAATGAACGATTGTGCAACACGCCAACGTCTGACTCTGGACATTATCCTTAATTCGTCCCCGAAGGAGACAGAGCCGTTTGTAGCCATGCAAGAAAGGCGCCCCTTCACCAGGTCCATTTCAATCCACCACCCTGCCCCGCCAAAAAAAAAATCCTGAAAGATCAAATTTTCTTCTCTTAGGATATCCATTTAAAAGCTCAGTCCTGAGTCATCAAGTTATTTCTTGTTTAAAAAAGTCTGTGTTTAATCTGCACAAGTCACAAGGGCCTTCAATTTGCAACGTGAAGCTGGGGTGACTTTCGGAGCTTCGTACGGCGCTGTTTACGGCGGAACGGCCAAGCACATGAGATTTCTCGGGTAATTTCCCGCAGTAAATGGCTCGGGGGCGACTCAGGGAAAGAAGGGGACCTGTAATTTCACAGGGGATTGGGGAAAGGCAGGTGACTCAGTGGGAAAGAAGCTGCCTGCCAAGGCAGGAGACACAGAAGACACCAGTTTGATCCCTGAGTCAGGAAGCTCCTCTGGAGGAGGAAACGGCACCCCACTCCAGTACTCTTGCCTGGAGAATCCCATGGACAGAGGAGCCTGGTGGGCTGCAGTCCATGGGGTCACAGAGAGTTGGATGCAGCTGAGTGACTAACACACAGCACACAGATATTGGCCACATTCGAAAGACAGAGGTTATCTGGGTTTCACTAAAACTTTACAAAAACAGGTCCCGGGGCTGGGGTGTGTAGCTGGTCAACCTCTGCAATACATGCCACCTAAGAAGGGAGAGGGGCTTCCCTGGTGGCCCAGAGGGTAAAGCATCTGCCTGCATTGCAGGAGACCTGGGTTTGATCCCTGAGTCAGGAAGCTCCTCTGGAGGAGGACATGGCAGCCCACTCCAGTACTCTTGCCTGGAGAATCCCATGGACAGAGGAGCCTGGTGGGCTGCAGTCCATGGGGTCGCAGAGAGTCAGACGTGACTGAGCAACTAAGTATGTATATACACACATCTCATATATATGTACCTTTTTTATACATGCACACACACACACACACACACACACACAAGTATCTGAAAAGCGGCTTTGGTTTCCAGCTAAGAAACAGAAGATATGTGAAACCTATTTTTGAAAAAAACCACATCCACCTCCGTCCCCTCTCAACCTTTCTTCTCACTTGGAGTCCATGTGTTTGAACAAATGTGCCCTTAAACAGATACTTTTCAGAAGCTGCGGTCAGTGTAGCTTGGACTCCGGGTCTAGTTTTGAGGGTAACTGACATATTTTCTCGAGAATCCCTTTTCCCTCTGAGCCTCCTGCTTGGTAGATGTTAAATAAGTATTATTGGAGACAGCGATCATTCCCGTGTGTTTACGCGGCTTGCTAATTTTAAGCGAGTACAGAGTGCGTTTATAAACGCCCGGCCCCCTCGTCGCAAGAAGCACAGGTTTGTCCGTCCCCATGCCTTCCCCCGGCATGTCTGCATTTTTAAAATACAAGTCTGACCGAGATCTCCGAAAGGCATCTGAAAAATGTCTTCATGTGTATAAAGCCTTCATCTCCCCATGGCCGGACGGCTCAAAAATAGATGGAATGGGATTTCTGAAACGTTCCCAGAAAATCCCTTTTGGGCTAAAACTAACATTCGGTGCTAGAAAAGAATGGGAAATCATAAAATACTGAAAGAAAGGGGGCTTAGGCTGGCATTATAATTTCAGTCGAAAGAATAGGCTTGTTATGCTGACATGAAATTCATACTTGCGGTAGCGTCGGGAAATGTGATCGGGTGCTGTGGAAAGTAGACAGCCTTTCAGTGACTTCCATCGCAAATCCAAAGCACACCGCCACAGATGTATGGGATTCAGGATCCCCTATTTTTGGCAACAAAATGTTATCATTAGGGTGTTTTTTAAAACAAACTTTTATTAGAGAAAGAGTTACCAGCCTCTAAATGATCAAAAGTCACAGTTTTATACACCGATCCCGCCCTTGCCTTGTTTTATCAAGAAAAATTTAATGTTGCCACCTTTCTGAATCTTGCCAGCTCTGGGATAAGACGAGCCTTTCTTTGAGCTCCACGAGAGTTAAGATTGGGAAGAACTTGGTAACAAGAAACCGACAGTGAGAATTCGAACGCGGAGGAGAATGTAACACAGGAAACGGATTCATCTGCTCCGTATATTTTAAACGTTGAAAAATGAAGTGCTTTGGACTAAAAGAAATATCAGATTTTCTCTCCTCCCCTCCCCCCACCCCACCACTCCTGGAATGTTCTGCTAACGCTGAACTGAAAAGAAATTGAAGGAGAAAAGGAAAACTTCAGGAAAATAATGCACGTACTTTAGAGTCTGTTTGGAGGGTGAAACGGCATTTAGAAACAAATTGGGTAGCTGGGATGTTTCTATTTGGTTGCACGCTGGCCGCTGATATCACCAGAATCCTTTTCATGCTTAAAAAATTAGGCTAGGTTACTGGTCTTCAGTTTCGATTAGATCACCGCAAAATGAAAAATCCAGGCGCACCGAGATATTTTTAAGGTGTAGTATTTCCAGCGTGCACAAACATTTACCCTACCTTCCCTTGTGGGATGGGGCTTGTATTGCTCTCTGTGGCTCCTTTTTCTGCTGATCTGTTTTCCATCTCCGCGAGGCTGCTTGAGTTGTTACCCGTGTCCAAGTAATTCTATATTTTAGACAGGTGAGGTTAGAAATGGCCAGTTTATCCTGCGGCCACGGGATACACCATCTATGTTAATTTCCTCTTCACTTCTTCTGGCGAGTCGACTATTTCTCTGAAATATTTTTATTATGATTAAACATGAGTCTTTAAATATTTAAACCACCCCCAAGAGTGTGCATGTTAATTCTGAAAACTGTGGCTGTGTTTTCCATCAATCTCCCCACCGTCTTTTTTTTTTGTTTTTTCCCCTTTCTTTCTTTCCACTCCTTGCTTCAACCATCATCCTGGCGTTGCTTTAAGGAATCCAAATCTCACCCTTTCTGTGGCTTGAACCGGTGTCTGGAGTCTGGGTTCTAGAGTTCCATCTGTGCTGGGTACAAGTGCCCGGGTAGCCTGTGTAACCAGCAACTCAAAGCTCCCTGGGACTTTTCTGTCTCTCTTGGACAATAAGAATCCTGCAGGTAGGCTGCAAGGTTGGGGCAGAGGCTCAGAGACGTTGCGTAGGTCTTTCTGCAGTTTTTTTCTTTCTGTTTTTTCTTTTCCTTGGTGGCTTGTCAGGCTTCCCACGTGGCGCTAGTGGTAAAGAGTCTGTCTAACAATGCAGGAGACATAACAGATATGGGTTCAGAAAGATCCCCTGGAGGAGGAAATGGCAACCCACCCGAGTATTCTTGCCAGGAAAATCCCATGGGCAGAGAAGCCTGGAGTTGCAGGAGAGTCAGGCACAGCTGAACAGCAGTGGACATGACTGGGCAACTAAGCACCAACAGCTTGTCACAAAATGGCTACGGTAGCTCCTGCCATCACGTCAACATTCCAGATGAGGCGAATAAGAAAAAACAACCAACATGGCAAAGGAGGGGGGGGATTATCAAGAGAAGCTATTCCCCTTTTATAGAATTTGTCTGTGAGCCCCATGTGGCTGCCCCAATGGGGGCGGGAGACTGGAAAAGCAAAGAAAAGTATGTATATAGTTGGGTATCTGCGGAACCCTACGAAGTGGGAGTTGAAGAGCAAAGATGGTGGGGAGACAGGAGAGAGCGCGCAGAGTTTTCTGCATGCTCAGGTGAAAATACCGCCCTCCTGTTTCTTTCATCCGTGTAACGCTGGTGCTGGGAGTTTAGTTGCTCGGTCGTGTCTGACTCTGGAGGGGCCGTGGGTGACGCTTTGTGGTTTCTTTCAGGGCAGAGAAAGTAGATGGTCTGAAAACAACAGACCCGAGAGGCCGATTCCCTTTCTGAGTCCTCTTTCCAGAGCAAGACAAAAACATTCCCAGGACAAAGGTGGTGTGCGTCTCCTTTACCTTCAGGGACCCGTCAGCACAAAGTTTGCAATTATTTTCCCATTAAGGAGTCAGACCAGGGAGAGAGGGTAACACAGGCATAGGGTCTGAGAATTAATCAGCCTGGAAAAAGCTGGGTGACTCCTTGGACCCATGGGTGGCTGAGCCCACGGCCGAGGGAGAGCCCTGAATTTGTTTTATTCTCCTTGTCACAGACAGAGGATGACTTAAAAATAGCGTTTGCATCCGAAATGCTACCATTTGTCTTCCTGAAAGACTCCAAATTTCCCCAAACCGTTGCAAAGAGCTGGATTAAAAGTCCGGCCATCAATCCTGACCAGGGCACTATACCTCAGCGATATGTGTTTCCAGGAAGGCTTGGTGGAAGACATTAGCTAGGCAAGTGTTCAGTCACTCAGGCGTGTCCGGCCCCATGGACTGTAGCCCTCCCGCTCCTCTGTCCATGGGCATCTTCCCAGGCAAGAAAGAACACTGGAGTGGGGGGCGGTGCCCTTCTTCACATCCTCTAGGAAAAGGTGCTCCTAAAAATATACTTCCCCGGCGGACACATCCAAGGACCCTCACTGGCCCCCGGGGCTGAGTCGGTAATTCCCCTTAATTTTGCTTCTGGTCTCACAAGCTTTCCATTGCATGAAGGAAAATTATCAATGTTCTTAATACAGTATTTATTCACAATATTTTCAGTGGGCTATGAGTTAGGTTCCCTGAGATGAAAGATGATTTTAAAAATTGCTAAAGGTAATGATTTTTTATAGCTTAATTTAGATTATATTGAAAATTATGAGAGAGGGGAGAGAGTGAAAAAAAAAACCAACAACTCAGGATCTCTGATACCTTAATAAACATCTCCTCGTGTTTGCAATTTAAATACTAACCTCCGTCATATATTCTGTGTATTCATATTTCAACAATAAGCATTCCTAGCATGGTAATATCTTTATTTCCATACTGTGGCTTTAATATACCATGGAGGGGCTGGGAGCAACGTTTCACCCAATAATTATTTCCGTTAGAACCAGCAGGCTTTAGAGAAGGGCTGTGGCATTTTTTTCCCTAGGTGGAAAAAAAATTTTTTTTTTCTTGCCTCCGCTTTAGATGAACAAGTGAAAAAAAAAAACTGATTCGAAGTAACTCATCTTTGTTAATCCCAAACTCCTAATTTATCCCTTTTACACACTGCCCCTTTGGTCACCACAAGCTTCATTTCAAGAACTGTCAATCTGTCTTTGCTTTGTACAGAAGTTCACAGGATCTACAGGGACACAGGGCTATATATACAATACGCATACAGCAAGGACCTACTGTACAGGGCACGGAACACTACGGAATCCTCTGTAATGAATCTATGGGCAGAGAATTTAAAAAAGCAGAATACATGTTTATGGACTTATCTGTTGAACCACAAATCTAAAACAGAATGAAAATCTGCATGGAGCGAAGTGTTAGTTGCTCAGTCGTGTCCGACTCTTTGCGACCCCATGGACTGTAGCCCACCAGGCTCCTCTGTCCATGGGATTCTCCAGGCAAGGATACTGGAATGGGTTGCCATGCCCTCCTCCAAGGGATCTTCCCGTCCCAGGAATCAAACCCACATCTCCCATATTGCAGGCAGACTGTTTAACGGTGAGCCACCAGAGGAAGCCCAAGTATAAGTGAGCCACAGTACAGAATAACTCAATATGCTTTAATAACCTATACGGGAAAAGAGTCTAAAACAGAATAGATACATGTCTGTGTATCACTGAATCATGAAAACACTTCCTGATGCTCAAAAGGTAGGGGACCACTAGTTGAGAGGAATGGAAATACATCAAGAAAGAGATGGGAGGAAAAAAGTATCAGGCAAGAGACAAAACAGGGAAAGATGGGGGGGGGGGCGGGGAAATGGACCTTGTTTCGAAAACTAAACAGAGGTGGAATATTCAGCGGAATATTCAGTCAGTTCAGTTGCTCAGTCGTGTCCGACTCTGTGCCACCCCATGATCCCCAGCACGCCAGGCCTCCCTGTCCATTACCAAGTCCCAGACTCTACCCACACTCAGGTCCATCGAGTCAGTGATGCCATCCAGCCATCTCATCCTCTGTCGTCCCCTTCTCCTCCTGCCTTCAATCTTTCCAAGCATCAGGGTCTTTTCCAATGAGTCACCTCTTTGCATCAGGTGGCCAAAGGATTGGATTTTCAGCTTCAGCATCAGTCCTTCCAGTGAGTATTCAGGACTGATTTCCTTTAGGATGGACTGGTTGGATCTCCTTGCAGTCCAAGGAGCTCTCAAGAGTCTTCTCCAACACCACAGTCCAAAAGCACCAATTCTTTGGGGCTCAAAAGCATCAATTCTTCGGTGCTCAGCTTTCTTTATAGTCCAACTCTCACATCCATACATGACCACTGGAAAAACCATAGCCTTGACTAGACGGACCTTTGTTGGCAAAGTAATGCCTCTGCCTTTTAATATGCTGTCTAGGTTAGTGATTCCACTATTACTCAACCATTAAAAAGAAAGAAATAATGCCATTTTCAGCAACACGGATGGACTCAGAGGTTGTCATACTCAGTGAAGGAAGTTAGACAAAGAAAGACAAATCTCATATGATATCACTTATATGGAGACTCAAAAAAGGAATGATACCAATGAATTTACTTACAAAACAGAAAGAGACTCATAGACCTAGAGAATGAATTTATGGTTGCTGGGGGGACAGATGGAGGGGAAGGGATGGTCAGGGAGTCTGGGATGGACATGGACACTCTGCTGTGTTTAACATGGAGAACCAGCAAGGACCTGCTGCCCAGCACAGGGAGCTCTGCTCAGTGTCATATGGCGGCCTGGATGGAGGGGAGTTTGGGGAAGAATGGATATAAGTATATGTATGGCTGAGTCTGTGAACCTATGACCAACCTAGACAGCACATTAAAAAGCAGAGACATTACTTTGCCGACAAAGGTCTGTCTAGTCAAAGCTATCGTTTTTCTAGTAGTCGTGTATGGATGTGAGAGCTGGACTATAAAGAAGGCTGAGTGCCAAAGAATTGATGCATTGGAACTGTGGAGAAGACTCCTGAGAGCTCCTTGGACTTCAGGGAGATCCAACCAGTCCATCCTAAAGGAAACCAGCCCTGACGACTCATTAGAAGGACTGATGCTGAAGCTGAAACCCCAATACTTTGATGCAAAGAGCTGACTCATTAGAAAAGACCCTGATGCTGGGAAAGATTGAAGGCAGGAGGAGAAGGGGGAGACAGAGGATGAGATGGTTGGATGGCCTCACCAACTCAATGGACATGAGTTTGAGCAAGCTCCAGGAGCTGGTGATGGACAAGGAGGCCCGGCGTGCTGCAGTCCCTGGGGCCGCAGAGTCGGACCCGGCTGAGTGAGTGAACCAGCAGAGCTGATGGCTGAGTCCCTGTACTGGTCACCTGAGACCATCTCAGCACTGTTTATGGACTCTACCCTAATGCAAAATAAGAAGCTGAAAGAAAAAACGATCCATATGCTATAAAGTAGGACCTTGTTTATCCATCGTATTCAATATCCTATGATGAATCATCACGGTAGAACGCTAATACTCAGTGGTTAAAGACGGGCCCCTCCTCATGGCAGATCCACGTTGCTGTACTGCAGAAACCAGTACAATATTGTAAAGCAATTGTTGTTCAGTCGCTAAGTCGTGTCTGACTCTTTGCAACCCGACGGACTGTAGCCCCGCCAGGCTCCTCTGTCCATGGGATTCTCCAGGCAAGAAGACTGGAGTGAGTTGCCATGCCCTCCTCCAGGGGATCTTCCCGACCCAGGAATTGAACCCGGGTCTCCTGCATTGCAGGCAGATTCTTTACCGTCTGAGACACCAGGGAACCCCCTATACTTCAATTAAAAAAAAAACCCAAACACTAAAAGCATAACACGATTCGTCCCCATTCTGTTTCTAAAGCAATGCTGGAGGCTTGTCCTGTCACAGAGATTCGTAGATGATGGACACAGACCCTTGATAAGGGGACTGTCAGCAGGGTCCAGGTAAACACCAGAGTGCTGAGCCTAAAATGGCCTGTCTTGCTTTTTCTTTTGGGGAGAGTTTCTGAGTTCTCACTCTCTGCTTTGCTTTGTAGATGACTTCACGAGAAACCCCCAACTCACTGACTGACTCATTTCTGTGCTCAGTGAGGCCAAGTGCTAGCTAAATACTTGAAGACTTCACTTTTCTGGAGAAGGAAATGGCAACCCACTCTAGGATTTTTGTTGGAAAATCCCATGGACAGGGGAACCTGGTGGGCTACAGTCCATGGGGTCGCAAAGAGTCAGACACAACGGACTGACTTCACACACACACACACACACGCACCAACATGATTCTCCCGGAAGCCCCTAGTAGGGACTCAAGAAAGGAAAATTTTCCCTTTTCATCCCTAGAACTCAGAACACCTGTAAGGGGGACCCCACATGAATGAGTTTGGTGTCGTTATGAAGCGTTAGTTGCTCACTCATGTCCGACTCTGTGTGACCCCATGGACTGTAGCCTGCCAGGCTCCTCTGTCCATGGGATTCTCCAGGCAAGGATACGGGACTGAATAGCCATTCTCTTCTCCAGGGGAATCTTCCCAGCCCAGGGACTGAACCTGGGCCTCGGGCACAGAAGGCAGATTCTTTACTGTCTGAGCCACCAGGCGGTTATTGGCTTGGAATGAATGAGTCACAGCGTCCCTGAATCTCATTTTCCTGTGGCCAAGATGAGATGCTTATTTGTTGTTTTTCTCTGCAGGAGGAAAGAAAAAGAAAAAAAAAACAATATAAGGTCCCATACAGCTGGCAGAGTTTGGCAGTGATGGTTTCATAGAAGGGCTGTGTGGTAATTACATGAGGTGAGCTCGGATCAAAATTCTCTGCAGCAGGTGCGTCCTGTTCTAGACCTGATGAGAAAGAAGTGGCTCCCCTCATCTCCCCTTTCACTGGAATGTGCCTTTGAGTGGAAATAACTTCCCCTGGCACCCCAGCCTCCACACACACATACACACACACACACACACATCTGCATCTCCGGTCTCATCCTGAATGCTCCTAATGTGATTCAATCTCCTTCTCCCGGCGGTACCATTAATATTTTAATTTAATCAGAATTTCTTGAACTCGCTTGCCATCCCAAGTAACCTAGTTACCTGTCAGCCTGCATCAGCTTGTCATATTAGAAGGAATTGTCCCCTGAATCTAATCTACTTTAAATGATTCCGGGGTGTGCATGTCTATAAATCATAGCACGGCCGTGCTGACACAGGGAGGCGTGCGTGTGGGTAAACACAGCAGGCAAGTTCTGCACCAGCCAGGGCCGGGGCAGGGGACGGGGCCTTATCTCTTTCTCCTCAATTCCTTTTTGGCTTTTCATTCTGTTCCTGGGGTTCTCAAGCCAAGAATACCGAAGTGGTTTGCCAGCCCATTTGCCAGGGGACCACCAGAGGTTTTGTCAGAGCTGTCCACCATGACCCATCCATCTTGGGTCTCCCTAAGACAGCATGGCTTGTAGTTTCGCTGACTTATGCAAGGCTGGAAAAGATCCTGATACTGGGAAAGATTGAGGGCAGGAGGAGAGGGGACGACAAGGAAGAGATGGTTGGATGGCATCATCGACTCAACGGACATGACTTTGAGCAAACTCTGGGAGATGGTGAAGGACAGGGAAGCCTGGCATGCTGCAGTCCATGGGGTCGCACGCAAAGAGTTGGACACAACTTAGTACCTGAATAATACACTGATCTCTGAGCTCCAGGAGGTAAGAATGTTCTGTTTATACAGAAAAGCACGATAAAGGTGAGTGCTGTATGGGGTTGCCCAGGTGGGATATGTTGACTTTCCATGGTGAATCTGGGGACAACTGTCTAGCTTGGGAACACGGTGGCCCAGCCTCTGGGCTTCTCACGTGGCTCAGTGGTAAAGAATCCGCCTGCCAGTGAAAGAGATGTGTTTGATTACTACGCTGGGAAGATCCCCCTGGAGCAAGAACTAGAAATCAACAGTATTCTACCCTGGAAAATCCCATGGACAGAGGAGACTGGTGGGCTGGACTTCATGGAGTGAAAAAGAGTCAAACACAAGTAAAATTTGACAGAAAGTAGGGGGTTCTGATGAAAATTTGACAAAGACTAGAGGGTTCTGAGGGAAAATCTGACCAAAAGGAGGAGGATCTGAGGTAAAATTTGACAGAAATTAAAGGGTTATGAGTTAAATTCTGACAGAAAGAACAAGGTTCTGACGGGGAAAATGACAGAAACTATGGGATTCTGAGGTAAAATCTGACAGAAAGAAGATTCTGAGGTAGAATCTGACAAAAACGAGGGGGTTCTGAGGTAAAATCAGACAGACTAGGGTGTTCTGAAGTAATATCTGACAGAAACTAGGGGATTCTGAGGTAAAATCTAACAGAAAGAGGAGGTTCTGAAGTAAAAGATGACAGACATAGGGGGTTCTTAGGTAAAATCTGACAGTAACTAAGGGGTTCTGACGTAAAATTTGAAAGAAACTTGGGAGTCCTGAGGTAAAATATGACAGAAAGAAGAAGGTTCTGAGGTAAAAACCTGACAGATATTAAGGGCTTCTGAGTGAAAATCTGACAGAAAGAACAAGGTTCTAATGTAAAACATGAGAGAAACTATGGGATTCTGAGGTAAAATCTGACAGAAACTAGGGGATTTGGAGGTAAAATCTGACAGAAAGAGGTTTTGACGTAAAATCTGACAGAAATGAGCAATTCTGAGGTAAAATCTGAGAAGAAACTAGGAGGTTCTGAGGTAAAATTTGATAAAAATTCAGGGGTTCTGAGGTAAAATATGACAGAAACTAGGAGGTTCTTAAGTAAAATTTGACAGAAACTAGAGGTTTTGAGGTAAAATCTGACAGAAACCAAAGAGTTTAGAGGTAAAATCTGACAGAAATGAACATTCGGAATACTAAGGTCATGGCATCCGATACCATCACTTCATGGCAAATAGATGGGGAAACAGTGGAAACAGTGGCTGACTTTATTTTTCTGGGCTCCAAAATCACTGCAGATGGTGAATGCAGCCATGAAATTAAAAGACTTACTCCTTGGAAGGAAAGTTATGACCAACCTAGACAGCCATATTAAAAAGCAGAGACATTACTTTGCCAACAAAGGTCTGGCTAGTCAAGGCTGTGGTTTTTGCAGCGGTCATGTGTGAATATGAGAGTTGGACTATAAAGAAAGCTGAGCATTGAAGAATGGATGCTTTTGAACTGTGGTGTCGGAGATGACTCTGGAGAGTCCCTTGGATGGCAAGGAGATACAACCAGTCCATCCCAAAGGAAATCAGTCCTGAATATTCATTGGAAGGACTGATGCTGAAGCTGAAGCTGAAGCTCCAATACTTTGGTCATCTGATGCAAAGAGCTGACTCATTGGAAAAGACCCTGATGCTGGGTAAGATTAAAGGCGGGAGGAGAAGGGGACAACAGAGGATGAGATGGTTGGATGGCATCACCAACTTGATGGACGTGAGTTTGAGTAAACTCCAAGAGTTGGTGATGGACAGGGAGGCCTGGCTGTGCTGCAGTCCATGGGGTCGCAAAGAGTTAGACACGACTGAGTGACTGAACTGAACTGGTGGACAAAAAGAAGGTAGTTCTGAGGTATAATCTTGTTTCTGTCAGATTTTATCTCACAATTTGTTTCATTATGTCACATTTTCCTGCGAACCTAGTTCTCCAAAATTTTCTATCAGAACTTCCTTCTGTTAGATATTACCTCACAGCCTTCTTCTGTAATTTTTACCTCACAACTTTGTTCTTTCTCTCATATTTTATCTCAGAATCTTTTTTTTTTCCAGATTTGACCTCACAGCCTTCTACTTTATTCACATTTTGCCTCAGTGAAGTCGCTCAGTCACGTCTGACTCTTTGCGACCCCATAGACTGTAGCCTACCAGGCTCCCCTCTCCATGGGTTTTCCAGGCAATAGTACTAGAGTGGATTGCCATTTCCTTCTCCAGGGGATCTTCTGGACCCAGGGATCGAACCCAGGTCTCCCACGTTGTAGACAGATGCTTTACCATCTGAGCCACCAGGGAAGTCCACCCAACTATCAAAGTTTACCTCTGTACTTCATTATTTCTGTCAGATTTTCCCTCTGAATCTCCTACTTTGTTAGTTTTCACCTCAGAACTGCTACTTTCTGTCAAATTTTACCTCTGAACCTCCATCTTTCTGTCATTTTTACCTCAGAATCTAATTTCTGTCAGATTGTACTTCAGTATCCTCTACTTTCTATCAGATTTTATCTCAGAACCGCCTTGTTTCTGTTAGATTTTACCTTAAAACCTCCAACTTTCTGTTGGACTTTGCCTCAAAAATTCTTTATGTCTGGTTTTACCTAGAATCCACTAATATCTGTCAGATTTTACCTCAGAACCTCCTAGTTTCTGTCAGATTTTACCTCAGAACCCCTACTTTCTTTCAGATTTTACCTCAGAA
The DNA here is from genome assembly GCF_001704415.2 of Capra hircus. Lineage (NCBI taxonomy): Eukaryota > Metazoa > Chordata > Mammalia > Artiodactyla > Bovidae > Capra > Capra hircus. Next base: position 317,427 of record NW_017190147.1, read on the forward strand.
CCTCCTTCCTTCTGTCAGTTTTTCTCTCAGAACCTCCTTCTTTTTGTCAGATTTTACCTCAGAGTCCACTATTTTTTGTCAGATTTTACCTCAAAGCCTCCAAATTTGTGTCACATTTTACCTCACAATCTGATAATTTGTCAGATGGTACCTCAAAACCTCTTTTTTTCCTGTCATTTTTACCTCAGAACCTCCTTCTTTCTGTCAGATTTTACCTCAGAACGTGTTTATTTTTTCAGATTTTCCAGAGAACCTTTTTCTTTCTGTCAGATGTTACCTCAGGTCCTCTTTTTTTTCTTCCTGGTAATACCTCAGAATCTCCTTCCTTCTTTCATTTTTATCTCAAAACTTCCATCCTCTGTCAGATTTTACCTTAGAACCTCCTTTTTTTCTATCAGATTTAAACTCAAATCTTCCTACTTTATTTAGAAGTCTGTCATTACACACTAACACAGACTCGTAAAATTAGACCCATTTTATATCTTCCACCCCTCATTCTTCTAGTGTCGCTTTCCTGCTCTGCAGAAAGAAAATTTTTAAACTGGGTTTGTGAGAAGGAATTACATTAGTTCCTTCCCTTCCATTGCATTTTTGCAATGATAACTCCATTTTTCAACTTTTCCAAGTTTAAGGGTAAACTGGACCATTTTTTCCCGGTTTCACCCTTAGTTGAATTTCCACCTCACTTGGGGGAAATTATTTGTAGGTTTTTTTTTTTTTTTGGCTGATACGGTTTTTAAAACCCACTTTTGCCTTGGTGGGTCCATGGTGCAAAAGGTAACTACATGGGTTCAAACTGGTTATTTTTAGCAAGATGCAAGACCAGAAGAATTAAGCATGTGTATATGGCAGCAAGAGCACCTGATCATTTTCTCTGGTTGTGTATTATTGGCTCATCCTAGAATGAAAGCCGGAGAAGGCAACGGCACCCCACCCCAGTACTCTTGCCTGGCGAATCCCATGGGTGGAGGAGCCTGGTGGGCTGCAGTCCATGGGGTCGCTACTAGTCAGACATGACTGAGCGACTTCACTTTCACCTTTCACTTTCCTGCATTGGAGAAGGGAATGGCAACCCACTCCAGTGTTCTTGCCTGGAGAATCCCAGGGACGGGGGAGCCTGGTGGGCTGCCGTCTATGGGGTCACACAGAGTCGGACACGACTGAGGCGACTTAGCAGCAGCAGAATGAACTGACTTGGTGCTATAGTGGATAATAAACGTGAATTTTATTGTTTGCCTTTCAAAAACTGGGTCAACCCCTGAAAATACTGTAAAACAGTCAGGCACCCACCAGGAACTGAAGTTCTCCAGGCATGGATGTCATGCTGTGCTACAGACCTGCACCATTTCCACAGATCTGCACAGCATCCCTGGGAGATTCATTTGGAAAACTGAGAAGTCCTCTCCTCTCTGTGGATTGTGTTACAAACGAGCTTCTTCTCTGGAGGTGCCATGGAGGACCTCACAGAATTTAACCTTTCCTCTCTCCAGGCTTCCTGTGTTTATGAGGCCACACAGAAGATGAGAATCAGAAAATGCCACAAAATGGTATATATATATATTTATCATCATGCAGATATGTTTATTGGAGAAGGAAATGGCAACTCACTCCATATTCTCGCCTGGGAAATTCCATGCACAGAGAAGCCTAGAGGACTACAGTCCATGGGATCACAAAGAGCTGGACATGACTTAGTCTAAATGATAGCAACAGATATATTTATCATCCAAAATCAAAATAACTGCAGCCATGAAAGTAAAAGACGCTAGCTCCATGAAAGTAAAGCTATGACAAACCTAGACAGCGTGTTAAAAAGCAGAGATATCACTTTGCCTACAAAGGTCCATCTAGCCAAAGCTATGGTTTTTCCAGTGGTCATGTACAGATGTTGAGAGTTGGGCCATAAAGAAAGCTAAGCACCAAAGAACTGATACTTTTGAATTGTGGTGTTGGAGACTTTTAAGAGCCCCTTGGACTGCAAGATCAAACCAGTCCATCCTAAAGGAAATCAGTCCTGAATATTCATTGGAAGGACTGATGCTGAAACTGAAACTCCAATCCTTTGGCCACCTGATGCAAAGAACTGACTCATTTGAAGAGACCCTTATGATGGGAAAGATTGAGGGCAGGAGGAGAAGGGGACGACAAAGGATGAGATGGTTGAATGATATCACCAACTCAATGGACATGAGTTTGGGTGGACTCCGGGAGTTGGTGATGGACAGGGAAGCCTGGTGGGCTGCAGTCAGTGAGGTTGCAAAGAGTCGGACACGAGTGAGCAACTGAACAATAGCGTTTATGATCAGAGGCAGCTTGGTCCAACAAGATGACTGGGTTGTAAACGTGCAAGGTGGCTCGTGAAAAAGCGTGTTTCTTCATGCAGGGGCTGGCACGTGCATAAGACCACCAGGACTCCATTCTGATGCTGACGACCTGTTTCCTGGGTATGAGTAGGTGGTCAATTCGGCACACAGGACTCCAGGCGTCCAAGACAAAACCCAATGCATAAATTATTTGCAAGCTCAAGTACCAGCAATTTTTCTTTTTATGAGCCCATAACAATGTCCCCAGGGATGCGTGTATGAATTTCTGGAGATCATTGCATTTTCATAGCCTTGGCAGAGGCCAGAAGGTGCTGCTTTCGATTTGGAATGTCTCCACTCATAACTAAGAGTCATTTGGGTGGTTTTTTTTTTAATGTCTGATTTTTTCTTTTTTTTTGCATGAAATATGGATAGCCTAATCCATGCTGAGAAGTCTTCAAGGGGGCTTTTTTGGGAATGAAAATTAGACTCCGGTGCTTTCAAAAACATGTTGGGTGCCAGAGTCTGCTATCAAAGCTTCAAGCGTCTGTGTGTTCCCGTCTGTCTGCTGATTCCTGACGACGGGTTTGCAGAACTCAGATGCTCCAGGGGTTGAGGGAGATTTATTTCAGAACAAGGAGGGTGAGCCAGGCTGCAGGCAAGAACCCGGGGCGGGACAGCCGGAACCCTGCCTGCTGTCTTCACAGGGCAGTCGTTGTTTGCAATACCGCTGATGGGAAAACTGACCAAGCGCAGAAGGGGAACCCTGCCCCCTCTGGCAGGAGATGTCCCCCAGGTCCCAGGCACTGATTTCTGAATATTGAAGCTGGCCGTATGGGAGGAAGTGGCCGTTGAGAACAAGGACCCCAGTCTTGGAAATTTCATGGTCAAGACATGTAGCTGCTGTGTTTCTTGAGGCTGCCGAGAAGAAAAGGGCCACAAACCAGGGGAATTAAACAAAAATTCCATCCTCCCTTCACCCCTGGGGAGCTTCCCTGGTGGCTCCGTGGTAAAGAATCCGCCTGCAATGCAGGAGACCTGGGTTCGATCCCTGGGTCGGGACGATACCCAGGAGGGAATGACAACCCACTCCAGTATTCCAGGCTGGGAAATCCCCCTGACAGAGGAGCCTGGTGGGTTACAGTCCATGGGGTCACCAAGAGTCGGACATGATTTAGCAACTAAACCACCACCGGTATATAACAGAAAGCAGTGTTTAATGTGTGCCATTCATACGTGTGACATCACACATGTGTGACGTGTGTATGCACGTCTGCAGATACACATACGATGGACACACACAATGAGCAAGCGAAAGAAGGAAGCTCTCACCATCTCCAGAAACCAGAGCACTGCTGAGGTTAGTTCAGGAGACGCGGACCCAGAAGGGGCGCTTCGGACCTTCCCTTCTGGCTGCTGGAACCAATCCATCTCTCAACACAAGCAACGTGATGAGAGGTCGTGTGTAAACACTGCTGGGTTGTGCGTTGGGATTTCTGCACCTCCGTGTTCAGTCGCTCAGTCGTGTCGGCTCTGTGGGACCCCACGCACTGTAGCCCACCAGGCTCCTCTGTCCACAGGATTCTCCGGGCAAGAATACTGGAGTGGGTAGCCATGCCCTTCTCAAGGGGATCTTCCCAACCCAGGGATCAAACCCAGAGCAACCGGGTACTACCATCCCTAAGCCATCTTCTGCCCCTGGGCCAGGCTGCCTGGACAGAGGACAAGAAATGAGATTCAGAGCAGCTGAATAGCAAATATGGCGTGTGCACTCCTGCACTCTAGCCCATCTTTCTCTCCATCGCCAAGGAGAGACACAGACATGGAGGAGAAGGCACACAAAGTCAAGGAGGGAGGCGGCCACCAGCCCAGGGACGGACACCTGGAGCTCGCAGAAGCCGGAAGAGGCGGGAAGGAGCCTCCTCTGGAGCCTCTGCAGGGAGCGCAGCCCTGGGACCCGCTGACCTCAGATGTCTGGTCTCCAGGCCTTGGGGGCGATGGATGGAGGTGGATTTAAGCTCCCCAGTTTTGGGGTGTTCTGTTACGGCCGCCCACCTGCCACAGAGCGTGAGTGTTGGTGGCCAACTTGCCCCACAGGAGATGAAAATCCTGTCTCCCCCCCTCCCAGCTGAAGGATCAGACGTCCCTCCCCTCAGCCCCGCCAGGGATGACGAGCATCTTGCTCAGAACTGAGGCACTTCCGAAACGCACCAACACTTTGGCTGCCTGAGGCAAAGTCCGGGCGATAGTGAAGGACAGGGAAGCCTGGCGTGTTGCTGTCCATGGGGTGGCAAAGAATCGGACACGACGGAGCTACTGAACATCAAGAACAGAATATAAACCCCGAGACGAACTCTGAGCCACGTGGTTTCCACCAGCCGCAAAGCAAGTCCGTTACGTCAGGCACCGCCCAGCCGCAAAGCAAGTCCGTTACGTCAGGCACCGCCCAGCCGCAAAGCAAGTCTGTTACGTCAGGCACCGCCCAGCCGCAAAGCAAGTCCGTTACGTCAAGGGCCGCCCATCGCCACGTGCGCCTTCTCGGGCAGCCGGACAGGTGGAGGAATTTGAGCTTTTTTCCTAAAAGCCACGAGAACCCCAGCATTGGGAGGTGATTAACAAGTACAGACAGGATCTAACTGGTGTTCTAGAGAATTCTGACGAAGGAGAGGAGAACAGCTTGCAGGAAAACACTGAGAGCCCAGCGGTCATAAGGAGGAGGTGTTTGCTCTAAACCCATGCGAACAAAAATTAACACTTGAAGGAAAAGTGTTTCTCTGCTCTAAGCTCTTTCGACACCCAAAGTGTTTTCCACACAGAACAATCTTCTGGTTCTCTTCAGACACTTGCTGGGCGCCCTACCATTCAGGTCAACCTCGATACGACCTGACTTGGTGCAGACCCCACTGCGGTAAAGGGCTCAGCCCCCAGGACGCCCCCAGTTCAACTCCAACCACAAGGAGTGGGTCCCCAGGTCACTCACTTCTGTCCAACGTGCCTACAACCATAGGGTCCCCACGACTCTCTTCCTCATAGAACTTAGGGAACGCTAGACTTACTGTTTATCCTCAAGGGATGAACAGCCACAGGAAGAGATGAAGGCTGAGACCCGGGAGGGTCCCCAGTGCAGCAGCTTCTGTCTCCGTGGAGTCTGGGGGCAGCACGCTCCCAGCTTGTGGGTGGGTTCCCCAGCCCTTGAAGCTCCCTGATCCGTGGAGCTTCCATTAGGTAAGACTGAGTAAATTCCTGGCTGTCTGTAGCAACTCATTCCACAGCCCCTCTGCCCTCCATGGAGGCTGGGGATGGGATGAAAAGGACCAACCCTCTAACCACGTGCTTGGTTCCTCCGGCAGCCAGCCCCCACCTCCCAGAGCCGCCTCATTAGCATAAGCCCAGGTGCGGCTGGGCTTGTTCTGAGTAACCAAAGATGCCGTCTCACCTGCATCACTCAGCAAGTTCCTGCGGCTTCCCTGGTTGTCCAGCAGTTAGCACCCCATGCTGCCACTATCTTGGGCACAGGTTCGATCCCTGGTCAGGGAACTACGATTCCCCTATGCCGCTTTGTGAGGCCAAAAAAAAAAAAAAAAGAAGAAAAGAAAGAAAGATGTTTAACTGATGGACACGTCATTCGCTCAAACCTATTGCAGTGGAGGGGGATAAACTTTCCTATATCCTCTTATGTTCTGACCTGCTGCTGCTGCTGCTGCTGCTGCTAAGTCGCTTCAGTTGTGTCCGACTCTGTGCGACCCCATAGATGGCAGCCCACCAGGCTCCCCTGTCCCTGGGATTCTCCAGGCAAGAACACTGGAGTGGGTCGCCATTTCCTTCTCCAATGCATGAAAGTGAAAAGTGAAAGTGAAGTCGCTCAGTCATGTCCGACTCTTAGCGACCCCGTGGACTGCAGCCTACCAGGCTCCTCCATCTGGAGTGGGGTTCTGACCTGAGGGCTGCAAATTAAACTGACAAAAAAGCTTAACTGGAGAAAAAACTTGTTTCAGATACATATACGGCCTTCCAGAATAGAAGGTTTTTAACCTCAAGGAAGTCTGGCCTGGGGGGGTTTCTATACCATTTAAACAAATGATGATCAATTTAGAAGTGACAAGACTCAGGAAATGGAGTTTTGGGGCTTCTAGGAAGGTACATTATGGGAAGTTATATATTTAGGAGAATCTAATGACTGATAAGGGTCAGTCCTATAGGAACTCAATCCGGGAAGGACTGATGCTGAAGCTGAAGCTCCAATACTTTGGCCACCTGATGCAAAGAACTGACTCATTGGAAAAGACCCTGATGCTGGGAAAGATCGAAGGTGCAAGGAGAAGGGGACGACAGAGGATGAGATGGTTGGATGGCATCACCGACTTGATGGACATGAGTTTGAGTAAACTCCGGGAGATGGTGCAGGACAGGGAAGCCTGGTGTGCTGCAGTCCGTGGGGTCGCAAATAATTGGACACGACCGAGCAGTTGAACAACAACAGGAATGAAGTGGCTGGAGTGGGTGTAAGGTCGCCACAGAGAGAGAAGTGACTGAGCTTCTCCCGTGGCGAGTTGGCCACGGTAGGCAGAGAGACAAAGCATGCAGAAGGAAAGAGGCTTCCCCCCGAACGAAATATCCGCCGGGTTTAGCAAGCTGCAAAGCCCCTGCCGGCGAGCACTCGTGGATCGACGCCAGGCTCGAATCACATCTTTGTAAGTCCTCGGTGGGGCAGATGGAAATGCACCCATGTCCCCGGCTACTCACGGTGCAAAGTCACCTCTCGGCTTAGCTGGAGTCCTTTTTTTTTTTTTTTCCCCTCAAAAAGTTACTCTTTCCCCCACCCTTTTCCTCCTCGCTGTCATTAGCTGGGGCTTGAAAAGGGCCATAACTCTAATTGTCATTCCTGTTTCGGGGCGAGGTGGGGGGGCGGGTTTTGGGAGGCGGGGCGCCCAGCCCTGTCGTGACCTTGCTCCCCGTGCCAAAGAAAATGCTGGACTGCATCCCATTTTGTTCATTCTCATTTTCCTGCCCACTTAACAAAATTATATTCAATGAGCTGTGGGAGAAATCCACAATTACGGGCCATGTAATACAATTTCTGGTATATATTCAGGAAGGAGGTGGGGGGAGAAAAGTCCTACATTTTCTTTCATTTCTGTCAAAATCAATCAAATTGTACGAAACGGAACGTAATCTCTTAGAAAGAGAACGCGCATTTCCAGCGAAATAAGCCTCCTCTACATGGTAACACGCACATATTTAAGAGGTGTCTGTTTTAGTTTTTTTAATCATGCCTAATTAGTTTCTTTCTTTCTTTTTTTTAATCACGCACACAACGAAGGCTCTTGCCTGCATAATTTATGACATAGAGGGGCTGGTGTCAGAAATCAAATGTTGTAAATTAAAAATAACAAGTTTGAGGCGAGTGATTCAATTAAAACCCGCGAAAACATTGGATTATGCATAATTGAGAGGTTGTACGCGGGCCTGCGTGTCACGCTTGTCAGTTTGGATGGAAAGATTGGATTGGGGATGTCAGGGGTGTTTAAATCAAGTTGGTTAAAAAAAATGGGAAAACAAAGATGATATTTATTATTAACTTCCAGTTTCAAAAATGACACCAAGAGGTCTTTAAACTGAATGCTTACACGGGCAGCCTTTATTTCGAGGGTAAAGCCTCAACACGTCAGCCATCAGCTGGTTGAGTGCGTGCTTCTGACTGGGGGGCCTTGAGCGTATAGGCAGGACCTCTCCGCACAGACTGTAAGAAAACCGCAGAATGCCCCGTCATCCTTTCAGTCCCACCTCTGCCGTTTCTCTGAATAATGAAGCTGTCTCTAAATACTCTTTTCCAAAAACTCGTACGCAGGGTCTTGGCAGAGATTTATGACCGTCTGGATTGCGTGGCCGTTTCCCAACCGGGAAGAGTCAACTTGTTCCATCGCAACTTGAAGAAAAAAAAAAAAACAGGGAGAAAGTTCTGCAGGAGGACAGATTCTCGGAAGATGGGACGATCAGCGTTGGGGGCGTCGCTGTGAAGAATGGGTTGTGGGCCCCAAGGGAGACAGGAAGGCAGGAATTTGTTCCCACCAAAGGTGATCTGGAGGGGCTAAAGGGAAAGAATCCGCCTTCACTGCAGGAGACACAGGCGACCTGGGTTCGATCCCTGGGTCCAGAAGACCCCCTGGAGGAGGGCATGGCAACCCACTCTGGTATCCTTGCCTGGAGAATCCCATGGATGGAGGAGCCTGGCAGGCTACAGTCCACGGGGTCGCAAAGAGTCGGACACAACTGGAGTGACTGAGCATGCACGGTTCTTCAGTGCCTGGTTCAGTTCAGTTCAGTTCAGTTCAGTCGCTCAGTCGTGTCCAACTCTTTGCAACCCCATGAATCACAGCTCGCCAGGCCTCCCTGTCCATCACCAGCTCCCGGAGTTCACTCAGACTCATGTCCATCGCGTCAGTGATACCATCCAGCCGTCTCATCCTCTGTCCTCCCCTTCTCCTCCTGCCCCCAATCCCGCCCAGCATCAGAGTCTTTTCCAATGAGTCAGCTCTTCGCATGAGGTGGCCAAAGTACTGGAGTTTCAGCTTCAGCAGCATTCCTTCCAAAGGACACCCAAGACTGATCTTTAGAATGGACTGGTTGGATCTCCTTGCAGTCCAAGGGACTCTAAACAGTCTTCTCCAACACCACACTTAGAAAGCATCAATTCTTTGGTGCTCAGCTTTCTTCACAGTCCAACTCACATCCATACATGACCACAGGAAAAACCATAGCCTTGACTAGACAGACATTAGTTGGCAAAGTAATGTCTCTGCTTTTTAATATGCTGTCTAGGTTGGTCATAACTTTCCTTTCAGTAGTAGATATAATGGTCGTCTGAGTTAAATTCACCCTTTCCAGTCCATTTTAGTTTGCTGATTCCTAGATTGTCGACATTCACTCTGGCCATCTCCTGTTTGACCGCTTCCAATTTGCCTTGATTTATGGACCTAACATTCCAGGTTCCTATGCAATATTGCTTTTTACAGCATCAGACCTTGCGTCTATCACCAGTCACATCCACAACTGGGTATTGTTTTTGCTTTGGCTCCATCCCTTCATACTTTCTGGAGTTATTTGTCCACTGATCTCCAGTAGCATATTGGGCACCTACCGACCCTGGAAGTTCCTCTTTCAGTATCCTATCATTTTGCCTTTTCATACTGTTCATGGGGTTCTCAAGGCAAGAATACTGAAGTGGCTTGCCATTCCCTTCTCCAGTGGACCGCATTCTGTCAGACCTCTCCACCATGACCCGCCCGTCTTGGGTGGCCCCACAGGGCATGGCTTAGTTTCATTGAGTTAAACAAGGCTGTGGTCCCTGTGATCAGATTGACTAGTTTTCTGTGAGTATGGTTTGTGTGTCTGCCCTCTGATGCCTCTTGCGACACCTACCGTCTTACTTGGGTTTCTCTTACCTTGGACGTGGGGTATCTCTTCACAGCTGCTCCAGCAAAGCACTTGGTAGAATATAAAAAGCAAAGCCTTTGGGGTCTAGAATCCTTTGTGTAAATGGGTTTTCTCACTGCAGAGTCCAGACGGCCCTGATCACTGACCTCAGATCGTGACTATTTCAGGGCAGGTTCTCAGCGGGACTTCTGAGTGGGTGGATTCTGTGTTCCTGCAAGTGGCTGCATTTCTGGGATGGGACCGGCAGACAGCGGTCGATGGGAAGCTCCATCTTCAGGGGGTGAAACCTCAGACGGAGGCTCAGCTTGCCCACGGGCGGGGAAGATGCCTCCCTTGGTTGGGTTCATGAGGATGGAGCACGTGGAACGCTGGAGGCTGTCACCAGCTCTCATATGATGAACCCAGGCTTCAGGGAGACTCAGGTGAGGAGGTAAAGGAGGGTACAGGCGGTTTCAGGTAGAGGTGAGCTGTTGGAGTCTACCGGGCTGCCGTCCATGGGGTCGCAAAGGGTCAGCTACGCCTGAAGTGACTGTGTACCCACACATGCAGAGCCCTGGGAAGAACGTGAAATCCCGAGAAGAGTCTCTGCATGTGGCATCTCCCTCCACTTATTATATCTGCTTTCCTTTCTCCACAGAACATGTCACACGTGTCAGGCTAGACGTCTTGCTATCTTTGTTAGACTTTTTGTCTTAAACATCCCATCTTTATGCTGTTACGAAGAAGCAGAGCTATCACCTTGCTGACAAAGGTCTGTATGAACAAAGCTATGGCCTTTCGAGGACTCATGTATGGATGTGAGAGTTGGGCTATATAGAAAGCTGAGCGCCAAAGAATTGATGCTTTCTAAGTGTGGTGTTGGAGAAGACTCTTGAGAGTCCCTTGGACTGCAAGGAGATCCAACCAGTCCATCCTAAAGGAAATCCGTCCTGAATATTCACTGGAAGGACTGATGCTGAAGCTGAAGCTCCAGTACTTTGGCCACCTGCTGCGAAGAAAAGACCTGACTCATTAGAAAAGACCTGACTCATTAGAAAAGACTCTGATGCTGGGAAAGATTAAAAGCGGGAGGAGAAGGGGACAACAGAGGATGAGATGGTTGGATGGCGTCACCGACTCAGTGGAAATGAGTGTGTAAACTCTGGGGGTTGGTGATGGACAGGGAGGCCTGGCGTGCTGCAGTCCATGGGGTCACAAAGAGTCAGACACGACTCAGCGACTGAACATTTATATTACGCATGAGGTACGAAAGTTTTACTCCTTTTCTGGTGCATATATTTTTTATAATTTTTAGTTGTTATGTTTTTAAGTAATTTGGCTAAGACCTCCAAGACCATATTAAAATGAACCCGGGGAGAGTTGGGTCCTTATCTGGCAACTCATCTTTAAGGCTCTAAAGATTCAAAGTGAAAGAGAAAGTGTTAGTCGCTCAGTCCTGTACGAGTCTCTTAGAGACCCCAAGGACTGTAGCCCACCAGGTTCCTCTGTCCATGGAATCCTGCAGGCAAGAATACTGCAGTGGGCTGCCACTTCCTTCTCCAAAAGAGAGGGAGGCCAGAGTCTTGGGTCTGGCGCCTTTAGCCCCCTTGGCCATCCCGACACGACGGTAAACGCTTTGTGCTTACACGCTTCCGGCGTTTCACCGCTGCGTGTGACAGCTGCCGTCAATCTTTCATGAACGTCTCGTCAGGTCCAGGGCAGCAGCGCCTATTTCCAGCTTGTCCGGGTGTTTGTTTCTAGGTTGATTTGCTTGTTTTCATCGTGAATAAATGCTGGCTGGAATCCATTTATCTGCCCTCGTGGAGACAGCTGTGTGATGCTCCCCTCTCTATTCTGTTAATATCACATCTACTCTTCATTCTGGAGCAGGCGATGGCCCCCCACTCCAGTGTTCCTGGAAAACCCCGTGGACAGAGGAGCCTGGGAGGCTGCAGTCCATGGGGTCGAAAAGAGTCAGACACGACTGAGCAACTTCCCTTTCACTTTTCACTTTCGTGCATTGGAGCAGGAAATGGCAACCTGCTCCAGGGTTCTTACCTGGAGAATCCCAGGGACGGGGGAGCCTGGTGGGCTCACAGAGTCGGACACGACTGAAGTGACTTAGCAGCAGCAGCATTCTTCATTCTGAGAATAAACCTGACTCAGTGTGATCTATTATCTTTTTTATATTATCAGTATTTTTTTGATTATTGTTCTGTTTTCACCAGAGACATTATACTGCCTTTTTTGTTCCTAGGTGAACAAAAATGCCAGTGAACAGGCTACACCACTAACATAAAAAAGGGCTGTGACTGAATTCTCTTTCCCTAACTTCTGGAATATTTTGAGTAATATTAGCATTTTTAAATTCTTAAGTATTTGGTAGAGTATAAGGGTAAAGCCTTTTGGGTGAAGAATTCTTTGTGTAATATGTATAATTACAGATTCTCTCTTGTGTGTGGTTGTAAAACGTTATATTTTCCATTTCTTTGGGTGTCAGCTTGTGAACTGTGTGTTTTTACAGACGTGTTCATTCTTGCTACAGTTTCGATGTCGTAGGCATAACATTTTTCATATCCCTCTCTTACGAAATTTTTAATGTTTTCAGAGTCCATAGTAAGTTCCCATTTTTAAAAGACCTTTTCTCGATGTGGACCCTTTTCAAAGTCTTTATTGAATTTGTCACCGTGTTGAGTTTTTATTTTTCTTCCTGTTTTGGTTTCTTGGTCTTGAGGCACGTGGCATCTCAGCTCCCAACCAGGGATCGAACTCACACCTCCATACATTGGAAAGCGAAGTCTTAAGCACTAGACCACCAGGGAGTTCCCAATTTCCTATTTTTTATCCTTGATTTTATCCTTCTCTGATTTCACTGATTAATATTATCAGGTTTTCCCCCACGCTGTTGCTCTTCAGATCGCAGTGTTCCAAATTCAGCATTCGTTTCCCCCTTGATTAACTGAGTTTTATTATGTAATCCCCACTGATTCCTGTGGGCCATTCTTTTTCTAGTTTCTTAACAGGTTGTTTTGCACAAAGATTTTTTTTCCCCCAGATATTTTCTGGTTGTTTTTAAACATTGTATACTCAGCATGCTTTTTTACATCATCTCTCTGCTGCTTTGGTGTGTTTCATTCCCATTATCTTTCAGCTTATCATGTTTCCAAGTGTCTATTATAACCCACGGGTTATTTGGAAATTTAATTTCCAGGCGCACGAGTAGTTTTCAGTAATTCTAATAAACGTTTACTACCTGGCTGGGAGCTTTGTACTTGTCCCTAAGAGGTTCGTGTGTTTTGTTTCTTTTCTTTATTTAGAAATATGGGAGGTTTTCGTGGTTTATTAGAACGACTCTCACGACCACCATCACTCAGTTCGAGCTCATATTTCCTTTCTTTATTTTTGAGAAGATTGTCCTTAATATGACAACACACTCCCGTGGGTTTTCAGTCTAACATTCGTCACTGTTACTTTTTTACCAGAACAACGCGAGCACCTTAGAACACGCGAGTTCACTAACAACGCCAGTACATTACAACACACATGTTCAACAACGCGAGCACCTTAGAACACGCGCGTTCACTAACAACTCGAGTACCTTAGAACACGCACGTTCACTAACGCCAGTACCTTAGAACACGCGCGTTCACTAACAACACGAGTACCTTAGAACACGCGCGTTCACTAACAACACGAGTACATTACAACACACATGTTCAACAACGTGAGTACCTTAGAACACGCGCGTTCACTAACAACGCGAGTACCTTAGAACACGCGCGTTCACTAACAACGCGAGTACTTTAGAACACGTGCGTTCACTAAAAACACGAGTACCTTAAAACACACACGTTCACTGAAAACACAAGTACCTTAGAACACGCGCGTTCACTAACAACGCGAGTACCTTAGAACACGCGCGTTCGCTAACAATGTGAGTACCTTAGAACACGTGCGTTCACTTACTCACCACCGTTCTCATGCCCTGTAATTCTTGCTACATCTTAACTCCCTGAAGAGGGTGTGGTTTCATCACGCCAATATTTATTCACAGCTATCCACGCTCTCAGGCATCATTACCACTTCCTGATAAACATTCAACTTCATTCCATGGTGCTTTTTCATATACGATTTGGATCACGCCCCCCTGACTTTAGAGCGTTTCCTTTGGTGGAAGTCTGTGGGTGGCGTATTTTGTCAACTTTTGTGCCCTGAAAAGTGTGTCGCTTTGAGCCCTTTGGGATTTTCTTGACGGATGGCCTATTTCCCTGTCTTGTTCGAAGGAACCGTTCGGAACGGAAGGCAGGCTTCTAGGGACTAAAGGGACAGACCTCGAGAAGAGAAGCTGAACGCGTGTCCTCAGGCTTGGTGTGTGTTTCATGTGCTTCCCTGGTGGCTCAGTTGGTAAAGAATCTATCTGCCTGCAGTGCACGGCGGGAGACCCGGGTTCAATCCCAGGATCGGGAAGACCCCCTGCAGGAGGAAATGGCAACCCACTCCAGGATGCTTGCCTGGAGAATCCCATGAACAGAGGAGCCTGGCGGGCCACAGTCCCTGGAGTCACAAAGAGTCGGACATGACTGAGCAACTGACACTTATGTTCTGTGGGTGTGGATTGCAGCAGAAACTCACATGTGATCCCACCTCGCAGGTGAGCACAACCAGGATATCCCGGTAATAAGAGGGAGGGAGAGAAAAAACTCGAACAGACAGAGAGTGAGGTGGAGACTAGACAGATACAGGGACAGAGGGGAGAGAGAGAGACGGCCAAGGCATCTCTGCTTCGCAGATAACCCTTCCCTGCTAGCATCCCCTGGCCAAGATTTACAGCTAGGGTGCAGTCAGACCTCGCTTCTGAGACTCAGACGCTGTCACTGCAGGCTTGGAAAGCAGGCAGATCCCCGTGCACACACAGGGGGGCTCGCTGTAAGAGGACAAGCAGAGGGTGCTCACAGATACCCCAAGACCCCAGCGTCGGACCATAAAGAAGGCTGAGCGCCAAAGAATTGATACTTTTGAACTGTGGTGCTGGAGAAGACGCTTGAGGATCCCTTGCACTGCAAGGAGATCCAACCAGTCCATCCTAAAGGAAATCAACTCTGAATACTCATTGAAAGGACTGATGCTGAAGCTGAAAATCCAATGCATTGGCAACGTGATGCAAAGAACTGACTCATTGGGAAAGACCCTGATGCTGGGAAAGATAGAAGGCAGGAGGAGAAGGGGACGACAGAGGATGAGATGGCTGGATGGCATCACCGACTCGATGGGCCTGAGTTTGAGCAAGCTCCGGGAGTTGGTGATGGACAGGGAGGCCTGGTGTGCTGCAGTCCATGGGGCTGCAAAGAATCGGACACGACTGAGGGACTTAACAGCAACAGACCCCCCGGGGCAGGCGAGAAAGTGACAGGCTCACAGGTGTCAGTCCACACGCCCAGCACGTGTTTGAAGCCACCACAAACTCCTGTAGACAAAAGGGCAGCAGGTCCTTAGCAGCCTGCAAAGACGGTGAGGTCCCGATTGGGAGGCTTGGGCCTCGAGAGTCTCTCTAGCAGAGGGTGGGGGTGGGGGTGGGTGGGGGCCTCAAGATCTGTTTTCTCCTCTCACAGGCAGCCCTCCTGTGTGCAGTGGGGAACCCCTGCCCCCCAGCCTGCTCTCCAAGCCTGCAGTTACACTTTTTTGATTTTCAGCCTCTGCCTAGTAACGCTAATGAGATGAGAATGGGCAACTGCCTGTCCCCCCGCCCCGCTTTGATAACCAGCAAAGGAGATTTTAGCAGATTGTTCTGTGGTGTGTCAACTCTTCCCCGGGCCCTTCCAAAATCATGACCCTCTTTAAACATTTCCTGTAAACTCGCCATGCCACGGGAGGCATCTGAAAACCCACGTGGGCTTCCCGCCCCCCACCTCCACCCCTTTCGAGCTCTGTTTCATCTCCCTTTGATGTTCGTGTGACTTGCTAAGGTTTACTCTCGGAAATCCTCACGTTTCCTCCTTGAGTGAAATCAAAGTGTGAAACGTGTTAAGCTGTAAGGGCGTCTCGAATTTCTAACCACCCCCGCCCCCAACCCTCAGAGAGGAGGCGGGGAGCTTTTCATCAGGAACGGCAGGGAGACGGAGGGAAAAACGAGATGGACAGCAAAAGTGGCTGTAATTTCTGCTGTCCGTGAAATCTGGGTGTTCTGGCTGAAAGGTTAGAGGGGAGTGGAGACGCGATACCGCCCTCAAATTAAAAGCAGTTTCACGGGGCTGAAAATTGCACACACATTGTGGCGAGAAGCTTCTTTCCCTTGCCGTGAGGAAGGGATGCTGAGATTCCGTCCCGGGTCCTCCAGCGGGGAAGGACAGAGATCAGATAAAGGTCAGGATCTCAGCAATGGGGCAATTAACAAAAACCCCTTTCCCCTAAAGACTCAGATCGGAGTAAACATCGCAAAGGAGTTTCCAGGGACCAGAGGAAAACCCAGGGATGTCCCTGCTTCAGGCAACTCTAATTTCTGCAGGCCTAAGAAGACTTTCAGACCTTTTTGAGAGGAAAGAAATGTTTAAAAAAAAGGTGTGATATAATGGCAACATGAAGTATTCGTTTGGGTGTTTATTTACTTTCATGCCTGGGAATTCCAGCATTGTATTATTTTAAACTGATTTTAATTGGAGGAAGCTGAAGCTCCAATACTTTGACCACACAATGCGAAGAACCGACTCATTGCAAAACACCCTGATGCTGGGAAAGATTGACGGCAGGAAGAGAAGGGGGCGACTGAGGATGAGACTGTTGGATGGCATCACTGACTCGATGGACGTGAGTTTGAGCAAGTTCCGAGAGCTGGTGATGGACAGGGAGGCCTGGTGTGCTGCAGTCCATGGGGTCGCAAAGAGTCAGACACGAGTGAGCGGCTGACAGACACAGAGCATGCAGGCAGTGTGAGCGTTCCACCAGAACTGACCCTGAGACGCAGCGTCAGGAAGCCGTCTGCACTGACCGAAAGTAATGAATTCTCAGAAGCCAGTCCCGTCTGGAGTGTCCTGGGACGACTGACAAGACCTGAGGACCACGGATCACGAAATAATTGCTTACGAGAGCAGCTTCCGACGTCCGAAACTATGCCAACTACGGCAGTGTTTGGAATTCCCAAAATACAAATCAGAAAGACTTCAAAGAAAGCCCGTCTACCCACCGACAACGAGAACAGTGCTAATTAGCAACAATGCTCTTTAATCTATAAATAATAAAGTGATCCCAGAGGTCCCCAGAGAGGTGTAAAAAGAAAAAAAGAAAAAAAAAACCACAACACGCACACAAATGATTTCACAGACTGAGGTCAGGGCTTGACACCAACTTTGGCCAGTCCGTTGGAAATCCTGTCTGGAACTCAGTGAGAGAGACCCTTTTCAAAGGCAAAGGAAGCTTCCCCAAATTAAGGTCTATTTGAACGAGATCACCTTCACTTATGGGACTTTTCCTGGCGGCTCAGATGGTAAAGAATCTGCCTGCA
Source organism: Capra hircus (assembly GCF_001704415.2). NCBI lineage: Eukaryota > Metazoa > Chordata > Mammalia > Artiodactyla > Bovidae > Capra > Capra hircus. The sequence continues at coordinate 334,638 of NW_017190147.1, forward strand.
GTGCAGGAGACATGGGTTCAATCCCTGGGTCGGGAAGATCCCCTGGAGGAGGGCATGGCAACCCACTCCAGTGTTCTTGGCCTGGAGAATCCCATGGACAGAGGAGCCTGGTGGGCTGCAGTCCAAGGGGTTGCAAAGTATCAGACAGGACTGAGCAACTGAGCAATAACCACAATAAAATAAAGTTTTTTAAAAAAGGAACAAGAATAAATACATGTCTATGTATAACTGAACCACTTTGCTGTACACTTGAAACTAATACAACATTGTAAATCAACTCTGTTGCTGTTGTTCAGTGGCTAAGTTGTATCTGACTCTTTGCGACCCCATGGACTATAGCCCGCCAGGCTCCTCTATCCATGGGATTCTCCAGGCAAGAATATTGGAGTGGGTTGCCGTCCCTTCTTCCACCATGGACTGCTATACTCCAGTGTAAAATAAAAAGTTAAAAAAAGAATAAAGATGAAAAATAAAAAGGCCAGAGCGGCCCACGTAGCAGATTCTGTAAAGCTCCCAGCAGGGCTGTTGTTAGGAAAGCAAGACTGGGTCAGACCACAGAGGTCCAGGAACGGTTCACCCCATGAACCGCAGCACGCCAGGCCTCCCTGTCCATCACCAGCTCCCGCGGTTCACCCAAACCCATGTCCATTGAGTCGACGATGCCGTCCAACCATCTCATCCTCTGTCGTCCCCTTCTCCTCCTGCCTTCAATCTTTCCCAGCATCAGAGTTTTCCCCAGTGAGTCAGCTCTTCGCATCAGGTGGCCAGAGTATTGGAGCTTCAGCTTCAGCTTCAGTCCTTCCAATGAATATTCAGGACTGATCTCCTTTAGGATGGACTGGTTGGATCTCTTTGCACTCCAAGGGACTCTCGAGAGTCTTCTCCAACAACACAGTTCAAAAGCATGTACACCCGTGGTGGATTCATGTCAATGCATGGCAAAACCAATACAGGATTGTAAAGTAAAATAAAGTAAAAATAAAAATTAAAATATTTTTTTAAAAAAGCATCTATTCTTTGGCGCTCAGCTTTCTTTAAGTGTGTTTTACGTGTGGGTAATTTCTGGAAAGTTCCCGGCTGTGGGAATGACTGTGCTGGGCCAAGTCAGGCAAGATCTCATCTGGCCTCACAGACCCGAGGGCTCTTTGGGAGACTTAAGATTCTGGACTTTGATTCCTTTGCCCTCCGACTGTGTCATCGTGGCGCCAGGGAGAGGAGAGGTGGGAGACGATTTGACAGTCAAGAGTGGGGAGGTGACAGTGATGTTGTAGGGAGATTAGTGCCTGGGGGAGGGGGCTGGAGTAGGAGAAACCGGAGGGGAGACCCTCAGAAAGGGGCCGCTCGCTCGTCCAGCCAGGAGGTGCTCACAGCCAGGAAACTGTTCTTGCTTGGGCTGAGTGGCCACCACCAATGTAAAGAAAGCACACCCCAGAGGTCTTTGAAAGCCTCGTTTGCTCGCTGCCTCCCAGGGAATGAGAGTGTTTATTTTACAAACACAAAGGGTAAGGACTTTCATTCAGAAGCCATTCTGCAAAGCACCGAAAGTGAAGCTGAAGGGCAGACGGCAGTTCAGTTAAAACGTTTCTAGGTACCAGCTGAGCTGTTAGGTTCCTGGAGCCTGGGGATGCATTGGACACAAAATAGGTGGATAGATGGGTAGATACATAGAGAGATGATAAAGATAGATGGATTGATTGATGATAAACATAGATGATAAAATAGGTTCATAGATGATAAAGATAGGCAAATACATAGATGATCAGTTCAGTTCAGTCGCTCAGTCGTGTCCGACTCTTTGCGACCCCATGAATCGCAGCACGCCAGGCCTCCCTGTCCATCACCAACTCCCGGAGTTCACTCAGACTCACGTCCATCGAGTCAGTGATGCCATCCAGCCATCTCATCCTCGGTCGTCCCCTTCTCCTCCTGCCCCCAATCCCTCCCAGCATCAGAGTCTTTTCCAATGAGTCAACTCTTCGCATGAGGTGGCCAAAGTACTGGAGCTTCAGCTTTAGCATCAGTCCTTCCAAAGATAGAGAGAGACAATAAAGACAGGTAAATAAATAGCTTGAAGGACGATAAAGACAGATGATAAAGATTGATTGCTTGACTGGTAGACGATATTGGTATTGTCAATACAGATATAGATGGATAGATACTCTAGTATTAGGATTTAACAGATAAAGATAGATTGATAGATGATAAGGATAGATATACTGATAGATGACTGAAATAGATTGATAGATGATCTAGATAGATGATAAAGATGATTGATTGATTGATTGACTGGTAGATGATATTGATAGATAAATACAGAGATAGATAAATGGGTAGATATTCTAGTGTTGGGATCTAACAGAATATTACGGAAACAAAACAATAAGTAAGTAAGTGTTAGTCGCTCAGTCTCGCCCGACACTTTGGGACCCCGTGGACTGCAGCCCATCAGGCTCCTCTGTCCATGGGATTCTCCAGGCGAGGATACTGGAGTGGGGTGCCATTCCCTCCTTCAGGGGATCTTCCCGACCCAGGCATCGAACGCAGGTCTCTTGCACTGTAGGCAGATTCTTTACTGACTGAGCTACAGGGACTTAAGCGAGATGACCGTCTCTTTCTCTCTGATGTGACAGGAAGCCAGAGTGAGCCGTCCAGGGTTGCTATGGAGACCGAGGACGTCAGGCACCCTCCACGGAGTGGCTCCAGCATCCTCAGTGTGGGACTTGCTACTCGTGGTCCAATGTAGCTGCGTGGCCTCCAGCCCTCGTGCCTGCATTCCAGCCAACGGGAAGAGAGGAGAGAACAGCTCACAGTTGCTCTTCAGAAAGTCTCTTGAGAGTCCCTTGGACAGCAAGGAGCTCAAACCAGTCCATCCGAAAGGAAATCAGTCCTGAATATTCACCGAAAGGACTGATGCTGAAGCTGAAGCTCCGAAACTTTGGCCACCTGATGGGAAGAGATGACTCAGTGGAAAAGACCCTGATGAAGGTGGGAGGAGAAGGGGTCGACAGAGGATGAGATTGTTGGATGGCATCATTGACTCGATGGACATGAGTTTGAGCAATCCCGGGAGGTGGTGAAGGACAGGGAAGCCCGGCGTGCTGCAGTCCATGGGTCTGCAAAGAGTTGGACACGACTGAGGGGCTGAAGTTTACCACGTTCACCAGAGGAGCCAAGTCAGGGGCATCGAGTGCCTTAGCGATTTTTTGCCAGCACCACCTCTGTCTGGCTTCAGAGCCTTCTCAGGCCCTCAGAAGCAGACTCTGAGCCCATGAGCTATCACGCCGCCTCCCCCAGCCCCCTCGCCACGAGCCCCATTCTGCCTCCGCGCTCGCCTGTTCTTGCCATTTCCCGTCAATGTCATCACACTGCGTGTGTTCTTCTGGGTCTGCCTCTTACACGCTTTCTGCTCTCAGCTTTTCAAATCACAGGAAACCAACACCCCATTCTCAGAAGATTCTAGAAGGGTCTAGCTTTGCAAAATGGAGAGGTGGTCCCCAATCTGGGTGGGGGTATTCCACGTCCAATCCAGGGAGCAAGGCATCTCATCACCTTTGAAAAATTAGTGTTTGTGCTTTCCCCAAGATTATGCTTTTTTTTTTTTCCAGTTAAATGATCCCTATCCCATGATACCATTTGCTACGTTCCTTCAGTCATGTCTGACTCTTTGCGATACCATGGACTGCAGCCCACCAGGCTCCTCTGTCCATGGATTCTCCAGGCAAGAGTCCTGGAGTGGGTTGCCATTTCCTGCTCCAGGAGATCCTCCAGACTCAGGGAGTGAACCCACACCTCCCGCATCTCCGGCACTGCAGGCGGATTCTTTATGGCTAAGCCACCGGGGAAGTCCTGTTCAATGGAAACAGTTTCGAATCACTTCTGACAGGGTTCTGTGAAAATAGCCACTTGTCTTTTTTTAAACCATTGCACTTATTTTTCTGATTGATTCATTTCCTAATGCCGCTGCACCAACTTGAACCTCTTCTCTGAATAAACCGATTGTGTCTCTGTATACATTTCTTTTAATGAGATCAATATTTTTCAGATTTTTTTTTAATGTGGACCATTTTCAAAGTCTTTATTGTATTTGTTACAATACTGCTTCTGTTCTATGTTCTTAGTTCTTTTGCCTGTAAGGCACATGGAATCTTAGCTTCCCAACCAGGGATCAAACCCACAGCCCCCGTGTTGGAAGGTGAAGTCTTCACCACTGAATCTCCAGGAAAGTCCCCAGTTCAATATTTTTAGGTTGAGAAAGTCTAGAAAGCTCATAAATAAGCCAAGACATTTTACTGTGCAAGCCACTTGTGGTGACCGGCTCCATTCAACACCAGTTCACCATTATTATTATTTTTTCATCAACATCCGTTCATTTTTTTCCACCCAACACTGCTGCTTTGTTCAGCAGACAGGTTCAGCATCTTAGAAATAACTGGTTGTGAATTTAGCCAGCTGGACACAGAGCAGTGCTTCTTCCAGGGTGAGCAGCCAGCCCCGCCCACCGCGTGGTCCGGGGATTTCAAAAACACTGAAAGTGCTGGTCACTCAGTCATGTCTGACTCTTTGCAACCCCATGGGCTGTGGCCCACCAGGTTCTTCTGTCCTTGAAATTCTCCAGGCGAGAATACTGGAGTGGGTTACCATTCCCTCCTCCAGGGATCCAGGGATTGAACCTGGATCTCCCACGCTGCAGGCAGATTCTTTACCATCTGGGCCACCAGGGAGCAATCAAACAAGCACAATGGCTCTGAAAGCTCAGTGCAGGGATAAGGAAGCATCTTTACCCAAAGGGCTCAAGATTTGCAGAAAGCAGAGAGAATCCCACAGGGGAGACCAAGGTGGGATTTTGAATAGTCTAAGCCAAGGGAATGATGCTAAAGCTGAAACTCCAGTACTCTGGCCACCTCATGCAAAGAGTTGACTCATTGGAAAAGACTCTGATGCTGGGAGGGATTGTGGGCAGGAGGAGAAGGGGACGACAGAAGATGAGATGGCTAGATGGCATCACCGACTTGGTGGATGTGAGTCTGAGTGAACTCCGGGAGTTGGTGATGGACAGGGAGGCCTGGCGTGCTGCGATTCATGGGGTCACAAAGAGTTGGATACGACTGAGCGACTGAACTGAACTGAAGCCAAAACTGGGAAAGGAGTACATCAAGGCTGTATATTGTCACCCTGCTTATTTAACTTCTATGCAGAGTACATCATGCGAAATGCCAGGCTGGATGAAGCACAGGCTGGAATCAAGATTGCTGGGAGAAATATCAACAACCTCAGATATGGAGCGGACACCACCCTCATGGCAGAAGGTGAAGAACTAAAGGGCTTCTTGATGAAAGTGAAAGAGGGCAGTGAAAAAGCTGGCCTATAGCTCAACATTCAGAAAACTAAGATCATGGCATGCGTGACATTGTTCATGTCCCATCACTTCATGGCAAATAGATGGGGAAACAGTGGAAACAGTGGCAGACTTTATTCTCTTGGGCTCCAAAATCACTGCAGATGGTGATTGCAGCCATGAAATTAAAAGATACTTGCTCCTTGGAAGAAAAGCTATGACAAACATAGTCAGCATATTTAAAAGCAGAGACATTACTTTGCCAACAAATGTCCATCTAGCCAAAGCTATGGTTTTGTCAGTGGTCGTTAGGTATGTGAGAGTTGGACCATAAAGAAAGCTGAGTGTCGAAGAACTGATGCTTTGGAACTGTGGAGCTGAAGGAGACTCTTGAAAGTCCCTTGGACTGCAAGGAGATCCAAGCAGTCCATCCTAAAGGAAATCAGTCCTAAATATTCATTGAAAGGACTGAAGCTAAAGCTGAAGCTCCAATCATTTGGCCACCTGATGCGATGAGCTGACCCATCTGAAAAGACCCTGATGCTGGGAGGGATTGGGGGCAGGAGGAGAAGGGTGTGACAGAGGATGAGATGGCTGGATGGCATCACTGACTCAACTGGACATGAATTTGGACAAGCTCTGGGAGTTGGTGATGGACAGGGAAGCCTGGAATACTGCAATCCATGGGGTCGCAAAGAGTCGGACATGACCGAGAGACTGAACTGAATTGAACTGAAGCCCACTGGAAGCTTTGAACGCTCTTTCTTGCGTCAGGCCTGCAGGGTCCCTTTGGGAGTATCCTGAGACTTCACAGACAGGCCTCCATGCAGCCAACGCCCTCCCCCTGCCCCTTCTTCCTTCGTGGGGAGGGGTGGGGGATGCATGTGGGCAGAGTACGTTCCGGCCCCCAGCAATTTCAGGGTGAGTAATTTCCGAGCACGCAATTATAAGTGACTCCAAGACCAAGTGGTCCCTGAAGCACTATGGAGAGGCCTGGATCCCGCCTGTAATTGCATCCAGATCTTAACCTCAGTGTGGCCTGTGTCCTGGCTGTAACCCGGGGCCCCCCGCTCCATGCTCCGACATATGGGAGGGTTTTGAAAGTTGATTGCTGTGAGCTGATGAAGGGGAGTTATGCAGCATTTCAGGAAGGCACTCCAACAGCTGCTCCAAGAGAGCATCCCTGCCCAGTTAAGCTCGGCCTTGTCCCTCGGAAGGAAAGTGATGCCCCCCGGGGTGCAGCGGAGGCAAGAGCTGGAGTGGGGCAAGGGTGAAATGTGGTCAGACAAAGAAACAAAAAATTCTTACTGTTTCCAAACGGTGGGAGCAAGAGGGGGAGATGGAGGAGGTGGAGGAGATGGAGGAGGAACTGGAGGAGGAGGAGGAGATGGAGGAGGAGGAGGGGAAGGAGGAGGAGGAGGAGGGAAAGGAGGAGGAGGAGGAGCAGGAGATGGAGGAGGAAGGAGGAGGAGGAGGAGGGGAAGGAGGAGGAGGAGGGGAAGGAGGAGGAGGAGGGGAAGGAGGAGGAGATGGAGGAGGAGGAGGAGGGGAAGGAGGAGGAGGAGGAGGGGAAGGAGGAGGAGGGGAAGGAGGAGGAGGGGGGGAAGGAGGAGGAGGGGAAGGAGGAGCAGGAGATGGAGGAGGAGGAGGAGGAGGGGAAGGAGGAGGAGATGGAGGAGGGGAAGGGGAAGGAGGAGGGGAAGGAGGAGGGGGGAGCAGGAGGAGGAGGAGGGGAAGGAGGAGGAGGAGGAGGGGGAAGGAGGAGGAGATGGAGGAGGAGGAGGAGGTGGAGGAGGAGGAGGAGGAGGGGAAGGAGGAGGGAGGAGGAGGAGGGGAAGGAGGAGGAGGGGAGGAGGGGAGGAGGAGGAGGAGCAGGAGGAGGAGGGGAAGGAGGAGCAGGAGATGGAGGAGGAGGAGGAGGAGGGGAAGGAGGAGGAGATGGAGGAGGGGAAGGGGAAGGAGGAGGGGAAGGAGGAGGGGGAGCAGGAGGAGGAGGAGGGGAAGGAGAGGAGATGGGGGAGGAGGGCGAGGAGGAGGAGGAGATGGAGGAGGAGGAGGAGGGGGACATGGAGGAGCAGGAGATGGAGGAGGAGGAGGGGAAGGAGGAGGGGGAGGAGGAGGAGGAGGAGGGGAAGGAGGAGCAGGAGATGGAGGAGGAGGAGGAGGAGGGGAAGGAGGAGGAGATGGAGGAGGGGAAGGGGAAGGAGGAGGGGAAGGAGGAGGGGGAGCAGGAGGAGGAGGAGGGGAAGGAGGAGGAGGAGGGGAAGGAGGAGGAGATGGAGGAGGAGGAGGAGGGGAAGGAGGAGGAGGGGAAGGAGGAGGAGGAGCAGGAGGAGGAGGGGAAGGAGGAGCAGGAGATGGAGGAGGAGGAGGAGGAGGGGAAGGAGGAGGAGATGGAGGAGGGGAAGGGGAAGGAGGAGGGGGAGCAGGAGGAGGAGGAGGGGAAGGAGGAGGAGGAGGGGAAGGAGGAGGAGATGGAGGAGGAGGAGGGGAAGGAGGAGGAGATGGAGGAGGGGAAGGAGGAGCAGGAGATGGAGGAGGAGGAGGAGGAGGAGGGGAAGGAGGAGGAGATGGAGGAGGGGAAGGAGGAGGGGGAGGAGGAGGAGGAGATGGGGGAGGAGGAGGAGGAGGAGGGGGACATGGAGGAGGAGGGGAAGGAGGAGGAGAAGGGGAGATGGAGGAGGAGACTGTGGTGCCGTGAAGGACGATGGCCGACGGGGAAGCAGTGCCTGCTGGCCGTCCGCACTCCTTGCCCTGCGGCTCCGTCACGCCACCGCCTCCCTTTGTCTCTTCTCGGTTTCTCCTCTGAGCCCCTGTCTGTGACCAGTCTCCCCCTCTTACAAGGACCCCAATCGTATGGAATTCGAGCCCACCCCCATGACCCCGTCCTGCACCAGTCATCTTTACAGAGACCCCCATCTCCAAACAGAGTCCCATCCGGACGTTCTGGGGATGGGAGCTTCTTCATACGCGTGTGGGGTCACAGGATCCACCCCCTGCAGGGCGTCCAGGGCACAGACATGGGCAGCTGCATGAGAAGCCGCCCCCCGCTCGTCGACGGTGGCGGGAGTTTCAAGTGTGAACACCGATACGTGGGCCAGGAGCTTCGCTGGGAGAACCATATGGGTCAGAGACCACATGTCGGAGTGTGAAGATCCCACGCCAGTGGGTTGAGGGTCTTGTAGAAGGAGACAGACCTGGACTGTTCTCAAAGTGAGAAAGCAGACAGCCCTTCTTTGGGCTTTTTTTTTCCATTCTTTTTTTTTTTTTTTTTTTCCCTATGCTCTGTAGGCAAAGAGCTGGCTCATTGGAAAAGACCCTGATGCTGGGAAAGATTGAGGGCGGGAGGAGAAGTGGGTGGCAGAGGATGAGACGGTTGGATGGCATCACTGACTCGACGGACATGAGTTTGAGCAAGCTCTGGGAGATGGTGAAGGACAGGAAAGCCTGGTGTGCTGCAGTCCATGGGGTGGCAGAGACTCAGACATGACTTACCAATTGAACAAAAACAACGCCAAGTCAGAAGGCCATTTGCAGAGACCTGAGATCCTTCCCGATTTTTCAGACCTGGACCAATACACTCATTTTTTCTTAATGCTGTATTTAATGTTAACATTTTTGATGGTAAAATGCACCACACAGTTATATCCTGTAAAATACACCTTATGGTATATTAAATGTACCATAAACTTTAGCACCGAAACTGTTTTTACCTGTATAACTTCGCTGCGTTAACATTCACGCTGTTGCGTAACCTTCCGCACCATCTGTCTCCAGAAATTTCTCGTCTTCCCAAAATGAAACTCTGTCCCCACTGAATACTGTTTCGTCACGCCTCTCCCCTGTCCCAGACGGTCACTCTTCTAGTTTTTGTCTCTGTGGATCTTAAGACTCCTGGGCCCTCTTGTAAGTGAAATCATGTACTATTTGTCCTTTGGCCCGTCTGACATTTCGTTCAGCATCACGTCCTCAAGGTACATCCACGTGGTAGGCGTGCGTGCTGAGTCACTTCAGTCACGTCCGAGTCTTTGAGACCCCAAGGACTGCAGCCCACTGGGCTCCTCTGTCCACAGGATTCTCCAGGCAAGAACGCTGGAGGGGGCTCCTCCTCCAGGGGATCTTCCCGCCCCAGGGATCGAACATGCGTCTCTTAAGTCTCCTGTATTGGCAGGCGGGTTCTTTACCACTATCACCACCTGTAAAGCATCTGTACTCCAATAATTAAATTAAAAACAAAAAAATAGGAAACAAACAAACAAAAAAACCAACATAGGGATTCCCTGGCAGCCCACTGGTTCAGACGCTGAACTTTCATTCTTGATGGTATCTATTTGATCCCTGGTTGTTGGGGAATTAAGATTCCGAAAGTTGCCCGATGCCGCCAGACACACACAAACTGAAAAATGGGCAAAGTACCTGAATTTGTCTTTCTCTGAAGAAGATATATAAGCAACTAAGAAGCACATAAAAAGATGCTGGACATCGATCGATTCATGTCGATGTACGGCAGAAAGCAACGCAATACTGCGAAGCAATTATCCTCCAATTAAAAATCAATAGTTTTCTCAAAAGGTGCTCACCATCATTAGCTATTAAAGAAATGCAAGTCAGAACCGCTGTGAGATGCCACTTCACATCCGTTCAGGATGGCTATTGCCAGAAACCAAAATCAAACAAGAAGGGTTCTCCACGTTGAGAGCGTGGAGCAAGGGGCACCTTTGTGCACTGTGGAGGGGAATGTAACATGGAGCAGCCCCTGTGAGAGACGGGGGGACTGTCCTCAGAACACTAAGCACAGAACGATCAGGTGGTCCGGACACTGTCCTGGGTGCACGCCTTCTAAGTGGGGACTTGCACATTTATTTGTACACCTATGGTCCCAGCAGAGCCAAGAGCCAAGAGTTAAATGCAACCCAAGTGCCCACTGATGGCTGGCTGGATGCGTGGATGGATGGATGGATGAATATATGATGGATGGATAGTGGATGATGGATGGATGGTTGAGTAGATACATAAGTGGGGACTTGGACATTTATTTGTACACCTATGGTCCCAGCAGCATTAGTCACAAGAGCCAAGAGTTAAATGCAACCCAAGCGCCCACTGATGGCTGGCTGGCTGGATGTGTGGATGGCTGGACAGGTGGATACATGATGGATGGATAGATGGATGGATAGTGGGTGATGGATGGATGGATGGATGATGGATGGATGGTTGGACGGATGGACACATGATGCACGGATAGATGGATGGATAGTAGATGATGGATGGATGGTTGGGTAGATACATAAATGGGGACTTGGACATTTATTTGTACACCTATGGTCCCAGCAGAGCCCAGAGCCAAGAGTTAAATGCAACCCAAGTGCCCATTGATGGCTGGCTGGCTGGATGTGTGGATGGCTGGACAGGTGGATACATGATGGATGGATAGATGGATGGATAGTGGATGATGATGGATGGATGGATGGATGATGGATGGATGGTTGGGTAGATACCTGGATGGATGGATGGATGGAAGGATGTGTGGATGGATGGATGAGGATGGATAGATGGATGGATGGATGGATGGAGGATGTGTGGATGGATGATGGATGGATAATGGATGACAGATGGGTGGATAGATGGTGGATGGACGGTTGGGTAGATGCATGTACACACGGACGGACGGATGGATGGACATAACAGTGTGGTCCATGCACACAGTGGAATATCATTCAGCTTGAAAAAGGAAGGGAACTCTGACACCTACTACTTCATGGATGCCCGGAGGAGGACATAGCAACCCACTCCAGTGTTCTTACCTGGAAAATTCCATAGATAGAGAAGCCTGGCGGGCTACAGTCCATGGGATTGCAAAGAGTCGGCCACGACTGGAGGGACTTAGCATGCATATCATTGGAGTATAATAGTTTCAGAATGTTCTATTGGTTTCTTCTGCACAACATGAGAATCAGACATGTATACACAAATCACCTTCCTCTCGAGCCTCCCTCCTACTTATCGACGGAGCAAGCTTTTGGGTAAGACACAAAAATATGGCTTGCAAAAAGGCCCACTACGCCAGCATCAGTGTGGCTCTGCGTCAGAGAACCAGAAATATGAGTTATCCATTTAAGCCGGTCAGTAAGAAGGTAAGACCTTGCAATTGCCACTCGTGGGTAGAAACGTGAAGACCCCTCCCCAACACTCTCATCTGACACTTAAGGTTCTGGAGGGGGGGCGGGGGGTGTATTTATTTCCTTTAATGCTGTACATGGACACGTACAAAAGAAAGAGAAATTTTATTTATGACGACTTTTATTGAGTCTTCACTGAGCTATGACCCAAGGGCCATGTATCTTGAGTCCTCTTTGATGGCGGGGGAGCATGGACCATACTCCCACTTTCCGGAGAGACACGGGAGACACGAAAAGGTCTGATGAGTGATGCCCACTGTAAAGTGTCCAGGCCGATATCGGACAAGTGAAAGTGCTAATCACTCAGTCATGTCCGACTCTTTGTAACCCCAAGGACTGTAGCCCCACCAGGCTCCTCCATCCATGGCATTCTCCAGGCAAGAACACGGGAGTGGGTTGCCATGCCCTCCTCCAGGGGGTCTTCCCGACCCAGGGATCAAACCCACGTCTCCTGCATTGCAGGCAGATTCTTTACCAGTGAGCCACGAGGGACTGGATCCTAGGGAATTTTCCTCGATGGACATTACTTTTTTCTCAGCGCATCCAAAATGATCTCCATCCTGAAGTTATCTGGAAAGAAAATGTTATGTTCGCAGCTATGGAGAAAAGATAATACTTGTCTTTCTATGGAGGGACTAATATTTATATAGCCCTTTCATATTAAAATTTCAGCTCAGTCCCCAGACAACCGTGAGACGTTTCAGAGAAGCACGCCAGCATTTTAAGGAAGAGGCTCGGGAACTTCAGAGGCGTAGAAGGGGACTGCCCAAGGCGATTCAGAGGGTGAGCTGTAACGCTCAGGAGGCTCACAAGTTCTAAGTCTGAAAATCGAGGCTTGTTGAGCCATTCTGTTCCCTACACCCGGCCTCTTATCTGTTCCTCCTCCATAAAAACCACTGTGATTCAGAGGGACACTATGGTCCTTACGAAGCAGCGCCTCAGCAGGAAGGAAGCCGCCTGTCAGTGTAGAAGACGCAGGTTCCATCCCCGGGTCGGGAAGATCCCCTGGAGAAGGCAATGGCCCCCCACGCCAGTTATTTTGGCCTGGGAAATCCCGTGGGCAGAGGAACCTGGTGGGTTACGCTTTCGTGGAGTTGCAAAAGGGTCAGACAGGATTCCAGCAACACATTGTCCTTACAATTTTACAAAAATGACGGATGCCCCCTGACACGTTCACGGACTCTTTGCCGAGTCCTGCAAAAGGGCGAGAGGGTGATGGTTGGGGCGCCCCTGCGTTTCAGCGTCACGAGCGCCACGGCTATTAATCAGGGCTCACAGATTCCGGAGAGTTTTGGCAAAGCATCCCTCTTTGCTCATTCCTCATCATCCGTGAAGCAAAACGGACGTTTCAAGCCATGTTTTAAAGGATTAGTGTGTTTACTCAAACAGAGGTTAAGCCCCAAATGGAAGTGGTTGGAAAATGCTTCCAAGTCCTATAGCTCTCACAGCACTGCAAGCATTATGCCAAGCCAGACAGAGACGGTGTTTTCTCCAAAGCCCTTCTGGACCTGGAAGTTGAGGAGAACCAAGTGGGCCACGTTAGGAACTTTGTGTGGCCTCCTGTTGTCGTTCAGCCGCTCAGTCGCGTCCGACTCTCTGCGACCCCACGGACTGCAGCCCGCCAGGCCGCCCTGTCCATCACCAACTCCCGGAGCTTGGTCAAACTCATGTCCATCGAGTCGGTGATGCCATCCAGCCATCTCATCCTCTGTCGTCCCCTTCTCCTCCTGTCTTCAATCATTCCCAGCATCAGGGTCTTTTCCAGTGAGTCAGTTCTTCACATCAGGTAGCCAAAGCTGAAGCTCCTGAGCTCCAGCTTGAGCATCAGTCCTTCCAGTGAATATTCAGGGTTGATTTCCTTTAGTTTTGACTTGTTTGATCTCCTTGCTGTCCAAGGAACTCCCAAGAGTCTTCTCCAAAACCACAGTTCAAAAGCAGCAATTCTTTGGCCTTCAGCCTTCTTTACATCCAACTCTCATATCCGTACATGACTACTGGAAACTACGGCCATTCGATGAAGAGTCGCTTTGGGGAAGTGAAGGTCCGTGATCCAATCAGTGCTGGCTCATGAAAAGACCGAGAATAGTCAGGGAAATCACGGGGCTGGATTTGCAGGTCAAGTGTACAGCCAAGGACTCTTCAGATGAAAGTGTTGTCTCTGCTGCTGGGTCAGTATCACTTGTCAGGATGCATCAGTATGGGCTTTCCAGGCGAACGGGCAGTGATACAAACGCACATCGAAAATGACTATCGTGGGCATTACGATCTCCATGAATTCGTGGCACGGTTAAGAGGCAATAGAGGCTCTGGTCTCTACACGAAGTGCTCTTGTTGAATTTATTTATTTTTGTTTATTTGACCGCACCAGGTCTTGGTTGCGGGAAGTGGGATCATTGATCTTCGCTGAGGCGTGAGTGACCTTCAGCTGTGCTGTACAGGATCCACGAGCTTCCCACTTGGCACTAGTGGTGAAGAACTGCTTGCCAACGCAGGACACTAAGAGACGCAGGTTCGATCCCTGGGTCAGGAAGATCCCCTGGGGGACATCTTTGAGACCCACTCCAGCCCCAACCCACTGAGAGGCATGGCAACCCACTCCAGTCTTCCTGCCTGGAGAATCCCCTGGACAGAAGAGCCTGGCGGGCTACAGTCCACAGGGTCACAGAGTCAGGCACAACTGACTCCGTGTCAACTTAGCGTGCATGTGGGATCTAGCATTCTGACCAGGTGTCAAATTCGGGCTCCCTGTGCTGGGAGCAAAGTGTCTTAGCCACTGGACCAGCAGAGAAGTCCCTGCAAAGCCGAGGTTTAAGAGAAAGCAATAATAATTTCCCAGAAAGCAAACAGAGGGTGCAAAGCTCTGCAACAAGAACCATCCTTCCGTCTTCCTGGAGAGCACCTCTGTGGACTGCGGTACAGGAGCAAGCCCCATCTTTGTCTGTGGCCAGCTGCTTGCAGGAAGCCTGCCTCCCTGTATCACAAGGGAAGAGCAAATCTGGCTTCATGTTGGAATCTGTTTCTTTTCACTTCAGCCTTTACCTTCCACTGCTTTTAAATCTTTCTTGTAAGATAAGAATGTTGCCTGTAGCCCGAAATTTACAGAAGAGCCCATTCTCAAGACTCTGATCATTAAAGGTGTAACAAGTTTCCATTCATATGGGATAAGAGGTGGCAGAACAAAGCATAACATGTGTCTCGTTGGAGGTTTACAGGAACGTCTTGACCTGACCTACGTGGACAGTTGCGGGAACCAAGGATCCCAGCCCCGAAGTGTTTGCAACAAGAGCCACACCATCTCCCCTTTATTGTATCGAAGAAGCCTGAATTCAGTCTTGGGGACAATGGCTCTTTGGGACGCTAGTCCACCATCTTCTCAGTCTGCTGTTTCTGAACAAAGGGCTCTGTTCCTTGCCCCAGCAACTTGTCTCTCCGTTTTTACCTGCCTATTGGATGGTTAGCTGTACAGGCCTGGACTCAGTAACACCTGTTTTTGTCATAAATTAGCGTGCTAATTGCATGCATGGGGCTGTCTATTTGCGAGGTGTGGGAGTGAAGGCCTCCGGCTGGGATTTCCAGAGATCCTGTTGCTGACTCGCTCAGGAGAAGTGTTTCACAGCCCGCCTTAATGTGCTCCTGAAAGTGAGCGACAGACGTTCTAACATCTGCACAGCTGCAGACATGTGTGGAGCATGGTTTCCTTTGCTGGCGAGGATGAGATTCATTTTCGACATGTCCACGGTTGCCTCAACACCACCCAGCAGGCACCCCATTGGAGTAGCCTGACCACTTTGCTACTTTTTATTGCTTTTTTTTTTCTTTAAATAAACCTCTGTTCAAAAATAGATTCAGACATTCTCTGTCACAGACTGAATCTGTTCCCAATTTCTTGTCCAAACAATGAAAAATATACAAGCGCATTTTCCCCGGGACCCCTTCTGACCTTTTCAAAGGGAAACGGCACCCGGCGCAGAGGTTGATGCTTTCTGGATGTTTGATCTGAAGTGGAAGCCACCTGTTTCCACAACTCATTGGCTAACATTTGACTACGCTCCCCAAAGTGGGGCTTTGCAAAACTGACATCCCAGAAGGCTGTAGATCTAAGCTTAGGAAAACAGACAAAGATTTTTTGAAGTGTTTAAATGACTTCTGCTAATTTGATGGTGTTGACTATGGAGATAATTGGTACCAAAGTGAAGTGGGCGCTTATATCATGAGACATATTCCCCAGATCCTTAGAAGTAGAAATTCTATGTGTGTGTGTTTAGAGAGAAAGAGGCGGAACGATATAGTCGATCCATAGACGGAAATTAGATGAAATAGATGATAGAGATAGAGAAATTTAGATGATTAGTTGAGAGGACATGATAGGTACATAGGTGATAGACAAGGATAGGTACATGGATAGATAGCTGATAGATGGATGATATGAAACATGAATGATGGGTCACAGTGAGAGAGAAGATACAGAGATGACAGATAGGTTGATGCAGCATAGATATGAGAGATATACGGACCATAGTCAGATAGAAACATAAATGCCTCATGATCAGTCAATTGAAAGATGTTTGATACACAGCTAGATGGGAAGAGAGAAAGCTAGCTAGCTGGCTAATGAGTTGTGGAAACAGGTGGCTTCCACTTCAGATCAAACATCCAGAAAGCATCAACCTCTGCGCCGGTGGCCCCATGGACGGTAGCCCACCCGGCTCCTCTGTCCATGGGATTGTCCAGATAAAAATACTGGAGTGGGTAGCCATTCCCTTCTCCAGGAGATCTTCCCAACCCCACAGGAGGACGGCACAGGAACCCTCTCTAGTGTTCTTGCCTATAGAATCCCATGGACAGAGGAGCCTGGAAGGCTACATTCTGGAGGGTCGCTAAGACTCGGCCACGACTGAGGGGCTAATACTTTCTACTTTCCACCTAGTAGAGCTTACGATAGCTGGGTCAGGCTTGCGGGGTGGGGGGGGTGAGGGGCGTTTGTACTTCTCCATCTCAGGATGCCTCTGGCCAGCACATCACAACTGATGAACAAACGTAGGAAAAAATAATAGCAAATAACGCCCAGCAGCAGTGTGGTGTGAATCCTCAGGTGTCCTATTCACGGCCACTGTTCTCAAACCGTGTTGACCGAAGGCCACTAAACTTTGTTTGCAAAGCACTCAGAGCCTCTGGCCTTCCCGGTGAATTCCACATCCTTCTGTTGCCCTGTAGGCACCCGTCAGGTGCGCTTGGGGGGACCCCCCTGGAATTCCTCCACTCGGGACCTCGAAGCCGGAAACAGCATTAAAGCTGCCCCGCGGGACAGGCAGGGCCCTCCCCCTGCCTCTCCCAGAGGCCCCGAGGTGCTGTGCAGTCCGGCCCTGGTGGAAAATGAACTTGTTAATGCGACCGGGATCAACCAGCAGGCTTCTCTCTGTGACACATTCACGCAAATTGGATGTAATTGGCTCAACGGAATTCCGAGCAAGTCCCGGCCCGACCTTCTGCCTCATGCTCTGCCGGCTCGGCGGGGAGAGCTGGAGCTCATGACATCACGCAGGCAGTTGGCACATGTTTATACAGTTCGTCGTCATTCTGTCCGTATCATCTGGAGGCTGGAGAACTTGCCTCTGGCATCCCTGGGAAGTCAGGGACGTGAGAATCGCATGCGGGACGCATGATGTGTGTGTCTGTGTGTGTGTGTGTGTGTGTGGTGGGGATGTGCGTGTGTGTGTGGTGGGGATATGCATGTGTGTGTGTGTGTGGAGGGGATATGCGTGTGTGTGTGGAGGGGATATGTGTGTGTGTGTGTGTGTGCTAAGGATGTGTCTGTGGTGAGTGTGGGTCTGGGTACTGAGGGCTGTTTGTGTCTGTGTGTGTGGTGGAAATATGTATCTATATGTGTGTATGGAGCAGGTGTGTGTGTGTGTGGAGGGGATATACGTGTGTGTGTGCGTGTGCTAAGGATGTGTCTGTGGTGAGTGTGGTCTGTGTACTGAGTGTTTTGTGTGTGTGTGTGTGTGCTAAGGATGTGTCTCTGGCGAGTGTGGGTCTGTGCACAGAGGGCTGTGTGTGTGTGTGGTGGGGATATGTATCTATGTGTGTGTATGGAGCAGGTGTGTGTGTGTGTGTGGTGGAGATGTGTCTGTGGTGGGTGTGGTCTGTGTACTGAGTGGGGTGTGTGTCTGTGTGTGTGTGTGTGTGTGTGTGGTGGAGATGTGTCTGTGGTGAGTGAGGTCTGTGTACTGAGTGGGGTGTGTGTGTGTGTGTGTGTGTGTGTGTGTGTGTGTGGTGGAGATGTGTCTGTGGTGGGTGTGGTCTGTGTACTGAGTGGGGTGTGTGTCTGTGTGTGTGTGTGTGTGTGTGTGGTGGAGATGTGTCTGTGGTGAGTGAGGTCTGTGTACTGAGTGGGGTGTGTGTCTGTGTGTGTGTGTGTGTGTGTGTGGTGGAGATGTGTCTGTGGTGAGTGAGGTCTGTGTACTGAGTGGGGTGTGTGTGTGTGTGTGTGTGTGTGTGTGTGTGTGTGGTGGAGATGTGTCTGTGGTGGGTGTGGTCTGTGTACTGAGTGGGGTGTGTGTCTGTGTGTGTGTGTGTGTGTGTGTGGTGGAGATGTGTCTGTGGTGAGTGAGGTCTGTGTACTGAGTGGGGTGTGTGTCTGTGTGTGTGTGTGTGTGTGTGTGGTGGAGATGTGTCTGTGGTGAGTGAGGTCTGTGTACTGAGTGGTGTGTGTGTGTGTGTGTGTGTGTGTGTGTGTGTGTGTGGTGGACATGTGTCTGTGGTGAGTGAGGTCTGTGTACTGAGTGGGGTGTGTGTGTGTGTCTGTGTGTGTGTGTGTGTGTGTGTGGTGGAGATGTGTCTGTGGTGGGTGTGGTCTGTGTACTGAGTGGGGTGTGTGTCTGTGTGTGTGTGTGTGTGTGTGTGGTGGAGATGTGTCTGTGGTGAGTGAGGTCTGTGTACTGAGTGGGGTGTGTGTCTGTGTGTGTGTGTGTGTGTGTGTGGTGGAGATGTGTCTGTGGTGGGTGTGGTCTGTGTACTGAGTGGGGTGTGTGTCTGTGTGTGTGTGTGTGTGTGTGTGGTGGAGATGTGTCTGTGGTGAGTGAGGTCTGTGTACTGAGTGGGGTGTGTGTCTGTGTGTGTGTGTGTGTGTGTGGTGGAGATGTGTCTGTGGTGAGTGAGGTCTGTGTACTGAGTGGGGTGTGTGTCTGTGTGTGTGTGTGTGTGTGTGTGGTGGAGATGTGTCTGTGGTGAGTGAGGTCTGTGTACTGAGTGGGGTGTGTGTCTGTGTGTGTGTGTGTGTGTGTGTGGTGGAGATGTGTCTGTGGTGAGTGAGGTCTGTGTACTGAGTGGGGTGTGTGTCTGTGTGTGTGTGTGTGTGTGTGTGGTGGAGATGTGTCTGTGGTGAGTGAGGTCTGTGTACTGAGTGGGGTGTGTGTCTGTGTGTGTGTGTGTGTGTGTGTGTGTGTGGTGGAGATGTGTCTGTGGTGAGTGAGGTCTGTGTACTGAGTGGGGTGTGTGTCTGTGTGTGTGTGTGTGTGTGTGGTGGAGATGTGTCTGTGGTGAGTGAGGTCTGTGTACTGAGTGGGGTGTGTGTCTGTGTGTGTGTGTGTGTGTGTGTGGTGGAGATGTGTCTGTGGTGAGTGAGGTCTGTGTACTGAGTGGGGTGTGTGTCTGTGTGTCTGTGTGTGTGTGTGTGTGTGTGGTGGAGATGTGTCTGTGGTGAGTGAGGTCTGTGTACTGAGTGGGGTGTGTGTGTGTGTGTGTGTGTGTGTGTGTGTGTGTGGTGGAGATGTGTCTGTGGTGAGTGAGGTCTGTGTACTGAGTGGTGTGTGTGTTTGTGTGTGTGCGCGCGCGCTGGTGGCCTGGATCTGCTGGGCGCGCGGTGCGTACCTCCTGACAGACGCCGGGAAAGCGTGCTAGGAGCTAAGGATGCCAGAACAGGCACAGACGAGCCCGTGAGTTCCCCGAGCCCGTGCACGCTGGTCCGCGGCTGTGCCTCCAGTGGACCCCGCTGCGCACGCGCCCGCAGGCACAGCCTGGGCAGGCCGCACCCTGTCCGTCCCAAGCTGCACGCGGCGTCCACCGGGCAGGGGCCCCCTGCCTTTGCCTAAACGGTGTCCTGAGGCTGAGCCGGAACATCGGCTTGCCAGGGGAACGCAGCACCGACGGCGGAACGTTCCTTTTATTTTCAGGAAAGCAGAAGCGAAATTTTCAGGGTCAGCACGTCCAAAGTGAAGGGCCTCCCCGACGGCTCAGCGGGGTGAAGAGCTCGCCTGCCAAGGCAGGAGTCTCAGGAGACCCGGGTTCCATCCCTGGGGCGGGAAGATCCCCTGGAGGAGGAAATGGCCACCCACTCCAGTATTCTCGCCTGGAGACTCCCAGGGACAGAGGAGCCCAGCGGGCAGTTTTCCAAAGGGTTGGAAAGAGTCAGACAACTGAGCACGTGCGTACACACACACGCACACACACACACGCACACACACGCGCGCGCGCACACACACATGTGCACACACACGCACACACACACAGACACACGTGCAGCCTTGACATGCACTGTTTGCCTGACATCTAGCTTCAGCTGAGCTTCCTGCCCGTGTAAGGGCCAACCATAGCCACCTGCAAAGAAAACTAACAATTTTCAAATCTGCCTGCCCCCCGACAAAGTTGCAAATTGGTTTAAACCAAAGCCAAGAAATCTCCTGCGTGCATGCTACGTCCCTTCAATCGTATCAGACTCTTTGTGACCCCAGGGACTGTAGCCCGCCGGGCTCCTCTGTCCATGGGACTCTCCCAGGCAAGAACACGGGAGCGGGTGTGTGTGTAACTTGCTCAGTCATGTCTGACTCTCTGCAACGCCAAGGACTGCAGCCCACCAGGCTCCTCTGTCCATGGGATGCCCCAGACAAGAACTCTGGAGTGGGGTGCCCTGCCCTCCTCCAGGGGATCTTCCCCACCGTGGGCTGAAACCACACCCGTCACGTCTCCTGCTCTGGTGGGTGGGTTCTTTACCACTACCAGCAGCTGGGGAGCCCCCTGAAAACCATGTACGTGGTATGTATTCCCAGCAGAGGTTAGGAGGGCCCTGGGTTACCCAGCAGCAGCAAGCTTCTGGTGGAGTTTGGGAACAGACAGAGGTGATGGGGTGGCGGACGCAGGAGGGGCGGGTGTGAGCAGGACGCCCCCGTGAAGACAGTGGAGTCGGGTCCACTGCGGGCTGGCTGGCGGGGGCCATCTTCAGGCCAGCCCATCGGGATGGGAACCCCAGAACCCGTTTGTGAACTCGCCACAAAGGAGTGTATAAAAGCAGATGAGGCATGACGGAATTAAAGTCTTTTTGAGTCGCAGGCTGGCCGTGGCACCCCGCCAGCTGCGAGGCAGCCGGCTGGCCCCGCCGACCCACGGTTCCAATTAGATGCCGGGATGACCTCATGCAGAGGGTATACTGCCCGAATATTAAAAATTCCTGGGGCAAGTGGCATTAGGGAGAAAGGAAGGAGGGGGAGGTGTGTGTGTGTGTGTGCGCACGCACGTTTCATTTTATTTCAACACCCACTCCGCCGGCCAGGGCAACGGCGAGAGGAAATTGCTAGGTCTCAGCTTCGTGTTTGAGTGGATGGAAGACAGATTTACAACACATGGAAGAAACAATTAGGACGGGGGGCTCTGCCGACTACAAAGTGAGGAAATAAATTCCCATAATGAGATGTGTGGGGGTGGGGGGGGAGCGCGGGGCAGCAGTGGGCCACGTGCTGGCATCCAGAGGCTGCGGCGGGTCGCCGTGGAGCTGCCCTCAGCCACACATGGCCCGCACATGCCTCAGCTCCTCCCGCTCATGGTTTCGTGAGGCGCTCCCTGCCACCCGGCCCCAAACTCTGGCCCAGGAATGTCACCAGGGCACACAGGGATCTGCGGAGCGAAGCCTTTAAGGTCGGCTGGGGCGTCAAGGAGGGGACAGGAAGAAGGTGAGACAGGAGCGGCACTTGTGACGATGCTGGGCAGGTGTGTTTGCCTGCAAGCGGGCAGAGCCTCGCACTACAGGGGGACTGACCAGAGGTGCCTTCAAAAAGATAGATGAGGGCAGGGGACTAGTATGCAGCCATGAAAAGGAGGGCGGCTGGTGGTCTCCTGTAAATGGAACCACCCACTGAGTGTTCTGTGTCTGCTTCCCTCACTGAGCCAGTGTGTGCAGGGTCCACCTTCGTTTTAGCCACTGGCCGAGGCTCACTCCTTTTCATAGCTGCATAATATTCCATTGTGTGCATGGACCCCCCCATGCTGTTTATCCATCTATCCATCTACGCATCCACACACCCATCCATCCACTCATCCATCCACCCATCCACCCATCCATCCACCCACTCATCCATCCACCCATCCACCCATCCATCCATCCATTCACTCATCCATCCACCCATCCATCCACTCATCCATCCATTCACTCATGCATCCACCCATCCATCCACTCATCCATCCATCCATCCACCCATCCATCCACCCACCCATCTATCCATCCATCCACTCATCCATCCACCCATCCATCCATCCATCCATCCACTCATCCATCCATCCACCCACCCACCCATCCACTCATCCACACACCCATCCACCCATCCACCCACACACCCACCCACCCACCCATCCATCCATTCACCCACCCACCCACCCACCCATCCATCCATTCACCCACCCACCCATCCATCCACTCATCCATCCATCCATCCATCCATTCACTCATCCATCCACCCATCCATCCACCCACCCATCTATCCATCCATCCACTCATCCATCCATCCACTCATCCATCCATCCATCCACCCATCCATCCACTCATCCATCCATCCATCCACCTATCCATCCACCCACTCATCCATCCACCCATCCACCCATCCATCCATCCATTCACTCATCCATCCACCCATCCATCCACTCATCCATCCACCCATCCATCCACCCATCCATCCACTCATCCATCCATCCACTCATCCATCCACCCATCCACCCATCCATCCACCCATCCACCCATCCATCCATCCATTCACTCATCCATCCACCCATCCACCCATCCATCCATCCATCCACCTATCCATCCATCCACTCATCCATCCACCCATCCACCCATCCATCCATCCACCCATCCATCCATCCATCCACCCATCCACCCATCCATCCATCCATCCACCTATCCATCCATCCACTCATCCATCCACCCATCCACCCATCCACCCATCCATCCATCCACCCATCCATCCATCCATCCACCCATCCATCCACTCATCCATCCACCCACCCATCTATCCACCCATCCACCCATCCATCCACCCATCCATCCACCTATCCATCCACCCACTCATCCATCCACCCATCCACCCATCCATCCATCCACCCATCCATCCACTCATCCATCCACCCATCCATCCATCCATCCACCCATCCATCCACTCATCCATCCACCCACCCATCTATCCACCCATCCACCCATCCATCCACCCATCCATCCACCTATCCATCCACCCACTCATCTATCCACCCATCCACCCATCCATCCATCCATTCACTCATCCATCCACCCATCCATCCACTCATCCATCCATCCATCCACCCATCCATCCACCCACCCATCTATCCATCCATCCACTCATCCATCCACCCATCCATCCATCCATCCATCCACTCATCCATCCATCCACCCACCCACCCATCCACTCATCCACACACCCATCCACCCATCCACCCACACACCCACCCACCCACCCATCCATCCATTCACCCACCCACCCATCCATCCACTCATCCATCCATCCATCCATCCATTCACTCATCCATCCACCCATCCATCCACTCATCCATCCACCCATCCACCCATCCATCCACCCATCCACCCATCCATCCATCCATTCACTCATCCATCCACCCATCCATCCACTCATCCATCCATCCATCCACCTATCCATCCACCCACTCATCCATCCACCCATCCACCCATCCATCCATCCATTCACTCATCCATCCACCCATCCATCCACTCATCCATCCATCCACCCACCCACCCACTCATCCATCCATCCACCCACCCACCCATCCACTCATCCACACACCCATCCACCCATCCACCCACACACCCACCCACCCACCCATGCATCCATTCACCCACCCACCCATCCATCCGCTCATCCATCTACTCACGCTCCTCCCACAGCCCGTAGCCACCACGAACCCACCTCCTGTCTCTGTGGACTCACGTTTTCCGGACATTTCCTACAGACAGGATCACACTCTGCGTGTCCTTGTGTGTCTGCGTCTCTCGCTGGGCGTGGTGAGCCCGTGCTGTGGCCTGTGCCAGAGACTCGCTCCTTTTCATGGGTGTGTGATGCTCCGCCGTGTGGGTGGGCCCCCATGCTGCTCGCCCACCCATCCATGGATGGCTTACCTTTCACACCCTTCAGCCACTGTGTGACTTGCCAGCTATTTTGGAAACCGTGTCCTTGTGCCGTGGCGTCTCCCAGAAGCTGATGGGGGTGAACGGAATTCACGGGACACATTGCTCCTCCCTCACATGACCTGCAAACTTGCAGTAGGCTTTGGAAGCCTGGTGAGTTCACACTGAATCGCGCTCCTGCTGCGTCTCACCACACAGGACAGGATGTCAGAGTGTTCAGCGTCCTTAATTAGAGCCTTGTTGGTCGTGGCCAGCCTTTCCAGTCTCTGCAAGGCCCCCATCTTTCTTTGTGCGTGGATGGTTTAAACGCCTAAAAATGATCGTCGTGGCTTCCCGGGTGCCTCAGGGGATAAAGAATCCGTCTGCAGTGCAGAACATGTAGTCAGATGTGGGCTCGATCCCTGGGTGGAGAAGATCCCCTGGAGGAAGGCATGGCAGCCCACTCCAGTATTCTTGCCTGCAGAATCCCCATGGACAGAGGAGCCTGGCGAGGCTACAGTCCATGGGGTCCCAAAGCGTCAGACACGCCTGAAGCGCCTTAAAACGTGTGCACTCACGAATGACCATCACACGGATTTGTGTGCTCGTGTTTCAGCTGCAGAGAGGCACAGCTCCGTAATTTACTCCGCATTTCTGAGCTCGGACTCTTCAGGACTTCCCTGCGGTCCAACGGTTATGACTTCCCCTTCCAATGCAGAGGGTGCGTGTCCAGTTCCTGCTCAGGGAACTAAGATCCCACATGCTTTGAGGACCAAAACAACCAAAGCATGAAACAGAAGCAAATATTCTAACAAATTCAACAAAGACTTTAAACATGACCCACATCCATAGGTATACAAAAGTCCCCTGACATATGGCAGAAACCAACACAATGTTGTGAAGCCATTATCCTTCCATTTAAAAGGTCAGTTTTCATTCCAATCCCAAAGAAGGGCAATGCCAAAGAATGTTCAAACTACCACACAGTTGCCCTCACCTCACATGCTAGCAAAGTAATGCTCAAAAGTCTCCAAGCCCGCGTTCAACAGTATGTGAACCGAGAACCTCCAGTTGTTCAAGCTGGATTTAGAAAAGGCAGAGGAACCAGAGATCACATTGCTAACGTTCGTTGAATCATAGAAAAAGCAAGAGAATTCCAGAAAAACATCTACTTCTGCTTCATTGACTGCACCAACATTGATTATGTGGATCACAACAAACTGTGCAAAATTCTTTGAAGAGATGGGACTACCAGACCAGACCACCTGACCTGCCTCTTGAGAAACCTGTATGCAGGTCAGGAAGCAACAGTTAGAACTGGACATGGAACAACAGACTGGTTCCAAATAGGAAAAGGAGTACCTCAGGGCTGTATATTGACACCCTGCTTATTTAACTTCTATGCAGAGTACATCATGAGAAACGCTGGGCCGGAAGAAACACAAGCTGGAATCAGGATTGCTGGAAGAAATACCGATAACCTCAGATATGCAGATCACACCACCCTTATGGCAGAAATTGAAGAGGAACTAAAGAGCCTCTTGATGAAAGTGAAAGAGGAGAGTGAAAAAGTTGGCTTAAAAGTCAATATTCAGAAAACTAGGATCATGGCATCCGGTCCCATCACTTCATGGGAAACAGTGTCAGACTTTATTTTGGGGAGCTCCAAAATCACTGCAGATGGTGACTGCAGCCATGAAATTAAAAGACGTTTGCTCCTTGGAAGAAAAGGTATGACCAACCTAGACAGCATATTAAAAGGCAGAGACACTACTTTGCCACAAACGTCCATCTAGTCAAGGCTATGGTTTTTCCAGTGGTTATGTATGGATGTGAGAGTTGAACCATAAAGAAAGCTGAGCACCAAAAAATTGATGCCTTTGAACTGTGGTGTTGGAGAAGAATCTTGAAGGTCCCTTGGACTGCAACGAGATCCAACCAGTCAACCTTAAATGAAATCAACCTTGAATATTCATTGAAAGGACCGATGCTAAAGCTGAAGCTCCAATAATTTGGCCACCTGATGCAAAGAGTCAGCTCATTAGAAAAGACCCTGATGTTGGGAAAGATTGAAGGTGGGAGGAGAAGGGGGTGACAGAGGATGAGATGGTTGGATGGCATCACTGACTCAACGGACCTGAGTCTGAGTAAGCTCTGGGAGTTGGTGAAGGACAGGAAAGCAACTGAACACCAACAACAAAAGAATAAATTTTAATAAATCGATAAATAATTTAAAATCTTGGATTGTTAAAAAAAATGACCCACCTCAAAAAACCTTTTTAAAAATCCCTCCCTCTAATGCGTTCTGCTGTTGCTCACTCACTCTGTCATGTCTGACTCTTTGCGGCCGCGTGGACTGTAGCCTGCAGACTCCTCAGTCTGTGGAACTCTCCAGGCAAGAACACTGGAATGGGTCGCCATTTCCTCCTCCAGGGGATCTTCCCAATCCAGAGCTCAGAACCGGGTCTCCTCTATCTCAGGCAGATTCCTTACCATCTGAGCCACCAGGTAAGACCACCTCATGTGCAGAAAGTCGGAAATACACCACGCACGGGAAGACGAGAAATTGAAAACATTTTTATTTTTTTAGTTTTCAAAAATCAGTTTTTGGAAAAGTGACTCCGTGTTCTGGTTTCCTCCAAAGGTAATGCACGAGCCTCTCTCTCTGTCTCTCCCCTTCTTTCTGTAGTAGAGGAAGTCAGAGATTGGCCACATTTGATGAGCTTCGTGGGATCCCCGTCACTGTCGATCTGCGTTCTTGCTTAGCATCATCGCAGATCGGGGCAGCCCTTGTGATCAGTCCCAGTGTCCTTTGAACATGAAACAATCGCTTTTCGATAGCTTTCATGCCGACTGGGGATATAAGAGGCCCCCAACTCACCTTGTGTATTTCCCACCCGGACCTGGAGGCGTGTATTCCTGGGAGTCTTGGCACTGGACAGCCAGTGAGCTTACAGGGAAAGTGAAACCTGGTTTTCTTATAGAGAACAAGCCGGTGAGGCCAACAGCTATGGTTTCTTTGTCCATTTCTGGGCTTCTCTGCTGGCTCAGATGGTAAGGAATCCACCTGCCGAAGCAAGAGACCGGGGTTCAGTCCCTGGGTCGGGAACATCCCCTGGAGAAGGAAATGGCAAGCCACTCCAGGATTCTTGCCTGGAGAAACTCCAGTATCCTTGCCCTGGAGAATCCCATGGACAGAGGAGTCTGGTGGGCTGCAGTCCATGGGGCCACAGAGAGTCAGACAGGACTGGGTGACTCTCACTGTCACTAATTGGTTTGTAGGGAATAGATAACTGGTGATTTGCAACACATAAGACGGAATAGCATATAAAACATGTCAGAAGCTTTAAAATCATAATACGTCATTGTACACAGAATACTTTCAAATGTTATCAGCTTTCGCATTGGGCATATTTTTGCTTAAGATTTTTCTTTGATGTAGACCGTCTTTAGTCTTTGTTACGTCGCTTCTGTTTTACCTTTTGACTGATTTTGGCCACGAGGCAAGTGGGAATCTTAGGTCCGTGTGCAGGAATCGAACGCCTGTCCCCTGCATTGAAAGGCAAAGACTTAACCCCTGGACCACCTGGGAAATGCCAGATAGCACATATTTTGAATTAAAAGAAATAAAACATAAAACAGTGGCCCCAACGCTTTCCAAGAGAAGATTCCACTCAAGGTGACTGCCGTCTCTGTGTGATAATTCCCTCCCGACATCCTCGCTATTGAATAAAATTCAGTAATACAATTTGCTCAAATCAAACCCCACTTAAGGAGTCCATCCAATTCCCCGAGCCACCAAGTCTGAAGGGGTTAATGCTCTTTTATGCTTGAGATTACCATTTTATGACCCATGCTTTGCGAAAGACCCATTATCATAAAATTGAGAAATCCCATCAAACCCCCCCTCCCAGCTCCTGCCAAGTGAAAGAGAACAAGCGTGTCGTTTTTTTTTTTTTCCCCACCCGAGCAAGTCAGACGGTTATGCTAGGCAATTACCGGGTGACCGCGTCGCGGTCTGTGTGCTGAGGATTAAAAATGAAAATTAACGTAACGAGGCATGCGTGGGATTTAAGGAAGCGTCGCCATACTTCGCTTGTGCTTGTATTGAATTATTTAAACCCTCTCCGCCTGCCCGCACGCATCCACTTGCGTTTGTAGGCTTGTCGTTGGGGGGAAGACAGGGGCTTCCTCCTTCCCAAGAGGGGGAGTCTAGGGGAGCTGCTAATTAGTGATGTGATTTTTGTTTAATGAAGGGGAAGCTTGATCTGGGGCTGAGTCTGTTCCCCACCCACAGGAGGCGGAGGAAGGAAAGGGAGGCGGGGTCAGGTATTGATTGGCAGGTCATCCTCTGTAGACAAGAGAAGGTCCTCCTCCCGGGAGGAGGTCTCTGCTGGGAAAAGGACGATCGATCCGACCCTAATTACGTGATCATCATCTCATCTCCAATCTGCAGACCGAGGCAGGCGTCTACACATCCCGCTTCTGGGTGTTAGGACGCACGCGTTCTTGCGTCTCTTAAACCCACCCCGCGAAATCGCAGGCAATTCTTTCCCTGGTTTTGTCTTCCAGTGGTGACCACAGGAGCTAGCTTTGAAAATACCAATTGTCCACCATCTTGGGGCTTTTTTTTTTTTTTTTTAATTGGAGTCTAGCTGATGTATAATGTTGGATTCGTTTCAGGTGTACAGCAAAGTCACTCAGTTATACATACATACAGACACATATATATGTGTGTGTGTGTATATATGCATGCCTACATGCCTGCTAAGTTGCTTCAGTCGTGTCTGACTCTCTGCAACCCCATGGACTGCAGACCCCCACGCTCCTCTGTCCATGGGGTTCTCCAGGCAAGAACACTGGAGTGGGTTGCCCTGCCCTCCTGCAGGGGGGTCTTCCAGACCCAGGGATCAAACCCAGTTCATCTCCTGCATTGGCAGGTGGGGTCTTTACCCCTAGTACCACCTGGTAAGTCCATAGACATAGACATAGACATAGACATAGACATAGACATAGACATAGGCAGCCCACTCCAGTCTTCTTGCCTGGAGAATCCCATGGACAGAGGAGCCTGGCGGGGCTACAGTCCACGGGGTTGCAGAGAGTCGGATACCACTGCAAAGACTACACAGCAGCCCTGTGCATATACATACACGTAAATCCACTCTTTTTTTTTTAGATTCTTCTACCATAAAGTTAGTTACACGCTATTGAGAGTTCCCTGCGCTATACAGCAGGTCTTTATTAGTCATCCATTATACGCTGCTGTTTTAGAGTAGAAAATGGCAACCCGCGCCAGCAGTCTTGCCCAGAAAATCCCGTGGACAGAGGAGCCTGGTGGGCTACAGTCCATAACATCACAAAGAGCTGGACACAACTGAGCAATTGAGCATCCGTACGTACATACATACACGTTGCTGTACAGTTGCTAAGTCATGTCTGGGTCTTCGGTGACCCCATGGACTGTAACCCTCCGGGCTCCTCTGTCCATGGGATTTTTTTCCCAGGCAAGGATACTGGAGTGGGTTGCGTGCCCTTCTCTCCAGGGCATCTTCCTGACCCAGGGATCAAACCTGTGTCTCCTGCATTGGCAGGGGGGTTCTTTATACACACACACACGCGCACACACGTACATAATGTGTGTGTGTATATACAGATATCTATATAATATACACACAGTAATATGTATTAGTGTAATATGTGTATGTATGTACACTAGGATACTGTGTCGTAGACACATTATATGTCTATATACACACAGGCGTGTGTGCATACATGTGTGTGCATATGTGTTCATGTATGCATGTGTACACGTGTGCACACACATGTGAGTGTGTGTGCATAGATGTGTGTGTGTGTGTGTACATGTGCATATCAGCACTAGTGGGTATACCCAAGCAATCCAGAAGGATCGGTTGCTGAACTCCTGGTGTGTGTTCTACGTAAATGGATGGTCTCAGGTGTGATTTTGATGGCAAAGTAACCACCACCACTTCTGATTCTCACGTGAGACATTGAGTGTCCCTCATGAATAGACCAGATTAAGACACTCTCTCACCGGTTGACTAGGAATTTCACTCAATCCTGGGCTCGCCCCTCCCACCCAGCAAGCCCTTTGGGGTTCTTAACACAGAAGTGTTGAAACGCAGCTCTCCGGATATGCCGTGTTGAAAGAGGTTTCATCAGGGTTTAGGGGTTTTTCTTTCAACACAAGAATCCCACTAAAAGAGTCTGGGTGGGGGGGGGGAGTTAAAAAGTCTTAGAGTGTGGAAAATACAGCTCAAATAACTAGCTAGGGGGTGGCAACAACCTGAGGCCCTGCCTGCCCCTGTCTGATGTGTCCAGCATGGCGAGGGCCCTGTGTGTCTGCATCACCGACTCACTGGACAGGAGCTCGGGCAAACTCCGGGAGGTGGTCAGGGACAGGGAAGCCGGGAGTGCTGAGGTGCATGGGGTCACAAAAAGCCAGACACGACTTGGTGACTGAACAGCAACAAGAAATAATTCCGGAAGGCGGAGAAGCAGAAATGCAGTCTGCAGACTGGGAGAAAACATTTGCAAAGGATTGACCGGATGACGCTCTGGTGTCTGGGGGATGCTGAAGAACGCTTGCAATCTGGCGATAAAATGACAGCCTCATTGGTTGGTAACACAGGGTAGGCAGAGGTGAATCAGACATTAGTCTGTCGCTAGGACTGAGCTGAGCATTGCCTGAGCGCTAGTGCAATAACGGTTCAGTTTAATAGTGTTGGTAAGTAGTCCAGTATTAATATTCGGTGTTACTTTGGTGTTGGGTTATGCTTGCTGTGAGGAATTAGCTCAGGGTTGGTGCTGACTTAGCATTACTCGGCTATTGGTCCAGTATTAATATTCGGTGTTACTTTGGTGTTGGGTTATGCTTGCTGTGAGGAATTAGCTCAGGGTTGGTGCTGACTTAGCATTACTCGGCTATTGGTCCAGTATTAATATTCGGTGTTACTTTGGTATTGGGTTATGCTTGCTGTGAGGAATTAGCTCAGGGTTGGTGCTGACTTAGCATTACTCGGCTATTGGTCCAGTATTAATATTCGGTGTTACTTTGGTATTGGGTTATGCTTGCTGTGAGGAATTAGCTCAGGGTTGGTGCTGACTTAGCATTACTCGGCTATTGGTCCAGTATTAATATTCGGTGTTACTTTGGTATTGGGTTATGCTTGCTGTGAGGAATTAGCTCAGGGTTGGTGCTGACTTAGCGTTACTCGGCTATTGGTCCAGTATTAATATTCGGTGTTACTTTGGTATTGGGTTATGCTTGCTGTGAGGAATTAGCTCAGGGTTGGTGCTGACTTAGCATTACTCGGCTATTGGTCCAGTATTAATATTCGGTGTTACTTTGGTATTGGGTTATGCTTGCTGTGAGGAATTAGCTCAGGGTTGGTGCTGACTTAGCATTACTCGGCTATTGGTCCAGTATTAATATTCAGTGTTAGTTTGGTGTTGGGTTATGCTTACTGTGAGTAATTAGCTCAGGGTTAGTACTGACAGCATTACTCGGCTATTGGTCTAGTATTAATATTCGGTGTTAGTTTGGTATTGGGTTACGCTTACTATGAGTAATTAGCTCAGGGTTAGTACTGACTTAGCGTTACTTGGCTATTGATCTAGTATTAATATTCAGTGTTAGTTTGGTGTTGGGTTATGCTTACTGTGAGTAATTAGCTCAGGGTTAGTACTGACTTAGCGTTACTTGGCTATTGGTTTTGTGTTGAGAGCTCTTACGTACTTAGTATTAGCATTTAGTTTAGTACTAGTCTTTTTCATATCAGTTCTTAATTTAGTAGTGGTGTAGAATAAGTATCTCGTTTAGTATATACAGTATTTTGCCTGGAGAATCCCAGGGACAGAGGAACCTGGTGGGCTGCAGTCCACGGGGTCGCTAAGAGTCGGACACGACTGAGCGACATCACTTTCACTTTTCACTTTCATGCACTGGAGAAGGAAATGGCAACCCACTCCAGTGTTCTTGCCTGGAGAATCCCAGGGACGGGGGAGCCTGGTGGGCTGCCATCCATGGGGTCGCACAGAGTCGGACACGACTGACGCGACTTAGCAGCAGCAGCAGCTAGTAATTAATTTCATAATAGCGTTTAGTTTGTTATCAGTGTAGTATTTCTTTAGTACAAGTACTTAGTATATACAGCTAGTGATTAGTATTAGTATATAGTCTCAATCTGGTATTTGTTTAGCACTAGTAATCATTGATACTAGTAACTGATGTTTTTGAGCTGTGGTGTTGGAGAAAACTCTTGAGAGTCCCTTGGACTGCAAGGAGATCCAACCAGTCCATCCAAAAGGAAATCAGTCCTGAATGTTCATTGGAAGGACTGATGCTGAAGCTGAAGCTCCAATCCCTTGGCCACCTGATGAGATGGCTGGATGGCATCACTGACTCGATGGACGTGAGTCTGAGCGAACTCCGGGAGATGGTGATGGACAGGGAGGCCTGGCGTGCTGGGATTCATGGGGTCGCAAAGAGTCGGACACGACTGAGCGACTGAACTGAACTGAACAGGTGAGGAGCCCCCATGTGACACACTGACGGTCCATTCATCTGATTCTTCGACTCTGAAAACTCTTGATTCTTGGCCACGAACGATGAAAATTAAACACTTCTGGGTCCTTCCCCCGCCTCCGCTGCTCACCTCGAATGTGCTTTCTCAGTTAATATTGTGATTCTGTGAGAGGCGTGTTTGTGACTTCAAAGGTCACGCTCCTACACCCATTTCCAACAGGATCCATTGGCTCCCCGGTCTCATAAAATCACCACTTTTATCCCCTGTTCCACCGTGTCCTCCCCTCCCCCATCAGATCTCAAATGAAACTTGAACGTATCGTTACGATACTCGGCTTCCCTTGCACCTTCAGACAGGCCTGTGTTTTACATGCGTGCTGGTTCTTCTCAACAATAAAATCCAATAACTGCCCTCTCCGGTGCGACGGCTTACATAGCGTGCACTGTTGAAATGAAGGAGTGGAGAGGAAATGAAAGCCCAAACGCTAAACCAGCACAGAGGGTGTGAGCGTGCAAAGTCTGAATAATGTTAGAAAAGCATCTGAACTTGGTGGAGGTTTTCCCAGCCTGGCCCGTGGAGGTGCCCCACCTCCTGACTTTCCATGTGGGGGTTCATCTCCATTTTCCTGGTGCTTGTTTTCAGTGTGGAAGTTGTTGTTCAGTTGCTCAATCGTGTCTGACTCTTTGCGACCCCATGGACTGCAGCACACTAGGCTTCCTTGTCCTTCAGTATCTCCCAGAGCTTGCTCAAACTCACGTCCATCGAGTCGGTGATGCCATCCAACCGTCTCATCCTCTGTCGTCCCCTTCTCCTCCTGCCCTCAGTCTTTCCAAGCATGAGGGTCTTTTCAAATGAGTCAACACTTAGCATCAGGTGGCCAAAGTACTGGAGCTTCAGCTTCAGAAGCAGCAGTCCTTCCAAGGAATATTCAAGCGTTGATTTCCTTTAGGATGGACTGGTTGGGTCTCATTGCAGCCTGACGGACTCTCAAGAGTCTTCTCCAACACCACAGTTGGAAAGCGTCAATTCTTCGGCGCTCAGCCTTCTTTATGGTTCAGCTCTCACATCTGTACATGACTGCTGGAGAAACCATAGCTTTGAATATTCAAACCTTCGCCGGTAAAGCAATGTCTCTGCTTTTTAGTATGCTGTCTAGCTTTGTCTTAGCTTTTCTTCCAAGGAGCAAGTGTCTTTTAATTTCATGGCTGCAGGCATCATCTGCAGTGATTTTGAAGCCCAAGAAAATAAAGTCAGTCACTGTTTTCACTATTTCCCCATCTATTTGCCATGAAGTGATGGGGCCAGAGGCCATGATGCTAATTTTTTGAACGTTCAGTTATTTAAGCCAGCTTTTTCACTCTCCTCTTTCACCTTCATCAAGAGGCTCTTCAGTTAAAAATGAAGTGATCTCGAAAGTAAAGTTTCTGACACAGCGTGGAGAATTGATGAGGTGGGCTTGCTTTTCTGTGGTTTAAAAACCAGGTCTGCCCAGCGAACTCTAGTTCAGCGTTGGGGACAGGTTGCACAGAGCCGAAGGAAGAATCAGCTTCTACACCGCCTCGTGTATGAGGAGGGCCCCACCTCCCACACAAATAGAGCTTTCACAGCCGCTTCCGAGGTCTGTGCTCCCCACGGACTAGCTGCAGGAGAAATGGATGTTGCATGACCCCAGAAGAGCGGGTGATGGGACTCGAGGCATCCAAGCAGGAACCTTCAAAGTCGACCGTTTATCCTCGTGTGGACCGTTGACCGATCCTTTGATGGCCGAGGGGCACTGCGGGGACAGCCGTTGAGCAGGGTCTGGAAGCTCTGCCCCTGAGCTTTTCTGCCTCCGGCAGTCCTTCTAATCACCTTTTGGATTCTGACACCCTTTCTCCAGCTGTGTCAAGCCATTCACTAGGTTCCTCTGATGTCAAAATCGCCCAAGGGCTGTGCTGTGGACATCACCATCAGTCTGTGCTCTGACCCAATATAATGTGGCTTCAGACACTACCACGAGATTGCCTGGTTTCTGCTTAATGACCCTCTGCTGAGGTCTCTGAGGTCACCGTTTACCATTTGCTGTCCCCTCTTCTCGAGCAGAGGTTCCCAACATGGCACTCCGAGTCTATGCAAGCTGATGAGAACCATCATCTCGGAAAGAGTGATGAAGCCACACGCCTTTGAGTCTACGTGCTGGAGAGCTAAAGAGAGTGGTCAGCTGGATCCCGTCAGGCCTGAGTCCCTTCCCCAGGACACGCCTGCGTCTCTCAACACACTGCACTCAACTGAGGCCAAACTGGAGTGGCCTGACCTGGTTGAGCCCGCCCTCGGGTTTACGCCGTGTTATGCTGTTTTCCTGGGCCTTCCCTGCTGGCTCAGTTGGTGAAGAATCTGCCTGCTGCGCAGGAGACCCAAGTGCGATCCTTGGGTCGGGAAGATCCCCTGGGGGAGGAAACGGCAACCCACTCCAGTCTTCTTACCTGAGGGATCCCACGGACAGTGGATAGAGGAGCCCGGCGGGCTACAATTCATGGGATTGCGAGAGTCGGACTTGACTTAGCAACTAAACGACGTTAGTTTAGAATAAAGGATAAACGTTGGTTTTCTATCCTTTATATATACCCTTGGTTCTCTTACTGGCTCGTTGATAAGGGCTCACAAACAATCCCGTTATTTTCTCGCCGCACCCAAGTCTTACTAACCTTCAAGCGCATTGTTAAGACGGCCTTCGCGTCAACCGTCTTAAGCCGGCTTGGTCCAAGGTTTACGTGGGGAGAGGAGTGTGTGTCTTCATGACATTCCACCGCCTCTTTGTCTCTTTCTCGGATATCGCCCACAGGCCCTTTTTGCTTTGGGAGCACATGTTAACCAAACTGTGTGCAAGCATTTGACCCCGAGTGAACAGATGAACTGTTCACACGGTGTGAGAGGGAGGGTGAGGGGGGTGGTGGTGAGGGGGATGCAAAAATAGAATCGTTGCAACATGGTTTGAATAAAAGATGGCAGTGGGATGAATTCCGACCCGTAAGAAATGCAGACATTTCAGGGTCTCGGAGGACTGTGGGAACAGGTTTGTTTTTTTTTTTTTTTTTTTTTGCCAGGGGGTGAGGGGTGAGGAAGGGTGCAGAACCGATTAGCATTCTGTGAGTTCGCATTTGAATTTTATTTCTGAACCGTGTCCCGGTGTCAAGGCGAGCGTTTGCCGGGGTGAGCTCTGCAATAATTAAGTTTTGCATAAGCAACCTTCGAAATCTGGCTGCAATTGACTTTATGCTCTGCAGAGCGCCAGCGCAGATGGACCCTGAGAGTGGGATTGCTTGTGGAAATTAGGCAGCGGGGGGTTAGGGGAAGTCTCTTCAAAGAAAACGTTTGCGCCTCTCATGGCTGAGAGGGAAAAGTCTGCCCTGGAAATGAATGAGATTCTCTGACTCAGTTTCCCTGTCAGGAAGGGAGCGTCGAAGCCTGACTAATGGTTAGCCACGGACCAGGTACCCACCTGGAATGTGAGTGTCTGGGGAGGCTTCTCTGCCCTCTGACAAGAGAGAGGCTTTGTCTCTCTCCCTCTTGCCCTCTGTCTAGCTCCCATCTGCATAAAGTTCTAGAGAATTCTCTCTGGTGTCTTCTGGGGAAACAGTGAGAAAAGAGCTAAGGAACTAGGGATGGTCTAGGAGTCACTGTCTTCCTCTTCTCCAGATGGTTCCAAAACTGCTGCTCACTCTCAGCCACCACCTCTGTTCTGCCCAGTGGCTCACCTTGTGGGATCTTTCTCCGTCTTTCTCTGACTATCATCGATGTTTCTGCCTGTCTTTCTACCTGCGTATCCAACATCTACCAATCATGCACCTATCATCACCTATATGGTTATCTCCCATCAACCAAGCTGTCTATCCCTTTTATCTGTCTTTATATCCACCTGTGTCTACGTGCATCCGCCTTGGATCTCATTCACCTGTCTTTCTATTAATCTGCCTGAGTATCTATCTAGGTATCACTATCATCTATAATTCTATGCATCCGCCTATTGCCTACGTGCCATCTATCAGCCTGTCTAGCTCGTCTACCTTGATACCCATCTGCCTCTATGTTCATCTGCCTTTTATCTGTCATTATATCTATTAATCTACCTGCTAAGTATGTATCTGTCTATCACTATCGTCTATAACTCTCTCTATGCATCCGCCTATTGCCTACGTGCCATCTGTCAGCCTGTCTATCTTGGCTACCTTGATACCCATCTACTTCTACGCTCATCTATCTTTCTTTTATGTCATTCTGTCTACTAATCTGCCTACTATGTATCTGCCTAGCACCACCGTCTATAACTCTCACTCATCCGCCTATTGCCTCTGTGCCCTCTGTCACCCCAGCTGCCTTTCGGTCGACTTTTGCGTCTATCTGGCTCCATATCCATCTCCCTTTTGTCTGCCGTTCCACCTGTCTATCCGCTTCCCAGGGGGCTCAGTGGTAAAGACCCCACCTGCCAAGGCAGGAGACGCCAGGGACGTGGGTTCCATCCCTGGATCAGGAGGATCCCCTGGAGGAGAAGACGGCCACCCGCTCCAGTGTTCTTGCCTGGGAAATTCCGTGGACAGAGGAGCCTGCTGGGGGGCAGTCCATGGGGTTGCAAAGAGCTGGACACGGCTGAGCGCAGCACAAACACATCTACCAAGGTATCTTCCTGTCTGCCTCCCTGCTCAATCTGTGAGTCCATCCACTATGACCCAGCTACCTGTTTAGCTCCAATTTTCCAACCTATCTACATCTTACCCATCTTTTTATCTGCCTCTATATTCCTCTATTTTTTATTTGTCATTCAGCTATCTCCTTACGAGCATGTCGTATCTACCTATCCACGCCTCCATCCACCTATCATCTATCTATTTATCTGGGTGCTAGGTTGCTTCAGTCGTGTCTGACGCTTTGTGACCTCATGGACTGTAGCCCTCCAGGCTCCTCTGTCTGTGGGATTCCCCAGGCAAGAACACTGCAGTGGGTTGCCATCTCCTCCTCCAGGGAACTCTTCCCAACCCAGGGATAGAACCTGGGTCTCCTTTATTGCCGGCGGATTCTTTACCATCTGAGCCTCCGGGGAAACCCAACACCTCCGCAGGCACAATAAGAAGTGAGGTGTGCAATTCTGATGGAGCTCTGATTAAAAGAGAGAGAGAGAGAGTGGCCATCTCTGAAAGCCTTAGATGAGACATTCACGTCCAGGGTTCAACATCACACCGTTGGGCTGCACTCAGTGTCTCGGAACGCCAGACAGGCGTGGCAGGTCCCTCCTCCTGTCTTTCCATGAAATACACACGCACTGCTCCATGGACACGGCAGATTGTTTGGAATTATCCTGAAGGTGACTCAGTTAAGAGCACTTCCTCTCAAGCCCACAACCTCATGGATGCAATGTCAGCCACAAATCGCATGAGCTTGGCCACCTGCCTTCCCTGGACCCAAAAGAATTCCCATCTCCAGGGCCTCCCTGGCGGCCCAGTCGGTATAGAATCCGCCTGCAGTGGAAGGGGCCGAGGTTCCCTGTGCTGGGAAGAGCCCCTGACGAAGGAGACGGCCGCCCCCTCCAGCATTCTTGCTTGGAGAAGCCCATGGGCAGACGAGCCTGGCAGGCTACAGTCCCTGCGGTCGCAGAGAGTCAGACGGGACTGAGCGAGTGAACCGCTGAAGCGCCAGGGGTGTCTGAGGCCAGTATCCACCCTGGGTGCGGCGGTTCTCAGACTGCTGCGCCCTGCGTCTCCTCCTGCCGTCAATCTGCTGCTCAGCTCAGTCCTTATTTTTCTAATTCACCTCCAGATTCTTAATGTTTATGGCTGCATAGAAAGCAATACGCGCTTTGCCGGAGAGAAGGCATTCTGGCTTAATTCCGTGCCGAGCGCCTCGCTGTCCTCTTCCCGCGGCCGGGACTTGTCACGGCTCCCCCGGCCGATCCATTTTCTGAAATATGTAAAAGCGTGCGTTTGAAACATTGATGAGCGCTCATCGCGGGGCCGTGAATCAACGTATTTAAAGATCAGCTCTTACGGCTTGAAAGATACAATGTAATAAATGACTGGAGGAGCTGATTAAATAGTGAAACTCTGCCGAGGCATTTAATCTATCTATCTCCCGCGCCGTTTACCGGGGGAGCCGGCCGCCCAGAGCGAGAGCAGTGATTGCGAATTATGTGACAAGCCATAAAACGAAAAATAGAAAATATACTGGATGGAAAGTAATAATATTGTAATCAAAATGTATCTACTTTACACCGGAGACAAATGCGCCGAGAATAATTCCAGACGGACACACTGTGCCTTGCCCCGGCAAGGGGGGGTCACTGCTACCAAAGGAGGATTGTTCCGGCTGACCTCAGAGGACACGAACTTCTATCGAACTAAGATCGGGCCCAGTAGGTAACGCTGGAGAGCCTCCCCCTGAGGCGACTACAGGCCAAGGCCGTCACTGTGGACATGAACCCTAGCCCTGTCTTCATCGCCACCTCCACTGCGTGTGTTAAAAACAACAGCGCAAAGTGAGTCCTTCTGAAGAAAGAATAATACTGTTGCTGGTGGCGTGGTTTGCCTTGTTGATGTAAAGTCTTCAAGAGCTCTGTTGGGCGTTTCCCAGGGTGTCTGTGGCCACTGACCACAAACCAGGGCATTAGTACGAAGAGGAAATCCACCCTCCCCCGGCCCTGGAGACCAGACGTCTGAGGTCCAGGGGTCCCAGGGCTGAGCTCCGTCCAGAGTCTCCAGGGGAGGGTCCTTCCTGCCTTTCCCGGCTTCTGGGGGCTCCAGGCGTCTGTCCCTGGGCTGGTGGCCGCCTCCCCCCCGTCTCTGCCTCCGTCTCCACGTGGCTTCTCTGCTGTGCCCGTGTCTCTCCTCTTGTGTGTCTTATAAGGACCCTGTCCCTGGGTTTAGGGCCACCCCCATCCAGGAGGACCTCATCTCAGACCCCATCACCTCTGCAGAGACTCTGTGTACAAATGAGCTCCCACTGCTGGTTCCAGGGTGTCAGGCATGAACATTTCGGGGGGTGCGGGCGGGGACCAACCAACCCCTCACAGGGGCACACTCGTACGCCCCCTTTCATGGGGTCAGGCACTCGGCCACGTGACTTGTGTGTCCCATGCATGTCAGTGGAGGGAGCACAGACAGACGCGTGCCTGGGTTTGCCCTCGCTGTGAGTCTACATCACCGTGAGAAGAACTTGCCTTGAGGGTAGCTGTTGCCCCTTCATCAGGGGTCCCGG
Source organism: Capra hircus (assembly GCF_001704415.2). Lineage (NCBI taxonomy): Eukaryota > Metazoa > Chordata > Mammalia > Artiodactyla > Bovidae > Capra > Capra hircus. Next base: position 374,319 of record NW_017190147.1, read on the forward strand.
CAGGAGATACGAGGAGCCCGGTGCGCGCCCTGGGTGCACACTGGTAGCAGGAGTTTAGCAGACGCAGGGTGCAGCCCTGGGACAGCCTGTTCCCTGCAGCTCAGATCTGAAGCCCAGGGTCCTCGGTCTAGCCCAGCCCAGCTGGACTACAGCTGACCCACAAATCTCCTACGAAAAAGTGTTGTGTTTTGGCCACTGAGTTCCAGGCTGGTCTGTTACAGAGTGCTCTTGTGGCAGCAGCTGACAATCACGACAAATAGCGTATTAAAGAGCGGAGACATCAGCCCGGCTGACAAAGCTCTGTCTAGTCAAAGCTTTGGTTTTTATACAGAAAGTCATGTCTGGGTGTGAGAGCTGGAGCATAAAGAAGGCTGAGTGCCGAAGAACTGATGCTTTTGAACTGTGGAGTTGGAGAAGACTCTTGAGAGTCCCTGGGACTGCAAGGAGATCCAAGCAGTCCACCCTAAAGGAAATCAGTCCTGAATGTTCATTGGAATGACTGGTGCTAAACTTGAAGCTCTAATCCTTTGGCCACCTGATGCGAAGAGCTGACTCGCTGGAAAAGACCCTGATGCTGGGAATGATTGAGGGCAGGAGTAGAAGCGGACGACAGAGGATGAGATGGCTGGATGGCATCACTGACTCGATGGACATGAGTTAAGCAAGCTCTGGAAGGTAGTCAAGGACAGGGAAGCCTGGTGTGCTGCAGTCCATGGGGCTGAAAGACTCGGACACAGCTGAGCTACTGAACAACAGGAGGACAGAGGTCAAGGGCAACAGTTGTGATCTTGAAACACGTTTCCACGCAACGTACAGAAATTCGCTAAGGAGACTTTTTAGTGCCTCGTGTTACGAACTAGCTCCTCATGGCTTTAACGAAGAACATACTTGAGCCAATTATTTTTCTTTTTTTAGTTCTTTAGGCCTTTTCCCTACAAATGGAGCTATTTTTATGACAGTGATGTCGGAGTGCCCCAAAGATTGCAAAATGATTACGCACGCTCCGCCGCAAGATTTTAATAATTACAAAAACATCTGAACACAATTAGAACTTCCTGCGTAACTCCTCAGTTCCTGTTGGCCTGACGAGTCGCCTCTGCGGAGTGAGGAACTGTGAGGCATTCTTTACGCTACGGGGCAATTTAAGAACCAAACAGAGTCCTTCCTTCTGAGCCGGGGGAGGGGAGCGGGTCTCTGGGTTTTAAGGGGCTGTGTGTCCCGTGGGCTTTTGTCAAAAGGTCCGCTTGCCCAGAGCACAGCGTGAAACCTGGCATCTCAGCTTCTGTCTTTGCAGGTTCCCCTCTGGAGAGGAGAGCGGCCAGTCCCCAGAGACTCTTCTCATCATCACTGGACATTAGAGAAGAGTCAGTTGGTGGCAGGGGCGGGGCGGGGGACCCCAAGGGAGAAGGTTTACCCGGGATATTCTGTGAGGGGGTGAGTCCCCAGAGGAGGAGAGCAACAGACTCAACACCTGCTCGTTATCTGTCGCAACCGTCCCCAGCCTTCTTGGCGCCAAGGACGGGTTTCGTGGAAGACGATTTTTCCCGGCACTGTGGGCTGGTTTCATGATGATCCAAGCACAGTGCATTTACTGTGCGTCTGTGTCTCTGATTAGGACATCCGTTTCCATCTCAGATCATCAGGCGTTAGGTCCTGGAGGTTGGGGACCTCTGATTAGGAAGAAGGGTTCTACAAGGACCTCAGCAATTGCGTCTCAGATACCCACCTAGAGATGGGCACTTCACTCCTGGAGCAGGAAGCAAGGAAAACTCCACGTTGGGGCAGAAAGTCACGCGCTGCTTTGACGCTTCGCCCGAGGGGAGGTGTTGACCTGCAGACCACGGGAGCTGGGATGGATAACGGATGTAGAAGCAGACGGCTCCGGGCAGCCCTTGATGGTTGCATCCAACAGTCACAGATACACAGTTAAGGATGGACAAGGATGTTCACGGGGAAGCGAGACCCACACTCACAACGCGGGTGTCCGCAGGAGAGAACTCTGGACGCCTGGGAGTTGACAGAAAAGTCATCCTGGGTGGAAAAAAATCAAACAGTGCTGTTGTGTGAAGTGAAGTGAAGGTCACACCGCTGAGCCCCACTCTTGGCAACCCCATTGACTGTACCCCGCCAGGCCCCTCTGTCCATGGGATTCTCCAGGCAAGAATACTGGAGTGGGTAGCCATTGCCTTCTCCAGGGAATCTTCCCAACCCAGGGATTGAACCAGGGTCTCCAGCACGGCAGGCAGATTCTTCACCATCTGAGCGGCTATGGAAGTCCCAGTGTGGTTGAAAGCGCGGTTTTCATTTGGGCAGAAGTCACCGAAATCAGGACAGCATGACAGTGTATTCAAAGACCATCACTCTGCACAAAGGTGGAACATCCAGGTCTCCATGCAAAGAACTGGGAGACTAGAGAGGGCCTCCACAGTGCCCACCGTGAGAAGAGAATTCTTAATAACCGGAGCGACGCGGCACCCTCAACATATGGTACGGCCAACACCATTCTACGCTCTCGGTTTTCTCTGAAAACCGAGCTTTCAGCATCTCCATCGTCGGATGACGCGCCGCATACACCTTTAAAGTAGAGAGTCAGAGGCTTGGACTTTCAAGATGATGTGTAAATGATACCCCCGATCCTCATATTAAACTAGCGAGGAGAGATATTTATGAGAAAGTCTCCCCCACACATAAGAGATTACAGGCAGAATTGAAGACAGCAGGCAGGAGATTTCCCTCAACAAGGCTGCGTGCAAAAGATGGATGTAATTGCAAATAAGGAATTTATGAAATGCATTCGCTATGTTTGTCCTCAAAAGACGGTTACAGCGACAGCAGTCTCTACAGCGCCCCCCCTACTCCCCCCCCAACCCAGGGACAGCCCTGCTTGGGGCTTGTCGTGATGCTGGTGGCTGTCTTCTTGCCCCTCTTCCGTGTTATTCCTCTGTGGCTTCCGTCTGCCTTTCGGGCAGGGGACTCCCGTATGAACCACACGAACTAGCAAAGAAGTGCCGTGTGACCCAGCAATCCCGCTGCTGGGCGTATAACCCTCAGAAAGCCTAAACTGAAAGACACACATGCGCCCCTCCGTTCATCGCCACACTTGTTTTTTTTTTTTTAAACAATGGCTAGACACAGAAGCAACCTAGATGTCCGTTGACAGATGAGTACCGCAGAAATTGCGGTGCATATATACAATGGAATGGTCCTCAGTTTTTTAAAAGGACGCATTTGAGTCAGTCCTCGTGAGGCGGATGAACCCAGAGCACAGTGCGAAGTAAGTCAGAAAGAGAAAGACAAATATTGTGTATTAACGCGAGCACATGCCATCCAGAAAGGTGGTACCGATGAGGCCGCGTGCAGGGCAGCAGTGGGGATGCAGACAGAGAGAACGGACCTCTGCACGCGGACAGGCGGGAAGGAGAAGGTGGGACGAGTTGGCAGAGCAGCGGAGAAACGTGTACACAGCCGTGTCTGAGGGCAGCGCGCCAGGCCTCCCTGTCCGTCACCCGCTCCCGGAGCGTGCTCAAACTCACGTCCATTGAGTCAATGATGCCATCCAACCATCTCATCCCCTGCCGTCCCCTTCTCCTCCCGCCCTCAATCTTTCCCAGCATCAGGGTCTTTTCCAGTGAGTCCGCTCTTCCCATCAGGGGGCCAAAGGATTGGAGCTTCAGCATCAGTCGTTCCAATGAATATTCAGCCCTGATCTCCTTTAGGACGGACTGGCTGGATCTCCTTGCAGTCTCAAGAGTCTTCTCCAACACCACCATTTAAAAGCATCCGTTCTTCAGCCCTCAGCCTTCTTTCTGGTCTGACTCTCACATCGGTCATCCGTTCACGATCGCTGGATATACGGCAGAGGCCAACACAATACTTTAAAGCAATTATCCTCCAAGAAAAAAATAACAGGGTGGGGGGGGGTTGGAAAAAAAGGACTCAGTTGAAAGGACTTTCCTGGTGGACCAGTGGTTAAGACTTCACCTTCCAACGCAGCAGGTACGTGTTTGACCCCTGGTCAGGGAGCTAAAACCCCACGTGCCTTGTGGCCAAAAAAGAAACCAATTCAGTAAAGAGCTTAAAATGGTCCACATCAAAGAAACATCTTTAAAAAAATAAAAAAGAATTCAGTGGAACACAGCTGAAACTTGTGTCCAGAAATGCAGAGGAAGGTGAATCCTGAGAACCTATCCAAGTGCACTGGGCTTATGGTCAATTTTTTTTTTTTTCCAGATCTGTGCACCCCTGCCAGGAATTTTAATTATCCCAGAAATTATACATGATAATTCCAGCTTATAAAAAATCTTTTGTAAAATTAGAACTTGGATTCGTCTTCAGAAAAAAGGAAACCAAAATCCATCTCGCAGGCGTATTTAGTATCGAAAAAGCAACCCGCATATTTGCATATAATATTCTAAATAAGAACCATCTGCTTGCAATACAGCTGAAACAAGGCAGAGTTCACATAAAACAGAGCATCCCTTTATTAAAAAACATTTGCACGAAATGTTTGTGTGTAGGGACATTTTTCCACATGTCCCAAGATAGTTGGTCTAAAATGGTTAATTTTCTTTTTTTTTTTTTTGTATTCTACCACATTGAAGAAAAGTTGCAGGCATTAAAATCCAACACATTAATTTTGTCTCACTGAAAACCTTCTGGCCGATTATAGACAAGCTCCGGGGGCTGCCCCATGAGTAAATTCAGTTACTCTCACGATGTGGGTATATTCTCCTTTTTCTAATACACTGGGTAGCGGTGACACTATTGATCTGATGTTATTAGATATATTAAAACTCCAAAACTACTTTTGAAAATATAATAATTCTGCAAGTTTTCAGAAACTTAAGAACGTTAAAAAAAAAAAGAAAAAAGAATAACCCATAACCGAACGTCGGGAGAAATATAATTCTCTCTTATTAATAAAATCATCTTTAGATTCCCAAGAAAAACTCAGAAAAAAATCGTCTGCCAGTTTCTAGCACGGCATGATAAATATCTCTTTGCAAAGATCCCTCTTCGAAGCAGAAATTAAAGGGACAGCATTGTTGGGATTAAATTTCTTCTGGAAAATTAGTGCTCCAGGAAATATCCCCAAAGAGTTGATTGACCCATGTGTTGAGAGTTATCCTTCATGTGATGTGAGCTTGCCATGGCATACAGAAAGAGGAAAATGGGACCAGGGAAACATTCCTTAATTAGTACAATTATATCTGTCCATCACCAATTAGGAGGAAATTATAAACCCCTCAGAAATGGAGGAGGGACGTGAAAATCAATTCTTGCTTTCATCCTTTTCTTTTTTTTTTTTTTTTTTTTCTGTCATATTGAAACTTCAATGCCCAGAGCTCCGGGGCTTTAAAAAGTCAAACTGAATACAATCCAATTAGGGTTAATTTGATGTCTCATTTGTGGTTCAGTGTGGTGAGCCAATGATGAGGTTTATGAACCCAGAGAGCACACACAAATTAGCCTCAGTTGCAGCGTGCTGGGTGTAACCCTTTAAGCAGTAACTTTTCCAATGAACTTAGCGTTTACAGGAGTGCAAATCATTAAGCACACGGGGGCTCCGTGTGACCGGCAGACAGCTGTGTCCAGAGACCAGGCACTCAACCCCCTTAAGCAAGGGGGTTCTGGATTGAACTCTGTCTTTTTTTCCTGGAAACACACCTGGTTTCCCAAGGGCCCTGTCCCAGAGTGCTCTCATGGGTAATGAGTTGGGGCTGAGGTGGGTGAGTTCTCTTTACATCCTCTGTCTGCAGCTCTAACCTCTCCTGCCCTGGGACCTTCTGCCCCCCTACGCTTCTCCAGCTGCCCAAGAACTCGCAGATAGCCCCCTTTGCTCTGGAGCCGTGTCGAGAGAGTTCTGTTCAATTAGGCCGATATAGCGTCATCCATTCACGCGCCCACCCACTCACAATGCATGCAGCCAGCTCTCCACCCCCCCGTTCCCCCATCCAACCGCTTACCCGTCCATCCATCCATCCATCCATCTATGCACCCATCCACCCACTTACTCATCCATCAACCCATCCATCTATTCTCCCATTCTTTCACCCGTCCACCCATCCATCCACCCACCCATCCATCCATCCACCCATCCATCTATCCACCCACCCATTCGCCCATCTAGCCACTTATCCATCCATCCATTCACACATCTATGCATCCATCTATACACCCATTCATACATAAATCCAACCACATATTTATCCATCCATCCATCCATCCACTCACTCACAATCAACCCACATATCCATCCAACCATCCAACCATCCACCCACCCATCCACCCATCCAACCGCTTATCCGTCCATCAACCCATCCATCTATTCTCCCATTCTTTCACCCATCCACCCATCCATCCATCCACCCATCCATCTATCCACCTATCCACCCATTCATCCATTAACCCACCCATTCACCCATCTAGCCACTTATCCATCCATCCACCTATACACCCATCCATCCATTCACACATCTATGCATCCATCTATACACCCATTCATACATAAATCCAACCACATATTTATCCATCCATCCATCCACTCACTCACAATCAACCCACGTATCCATCCATCCATCCACCCACTTATCCACCCATCCATCCACATATCCATCCATCCATTCATCCACCCATCCACCCATCCATCATGCATTCATCTATCCACCTATCCATCCACCCATCCACTCATCCATGCACCCATCTATCCATCCACCCATCCGTCTGTCCACCTACCCACCCATCCGTCAACCCATCATCCATCCATCCACACACACTTTCCTCACTGAGAAACAACAGCTTCCCCTTCCTCACCAACAGTCCAGCATCCCTTCGGTCACGACCAGCATTATCGTATGGAGCCGTACAAGCAAGATGAGCGGTGTAAGCACACGTGGGGCCCAGAGACTCATCCACAGACGCCCCATGCAAACGGCAGAATCATGCTTGATCTGCTCACTCAGCAACTAAAGAGGAACATCGAACCAACCAGCGTACAATCGTGCGTGTGACAGACGTGCCATCCGAACCCCGCTGTATCGTTTATTGTTAATAATTTTTAATTGCTTAATTTATTGGACTGCAGTGGGTCTTAGTTCTGGCATGCGGGTCCTTTAGTTGCAGCCTGTGGAATACAGTTCCCCGACCAGGGGTCAAACCCACACCGCCTGCATCAGGAGCACAGACTCTTAGCCACTGGACCACCAGAGAAGTCCCGACCCTGCTGAATCTTATAATAAAAATCTTCCCAGCTTGCATAAACGTGACTTCTCAGTGGACCCCTGCCTCTTAACTACTTCTCAGCAGGCAAATTCCTGGGGGTGTGCGTTATAGAATCCTTATCAGTAAGACAATATTTGGAATTACAAAAAAATCATTAAACATGACCCTAGGGAAATCTCTCAGGTGTATCCTCTAAAAGGTAGCCGGCTTGCATTCCACATCAGCAAAACGTTCTGAAGCTGGTGCCAGGGCGGGAGGCCCTACAAGGAAGGTGGTAGCTGCCGTGGGCTTTTTCCAGCTTGACTGAGGGGCTCAACAGGTACCATCTTCTCTGTCTTGGCTTTTCCAAGAGGTGCGTCTGGGGTGCAGGGACCTGGAAAGTCCGCTTTTCGTGAATGGTGAGTGGGTAGGAATAGGGACATCTCCAGGAGGGGAGAGCCAGCATCTCCAGGTGTCGTCACGTCTCCACAGAAATGCTTCTCTTTGACCATGTGTTTCCTTTCTCCTCTGAAGCTTTGCAGATAAAGGTCCTCATTAAGTGGTTACAGGCTTGAGTGAGACTTGGACTGTAAAGAAGGCTGAGCACTGAAGAACTGATGCTTGTGAACTGTGGTGTTGGAGAAGACTCTTGAGAGTCCCTTGGACTGCAAGGAGATCCAACCAGTCCCTCCTAAAGGAGATCAGCCCTTATATTCATCAGAAGGACTGATGCCGAAGCTGAAACTCCAATACTTTGGCCACCTGATGCAAAGAGCTGGCTCACTGGAAAAGACCCTGATTGAAGGCAGGAGGAGAAGGGGACGACAGAGGATGAGATGGTTGGATGGCATCACCAGGTCAATGGACTTGGGTTTGGGTGGCCTCCAAGAGTTGGTGATGGACAGGGAGGCCTGGTGTGCTGCGGTCCATGGAGTCGCGAAGAGTCAGACACGACTGAGCAACTGAACAATGGATTTGAGTACTGCCCATCACTTGGGGTCCCCACTCCAGTCCTCTTGCCTGGAAAATCCAATGGATGGAGGAGCCTGATAGGATGCAGTCCATGGGGTCGCTAAGAGTCGGACACGACTGAGCGACTTCACTTTCACTTTCCACTTTCATGCACTGGAGAAGGGAATGGCAACCCACTCCAGTGTTCTTGCCTGGAGAATCCCAGGGACAGGGGAGCCTGGTGGGCTGCCGTCTATGGGGTCACACAGAGTCGGACACGACTGAAGCGACTCAGCAGCAGCAGCAGCATTACATGGGGTGCCTCTGTGTTTGCCCTCAGAAATGCCAAACCTGGGTACCTGGCATGGTTTCTCCTTGGAGATGACAACTCTTTGCAACCCCATGGACTGTAGCCCTCCAGGCTCCTCTGTCCGTGGGATGCTCCAGGCAAGAATACTGGAGTGGGTTGCCATGCCCTCCTCCAGGGGATCTTCCCGACCCAGGGATCGAACGTGTGTCTCCTGCATGGACAGGTGGACGCTTTACCACTGAGCCACCCGGGAAGCCCCCAGTTCTGCGTAGCTGGCACGGTTTATCCTCAGCTCACAAAGGCACCCCTGTCTCCCACCCCCAAGGGGCCCGTCTCGAGTCCCCTGACGGCCGCAGGCTGTTCAGCAGCTCACCCTGGTCCTTACCGGCATCTCAATTCCCTGCCCATCGTTGTCATTTCCAAGCTGCGCTGTATCTTCACGTCTCTTTTCGAGGCATTTATGACCCCTCCTGACCTCATGTCCCCTGTCCAGAGTATCAAATCCGGCGTCTCTTCCCGCTGTTAATGAAACTACAGCGGAACCGCAGGTCCTTCTCAGAGGTCTCCCAGCTGTCCTCCCCGCATCCTCCCAACCTGACAGGGAGTCATTAACGACGACCTCGCCGGGCCTGACTTCTCAGACAGCGGGCGCCGTAGCGATGCTGCCGTCCCGCATCTTCCTAGGATCTCGCTGAGATGCTGGGGCCGGGCTCTGTCAGGTTTTAATAAGATTCAACCGCGGCCGGGGCAACATCCTCCCTTCCTCCCTCTGTGGGCTTTTCTCGCCCTGAAATGAATTCATCTCTTTGACAGGATTCAGGTGAGAAATTCCAAGTGCGCTGTCTTATGACTGAAGCACTCACGGAACCCCAAGGCCCCCTTTGATAACGCAAATGGCGTTCCGTTGAAGGGCTTCCCTGGAGGCGCAGCTGGTGAAGAATCCGCCTGCACTGCGGGAGACCGGAGTTCGACCCCCGGGTTGGGAAGAGCCCCTGGAGCAGGGAACAGCAACCCACTCCAGTATTCCTGCCTGCGAAATCCCATGGACGGGGAACACTGGCGGGCTGCAGCCCGTGGGGTCGCAGTGTTGGACACGACTGAGCGACTGGACAACGGCCAAACAGCTGATTCACAAAGCTGCGTTCGCTTCAGCTGAAGGGCAACGGGATTCGCTTCAACACGTGCATACGTGCATTTTCTCCTCTTTATTTTCCCTTTACAGACGATTCCAAAACGTTGGCTAGAGTGAGAGCGCTTCCCTCTGCTAAATGGGGTGCGCTCACCGGGCCAGTGAGGTCCGACTCTTTGCGACCCCACGGACTGCAGCCCGACAGACTCCTCTGTCCGCGGGGTTCTCCAGGCAAGAATACTGGAGAATCTTGGGTTGCCGTTTCCTACTTCAGGGGATCTTCCCGACCCAGGGATGGAGCCCAGGTCCTCCGCATTAGCAGTCAGATTCTTTACCCTCTGAGCTACCAGGGAAGTCATCTATATATACGCATACATATGTATGTACGTGTGTAATATGTATGTATAAGGGGATGACTGTAACGTATGCCGGAAGCTAACACAACATGCTGCGTGAACTACACTCTAACGTAAAATGAAAGTGAACTTTAAAAAGGAAACAAACTTACAGGTACTAAAGGGGAAAGGGGGTGAGAGGAGGAAAAAAGGATGTGCTTGGGAGTATCAGATGCACACAGCGCTAAATATAAAATAAATAACCAGCAAGGCCCTGCTGCCCAGCATAGGGAACTCTGCTCAATCCTCTGTAATAACCCTATGGTCCCCAGGGGCAAGGATGGGGGAAGGATAGTCAGGGAGTCTGGGATGGACATGGACACACGGCTGCATTTAACACGGAGAACCAGCAAGGACCTGCTGGACAGCGCAGGGGACTCTGCTCAGTGTCTTATACTAACCCATAACGGAAAAGAATATGAAAAAAAGATGCAGATATGTATGCTTGTATAACTGAATCACTTTCTCGCGTACTTGAACGCACACAACCATGTCCACCAACTAGACTTCAAAAAATTAATAAAATTGAAAAAAACAGACCAGAAGCAGACCCAACCTCGAATTCTCCATGCAAACAGAAATGAACGTCGAGGCACGATCTGGGGGCCTGTTCTTTCATTCCTCCGGGCACAGAGATAAGCAACCCACCCAAACAAAGACCTCACAGGAGCTGTGGGCTCAGAACTCACCCTGACAAGGAGGTCGGCCCCCGCGGCTCGCACTTGGCGGAGACCCCCAAGGCAGGCAGAAGAGGAGGAAAGGTGTGGAGTGAAAGTCCGTAAAGAAAAGAAGGAGGTCATCTTGGGGGAGGCGGTCCCTTGGCTCTGGTTTCTGCAGGGACGATGCGTCTCAGTAAAGAACCTCGCGCTCCCTGAGGTGGGTGGGCCTCGTCTAATCAGGCGACGGCCTGCATAGTGAGAAAAGCCGGGGGATGGAAAAGTCTCGGTCTATCTCTCTTGCTCTCTCTGTGTCTCTCTCTCTTTCTCTGTCTCCTTCTCCGTCTCCCTGCCTCTCTCTGTCTCTCTCAGCCTCTCTTGGTGTCTCTTTCTCTTTCTCTGTCCCCTTCTCCATCTCCCTGCCTCTCTCTGTCTCTCTCAGCCTCTCTTGGTGTCTCTCTGTTTCTCTGCCTCTTTCTCCATCTCCCTGCCTCTCTCTGTGTCTCTCAGCCCCTCTGTCCTTCTCTGTCTCCCTGTGTCTGTCTGTCTCTCTCTCCGTGTCTGTCTGTCTCTCTCTCTGCTTGAGCTAGGACACTATCATCTCTTTCCCTCCAGGCTGTGTCCTTGGACTGAACATACCGCCAGCTTTCCTGGGTCTCCAGCTTGCAGACGGCAAGCGGACTGTGTTCTCAGCCTGTTCCTAAGATCCATCTCGTCTGTGAATGCTAAGCCGCTTCAGTCGTGTCTGACTCCGGGCGACCCCGTGGACTTTAGCCCGCCAGGCTTCTCTGTCCGTGGGATCCTCCAGGCAAGAACAGTGGAGTGGGTTGCCATGCCCTCCTCCACGGGACCTTCCTGACGCGGGGATGGAAGCCGCGTCTCTCGGGTCTCCTGCGTTGGCAGGTGGATTCTTTACCGCTAGCGCCACCTGGGAAGCCCTAGATACATGCTGTCTAGGTATACATGACACATGCTAGCCATCCCATCTCATTTGTGTCTAGATGCAGCCTGTGGGTTTTATTTCTCCCGAGCACATTCACTGATACTGTATGTGTCTCTAGAACTGGAAGGAATAGTGATTCTTCCCAAATATGCTCACACACCCCTGTTAATATCTCGGGGTGCATCTCGCAGCGATGAATGGCCCCAACGATATAGCGATAAAATTTCACTTATGGAAGGTGCATTCAGGCTCCTCCCAGCCAGCCTTGGGACGTTCTGTCCTTAAAGAGCAGAGGTGTTTCCTGACCCACTCCCCATTCCTGTAACCAGAGAGGTGCCGGCGTATTCACACGCCACGGACTTCCAGGGAACGACTGTGTTTGTTTCCAGCTGCTATCTGCAAGCTTTAGGGGGCACCACAGTCAGCGATGCTGCAAGCCGCTTTTTTTTTTTCCAGTGTGAGTAAAGTGGACCTTTTGCGATTATTTACTTTTTAAGAAAAATCTCCCTCCATACAATGCCCTGTATTTTGCAGGAAGCCTGTCTCTCCCTCTCCCTCTCCCTCACCCTCTTTCTTTTATTTTTTTTCGACTTCTTCTAATGAGGCAGAATATAGTTATTTTCAAGGCGTGCATGGCAACCCACTCCAATCGTCCTGCCTGAAGAATCCCGTGGACAGAGGAGCCAGGTGGGCTGCAGTCCACGGGGTCACAAAGAGCCGGGCACGACTGAGTGACTTGGCGCGCACACAGGCATAGTCATTTTCAAACATGCCCTTTTAATTGAGACGAAACCAGCCATGAGATTGTTCAGTCCAGTTACTAGTTCGGCCGAAAATATGTTTTATTTGGACGCATGCGTATTTTTTCTCCCCCCAACCCCACTTTCCTCTGCGCCTCAAAAAAAACGGCGAGTGAAAACGAAGCCATATGAAGATGAACTCCTGTCTATGAGATATTTCCACCGCGGAGCTGGAATCCTGTCCACAGTTTCTGCTGTGCAGGGCCTGGCCGGCAGGCTGCATAATCAGCCTTCTATGGGGACCCATCAATTCCTGCATGATTTTCTCTTGCACCTAATGCATGGACTTCATATCTCAACAATTTGAATTAAACCTTTCCTTATAAGCTTACTGATTTTTTTTCCCCTCCACGGACCCATAAAAGGGTGGCTGAACATTCATTTCCCTACAAAATGCCAGCGCTTCCGTTCAAAATAAAATGCAGGCATGGTTGAGCAGAAGAACATTTTTATCATTCTTTGAAGACGTGGGGGTATGAATGAGAGCTATCTAATAAAAAAGATTCCAGCAACTCCTTTTTTTTTTTTTTTTGGATGGTGTACCAGAAATAAGCAATCTCTCCACATGCAAGTTTTTATTTTTCTGTAATATTTGTTTTGTAGAGGGGGAGTTTGTTCAGCTGTTGTTTGCACAGAATTGAAATGATACTAATTCCAAGGCAATCTTAATCAACTTTTAACACACAGTATAAATATTAGGATTGCTGACGACCGTAAGAGATTCTGTTTTCACTTTTGTTCCTCAAACAAGGCAGGCTGTGGGTGCTGCTACAATTTGGACTCGATTAGTTAAAAATAGCCTGGAAACATTTTGAATTAAATTAAAATAGCAACTGTCACCTCCTTTTCCTGTCAAGTTCGGGATCAGCCAGCTTTTGCATATGTTGATTTTTGTCCTCCCCGACCCCCGACACCCTTCCGCAAATAAATTGGAAGAATCATCGGGGTTGTCAATAAAAGTGGTATCAAGAGATGAATTCCTGTATGCAAATGATTTACAGGTTTCGGTTTAATTTTAGAAAGTCAAGGGAGGGGAGGCGGGCAGACCGCTGGCTGCGGTGGGCGTTAACACCTCATCAGAGGTACTGTGTGTGTGAGCAGGTGTGTGCAAACACGCGTGTCTGTGTGTGATGTGTGGAGCACAGGGGTGTTCTCAGAAAGGACACGTGTTGCAGGTGGGGCTTTACAACCCTGGGGGAAGCAGGCTTGCCCGGGGACCCACATTCCAGGCAGACGGTCACTGAACCCAAAGGAACCCCTCCCCGCTGCTGTTTCAAGCCACGTGTCTTTACTGGCCGAGACCCCGGGCACAGACTGATTTTGGAACTCGGTGAATATTTTCGAAAGCAGTCTCGACATGCAACCGCACTCCGCAGCTCTGCTGTAAAAAATTTGTTTTGAAAATGCGAATCTGTTCCAAAGCAACTGATCTCTATTAGAGAAACAAGTTGGACCCAATGGGAGTTCTGCATTTGTTTATGCAAAAATCTCAGGCTGGGAAGGAAAAAAAAAAAAAAAAAGCGAGGTGAGTGCAGAAAAGCGCAGACAGTTGGAAACAAGGCCTTAGAGGGAGAACACACAGACGACACTCACTGGGGTGGGCACGCCGCCGATATCAACCCAGGCCCTTTGTCCACGGGGTTATCAGGAAGGTCCCCACCTGTCGCTGTCTGGGGTTATGCCGTTTTCTCTGAAAACAGACAGAGCTTTTTTCCATTTCCTCACCTAAGGCTGCAGCTCCGCTGATGCCCAGTTCCACCAGCAAGCCGCAAATGTGACCCTTTTTCAGGTCAAATGCCACAGGCATTGAAACGCTGGAAGCGTGTCTCACTTGTCTAGCAATGTATAAAATCACACCAGCATTTCTCTTAGAGTCCTACCTTTTTTGCTTACTTATCTTTCATTGCAGGATAATGCCTTTACAACACCGTGGTGGTCTCTGCCGTACATCAACATGCATCAGCCATCGGTACACGCGTCTCCCGTCCCTCCCGAGCCTTCCTCCCGCCTCCCGCCCCATCCCACCCCTCTAGGTTGGCAATGCGTGCTAAGTCGCTCCAGTCGTGTCGGGCCCTCTGTGACCCCCATGGACTGTAGCCCGCCAGGCTCCTCTGTCCGTGGGATCCTCCAGCCCGCCAGGCTCCTCTGTCCGTGGGATCCTCCAGGCGAACGTTGGTTGTCACAGAGCAGTGGACTTCAGCTCTCTGTGTCACAGAGCAAATTCCCACCCGCTGTCTAACTTATAGGTGGTAATACCCGTGAGGGCCCCTAATCCCGTTTCCCCTCATCACGTCCATGGTCATGCCCTGATTTTGCACAGCACACTGATTTTCCAACACGCATTTATCTATTGGAGCAAAACCGACTTTGGGATCTCCTTTAAATTGCAGTTTTGCCTCAGTGTGAACAATTCCTATCCTCTGTGTTTGCAGAAGAGGCAAGGAGGACAGGACTGCATATTATTCTGAGTGGGCTCCGTTGCTACTTTGTGTCCGACTCTTGTGAAACCATGGACTGTAGCCCGTCAGGCTCCTCGATCCGTGGGATTTCCCAGGCAAGAATCCTGGAGTGGGTTGCCATGCCCTGCTCCAGGGGATCTTCCCAACTCAGGTATAGAACCCAGGTCTCCCACACTGCAGGTGGATTCTTTACCCTCTGAGTCACCAGGGAAGCCCAAGAATACTGGAGTGGGTAGCCCATCCCTTTTCCAGGGGATCTTCCTGACCCAGGAATCAAACTGGGGTCTCCTGCATTGCAGGCGGCTTCTTCACTAGCTGAGGTACCAGGGAAGCCTGCAGGTATATACAGCTGAGCTGAGCTGCCTAGGTCACTTCAATCACAGGGTATCCAAATATACCCCAAATATATATATATCCCCAATATATGCCAAATATATATGATATTGCAACTACATAGCCTACCCCAAACTGCGTAAGGTGTCACAACTATATACATTATGTTAATAACACAGGGTACCCCAGGGATAGAAGACAGCCCAACTGCATGTACCTAAGTTATCTACCTAAGTTATCCCAACTATACAAGAGACCCATCTGCAAAGACAGCTGCAGCTTCACAGGCTGCCCCGCCTACACTTCCTCAGCCACCCGCCCGCGCAGTTCTCACACTGCCCCCTTTTAAACACATTAGGTATCAGTGGCTCAGTATCCTCGTAGACTTCGGCATCACACGTGTACGTCTACGTTTTAAGGAAGTAGTCCTGAATCAAGGCACTAAAAAGAGCATGAAAAGGCAGAGACGTCACTTAGCTGGCAAAGGTCCGTTAGTCAAAGCTACGCTTTTTCCAGTAGTCACGTGTGGATGTGAGAGTTGGACTATAAAGAAAGCGGGGAGCCCAAGAATTGATGCTTGTGAACTGGGGTGCTGGAGAAGACTCATAAGAGTCCCTTGGACTGCAAGATCCAACCAGTCCATCCTAAAGGAGATCAGTCCTGAATATTCGTTGGAAGGACTGAGGCTGAAGCTGAAACTCCAGTACTTTGGCCACCTGATGCAAAGAGCTGACTCATCTGAAAAGACCCTGACGCTGGGAAAGGTTGGGGGCAGGAGGAGAAGGGAGCGACAGAGGATGAGGTGGTTGGATGGCAACATGGACTCGATGGACGTGAGTTTGAGCAAGCTCCGGGAGACAGTGAAGGACAGGGAGGCCCGGCGTGCTGTGGTCCATGGGGTCACAAAGAGTCAGACACGACTGAGCGACTGAACAATCCCACTGTGAACTGAGGACAATGTACACGTCTGTGATGTGTGAGGGTCCGGGTAAACAGTACCCGGTGTCCTTATGCCAACGCACCGTGTGGTCGGAGCGGAAGCCGCTAAGCCGGTGCATCCGCGCTGGGCACTCCTGGGTCACATCCCCACCCTCCCCGCCGCAGAAGTCGCCTCGGAGGTGGCTTTCAGCCCCGCTTAAGATTATTTCAGAACCAGAAAAGCCTGGCGTTCCAGGCCACCTCTGCTTCCTGTGTGGGTTTCCATGGACTCTCACACGGGTTTATTTTTCGTATCTCTGTGGCTCAGTGAACAGAGCCAGTGCGGGGGGCGGGGGGGACGCAAGCTTCTTTCCTGCTGAGGACACTTTTCCCGCACCTTAATTGACGAGGAAAGTGGGTCGCTTACTTGCCTCATGTACCTTTTTTACATAATAGGTTACTTTTAATGGCTCCTTGAAAACAATTTCTCAAAAATCAGATAATTGCAAATTGTACTGCCCTAGCTCTTTTTTTTTCCTTTTTTTTTTTTTTTTGGTCCAAATATGCCAATTTTTTTTTTTTTCAAAGTCTGACCTACTCTCCTTTCCCTGAATTCCTTTGCTTGATTGAAAGAGATAACTTTAAGGTGGTACATGATCACCCAATTGTGTCAGGGCACATATCAGTAATGAGATGTAACTAGTGTTCAATCCGAAAGGAAATCAGTCCTGAATACTCATTGGAAGGAGCGATGCTGAAGCTGAAATTCCAATCCTTTGGCCACCTGATGCGAAGAGCCACCTCACTGGAAAAGACCCTGAGGCTGGGAAAGATTGAAGGCGGGAGGAGAAGGGGACGACAGAGGATGAGATGGCTGGATGGCCTCACCGACTCGATGGACATGAGTCTGACCAAACTCCGGGAGCTGGTGATGGACAGGGAGGCCTGGCGTGCTGTGGTCCATGGGGTTGCAGACCTGACTTAGTGACTGAACTGAACTGATGTTCACAGGCGTTGAAAAATCTGCACTAGACATTTTTTTTCCCTAATGGTCATGAGTCTCTTTTGAACACCCTCAATCCTGGTCTATCAGAATGAGGGCATGAGAACCCTCACGGAAGACAAAGGCGCTTTGTTCTTATTCTCACAGGAAAAGACCTGGGCCAACGTGCTTGACAGGAGATGGGGATTCAAAGATGTTTTCCTTTCACCAGGGTTTGAAGCCTCCACTTCATGGCTTGAAGTATGTCAGTGTCCCTGGGCGGTTGTAACAACATACCCCACACTGGGGGCTTAAACGAGAGACACCCATCCCCCCCTGGGGACCACACGTCTGAGGTCAAGGGGTCCCCTGGCTGGGCTCCCTGCAGAGGCTCCAGGGGAGGGTCCTCCCCGCCGCTTCCAGCTTCTGGGGTCTCTGGGCGTCCATCCCTGGGCTGGTGGCTGCCTCCCTCCCGTCTCTGCCTCCGTCTCCACGTGGCTTCTCCTCTGCGCCCGTGTCTCTCCTCTTCCATGTCTTACAAGGACCCTGTCCCTGGGTTTAGGGCCAGTCCCGTCCAAGAGGACCTCAATCCACACCCTTCAGTTCATTAGCTCTGCAGAGACCCTGTTTCCTAATAAGGTCCTGTTTCAAGAAATCAGAATTTGGAAGACACCGATTAAGCCCAGGGCAGGGGAGAATCAGATTCAGGAGAAGCCGAGAGCCCCAGGGATATCTTAAGAACCAGTGACACTGCCAGACAGATGCCTTTCTTAGCGGACCATGTCGCACAGCTGGCAGAGAAGACCCAGTCGGGCCCTGCCCATCGCTGGCCTGCCGCTTCCTTCCTCCAACAAAAGTTCCCAGAGAACTAGAGACTCATCTTTGCTGGAAGAAGCCTGAGAACACGCACCCAACACCCACGATGTTGGGGGAACTCAGGACTTCCCAGCAGCTAAAAAAAGAAATACTTCACCCCTGCTCTCTCTTTATCTTGTTTGCGTGTCAATTAGAGACATCACCTTAACCTCCCAGACGGTCGCTCCTTGTCCCCGAGAAGTGACATCTCTTCTTCATCAAGTCAGAGGGCGACTCTGAGGCTTCCAGGAAACCCACACTCTCTGCAGGCACCGTATTTGACCTCTGGAATCTGTGATTCTGTCCTGTGTGTGTGCAGCTCCTGTGATCACAACAGATTTGGGAGAAAAAAAAAAAGAGTCAGCGAGTATACACTGGGAAAAGGGACCTCTTTCACTGGCAGTTGCTAGGGCTGTGAGCAGCTCTTTAAACAAGCAAAGCTGTGCTTTTTGTAAAGCCTGGCTTCTGGGAGAGGGAAAAAGAAAGGTGTTTTTTGTTTTTTAAAAAGCATGTTTCTCTTGCAGCAGGAAGGTCAGTTTAGTCCTGAGTTGGACTCTTTAGCATGAAGCTGGTTTGTTTTGGATGAACACAAGTTACACATCTCTGATACACAGAGATGCTTTCCCATTATCTGGGGCTCCTCTTTGCAGTTGATGAAATAAGGTCCTCAGTGAGAAGCTGGTCTTCCCTGGTGGCTCAGATGGTGAAGAATCTGTGTGCCATGCAGGAGACCTGGGTTTGATCCCCGGGTCGGGAAGATTCCCCTGGAGAAGGGAATGGTACCCACTCCGGAATTCTTGCCTGGAGAATTCCATAGACAGAGGAGCTTGGAGAACAGCTACAGTCCACGGGGTCACAAAGAGTCGGACACAACTGAGCGACTAACACGCAGCCCATGAAGACTTCACCATGCCGCATTGCGAGGCTCTGTCTCGCTCTCTGTCTGTTTCGCCTTCTGAGACGGCCCACGCTCTGTCTGTGGCGTGTGTTTCTCTCTAAATAAAGTCACTTCCTACCGAGAAGGAAGGACCTCAACATCACCAGCAACAGTTGCAACGCGAGCTGCAAGGAACCTCAGCTCCCCAGATGATAATGAGAAAAATGTTGAATGTTCAGCCAGTGTGGGTGTAGAGGCTTCTCGTCTGTAGGTGTAGAAACAGAGGTGGCCTGCTGGGGTTCCTGGGGGGCTCGCCTGTATGGCAAAACAGGTCCCTTCCAAGACCTCTGACTCTGTGCGGGCACCCAGGACCATCGCGCCTGGAGACTGCTCATGGGTGGGTGGTAGGAACAGCTGCTGAAGCTCACAGTGGCTTTGGACGATTCCCAGCTGCCACTCAGCGCACGAGGCCCTGCTCCAGGCTAAGTAGGAGCCCCAGCGCGCCTGTGACCTTATTTTATGGCCCTGCCAAGGCCATAGCCCATAAATCTGCCCTGGGCTGCCGTAAAATCCCTACATCTCCCCTTCTCTCTCCCAGCTAGGGCCACCTGAGTGAGCTCATCAGACCGCCATTCCCACAAAGTTCCTGGCAAAGGTGGGGACAGGGATGGGCCACCGTCTGGAGAGGGTGCCAGCTCTTTTGTTCGTGGAAGGCAGCACCCCGAGATGAGAGACAGCAGAGGCCCTGAGAGTGAGTCTGAACAGTGTGGAGGTTTGCCTGCCAAGAAAAGTCAGTGGGAGGGCATAAAACACAAGCCAGGAGAAGTGAATCTGGGCTCTAGAAAGAAGGCTAAACTGTTAACCCACACAGGAACATCTGCCGGCCAACCGGGATGCTGGGGAGAAAGGGGG
The DNA here is from genome assembly GCF_001704415.2 of Capra hircus. Classification (NCBI taxonomy): domain Eukaryota; kingdom Metazoa; phylum Chordata; class Mammalia; order Artiodactyla; family Bovidae; genus Capra; species Capra hircus. The sequence continues at coordinate 394,039 of NW_017190147.1, forward strand.
TGCCCAGAAGGAGACCCTGGTGTCGACTCTCTTGGGCACCCTAAGGGCATCTGGAAAGTGGGTGTTGAAATGGAAAATCAGATACATGCGTCCAAGGCTGCACGAGTCACAACAGCCAAAATGTAGAGGCAAGCCGAGTGTTCTCGGGGAGGTGGGTGGTGGGCGGGCGGATGATGGATGGATTGGTGGATGGGTACATGGATGGGTGATGGATGGATGGGTGGATGGATGGATGGATGATGGATGGATGGGTGGATGGATGGATGGATGATGGATGGATGGATGGATGGGTGGATGGATGATGGATGGATGAATGGGTGGATGGATGGATGGATGGGTGGATGGATGATGGATGGATGGGTGGATGGATGATGGATGGGTGGATAGATGATGGATGGATGGGTGGATGATGGATAGATGGATAAATGGATGGTGGATGGGTGGGTGGGTGGACGAATAAATGTATGTATGTATGTATGGATGGATGATGGATGGATGGTTGGATGGATGGTGGATGGGTGGGTGATGGATAGATGGATAAATGGATGGTGGATGGGTGGGTGGGTGGACGAATAAATGTATGTATGCATGGATGGATGGATGATGGATGGATGGTTGGATGGATGGTGGATGGGTGGGTGGATAGATGATGGACGGATGGGTGGATGATGGATAGATGGATAAATGGATGGTGGATGGGTGGGTGGGTGGACGAATAAATGTATGTATGGATGGATGGATGGATGATGGATGGATGGGTGGATGGATGATGGATGGATGATGGATGGATGGATGGGTGGATGGATGATGGATGGATGATGGATGGATGGATGGATGGATGGGTGGATGGATGATGGATGGATGGGTGGATGGATGATGGATGGATGATGGATGGATGATGGATGGATGGATGGGTGGATGGATGATGGATGGATGAATGGGTGGATGGATGGATGGGTGGATGGATGGGTGGATGGATGATGGATGGGTGGATAGATGATGGATGGATGGGTGGATGATGGATAGATGGATAAATGGATGGTGGATGGGTGGGTGGACGAATAAATGTATGTATGGATGGATGGATGGATGATGGATGGATGGTTGGATGGATGGTGGATGGGTGGGTGGATGGTTGAGGATGGGTGGGTGAATGGATAGATGATGGATGGATGGGTGGATGATGGATAGATGGATGAGTGGATGGATGATGGATGGATGGGTGGGTGGATGGATGATGGATGGATGATGGATGGATGGATGGGTGTATGGACGATGGATGGATGGGTGGATGGTTGATGGATGGGTGGGTGAATGGATAGATGATGGATGGATGGGTGGATGATGGATGGATGGTTGGATAAATGGAGGGAGGGAAGGAGATGGGTACGGAAAGGGAGATATACCAACAGTCAAAGTCAAACCCATTCCCCCGCTTGGACTTTTTCTAAAGCCACAATCAGTGACTCGGTGAGCTGAAATAACTAGAAAAGAGTTCACTCAATCTTCTCACTTTTCAGGCGGGGAGTCTAAGACCCGACTGCATCTAGTCACCTGAAGATATCTGACAACAGGTCTTCAAGCAATAAGTGGCTTTTGTAGCAGTGTTAGTCACGCAGCCTGAAAGGTGGAGGTAGGTGCTACGTAGCCAGCTTTGCAGGGAGAAGTGCCGCAGCCTTTTTGCTCCCACGAGGGCCATCGAAAGTGGGCCACCCCCAAGGAGTTCAGCGGGAAGAGGTGGGGAGGAAAGAACCCAAACACGTGCAGCTGAGCGAAGCGCCTTCACAGAGCCATTCCTGAAATCCATTTCACAGACGTTTGCATTACATTAAGCTAATACTTTCTGCGTCACTTTAACCAATTAAGGCTGGGGTGTCTCTGAGAGGTGCCGTAACATCTGCACACCCCACCATCCTTCTTTCTTCCTTAAATCCCAGCTTTGAGAATGGGTTTCCCACTTCTGCTGCCGTGGCTTAAAAACTACCAGTGTGCCTCACAAGAGCCTCTCATTTCTAGGACAGCCTGCGACGCTAGGTGTTTCTTGTTTTCGGGGTGAGATTCCCCTTGAGAGCTGGATCAGCCCTGTATTTGGGGGCACCTTACAGAGCCATGGAAGGCTTCCCTGGTGGTGCAGATGGTAAAGAATCTGCCTGCATTGGGGGAGACCTCGGTTCAATCCCTGGGTCGGGAAGATCCTCTAGAGGAAGGGATGGCTACCCACTCCAGTATTCTTGCCTGGAGAATTGCATGGTGGGCTGCACACTCCATGGGGTTGCAAACAGTTGGACACGACTGAGTGATTATTGCTTTTCCTACAAAGCCGTAGGCTTCCGTATCTAATTTCACATCAAGAATGCCACTGAGCTGCAGTTCTATGTCAAAATACATAAACATATAAACAGAAAAAGAAAATCTTTAAGCACTTTTTATACCATTCTAATTAATTAGGAGATGTGAAGCACTCAGCAGAAAAATGTAGCATTATCCTATGGCCTGATTTTGGATGGAGGGGGGAAGAAAAAAAACCCACAACGGCATTGCTTGAATTATAAACAATGGGAATTTTGTTCCATTTCCATCATTTCACTACTGATTAAACCTGAAAAGGTGAAAGGGAAATAGACCAGCTCAAACACATGCTTTTAAGGAATAAACCCAAGGTTTACATCCTTTGTGAATTCGGTTGTGTGGTGTGTGTGTGTGTGTGTGTGTGTGTGTGTGTGTGTGTGTGTGTGTGAAAGGGAGTTGTCTCATGCCTCCAGATCATAAGAAATATAGACGACAAGGAATTAAGGGGAGAACATGTAAATATGATCACTTAAACCCTGAGCATATTTCAACTGGAATGAGGCTGCACACAAGCGAACAAATTTATCGTAGACTCGGGGAGGCCGTTTTCGCGCACTCCTGCTCCGGGAGGCCAAGGCGCCAGCCAGGGGGGGGTTCAAGGATCGCAGAAAGCCCTGCTATTATTTTATTCCCTTTTATTTTCCTGTGGCCGCCTCTGACCCTGCAAAGAAAGACCCGATTCATAGAGAAACTGCAGGCTCGCCCTCCTGGACGTGATCCTCATTAACACCCCCCAATTGCAGGCGAGTGTATTTTCAATTTGCTAAATGGCGAATAAAACTTTACAGCCACGGCGGGGGGAAGCGGGGGCTAGCCTGTGAGTGGCAGCCCGCGGGCGGTGGAAGCCGCCACCCAGCGCCAGTGCCGCGGAGGAAGGCGAGGGGGCCAAGCGGAGACACCCCGGACGTGGTTTTAGGCCAGCGGTCGGAGCAGAGGGCCTCAGGGAGGTGGAGGGGGCAGGTCGGCGGGGGCGGCTGGTGGGGAACAGCCGTGTCTGCGTCTGCAATAAACAAGGGCGCCAGCACACACGCCTGAGCCTGCACTCTGCCCAATAACACATGCATGCGTGCGTGTGTGCGTGCGGCGTGCGTGTGCGAGCATGCGTGCGTGTGTGCGTGCGTGCTCAGTTGCTACGTCGCGTCCCACTCTCTGCAACCCCATGGACTGTAGCCCGCCAGGCTCGTCTGTCCATGGGGATTCTCCAGGCAAGAACACTGGAGTGGGCTGCCATGCCCTCCTCCAGGGGATCTTCCCCACCCAGGGATTAAACCTGCGTCTTCTGCGTCTCCTACCTTGCAGGCGGGGCGGGTATCAAAAGCTATGAGAACCTGGTGTTCAGGACAGAGAACTCTGTTCAATGCTCTTTGGTGGCATAAAGAGAAAGGAAATCCAAAAGAGAAGGGGATGTCTGCATACATACATCTGATTCAGTTTGCTAGACACCGCAAAGTGGCGCGATTTTGCAAAGCAATCATAAAGGGAGCGTGAAAAAGTCACTTAGCGGTGTCCAACTCTTTGCGTATACTCCAAAATAACAAATTTTTAAAGAGCCATGATCCAGGTAAGTGTTACTTGCTCAGTTCTGTCTGACTCTTTGCCACCCCCATGGACTGTAGCCCGCCAGGCTCCTCTGTCCAGGGGATTCTCCAGGCAAGAATACTGAAGTGGGTTGCCATGCCCTACTCCAGGGGATCTTCCCAATCGAGGGATGAATCCGCGTCTCCTGCACAGCAGGCAGATTCTTTATGGTCTGAGCCACCACGGAAGTCCCCATGATCCAAGGAAGACGGACATTAAACAATTACACAGACACTTGGTACGATTCCCGGCTTCCGCACGGGGCCTGGCACAGGTGGCCTGGCCATCCGTGTCTGTTCCTGTCCTGCTTCAGAACTCTGTCCGACACGGAAGCCACTGTTTTCGCGAATGGAAAAACACCGACCTGGGCTGCGTTCTGCAACTGTGCCTCGTGTCTGTGGGCAATGGCACAGATCCTCTCCACGCCCCGCTTTCTGCCGCGCTGCGTTTCTTTAAGAGATCTGGGGTTGGCGGAGATTTCGAGGAGGGGTACCGCAGGCCTGTACCGACACCCCCAGCCAGACAGCCTCGCCCTGTGAGAGGTGGCACCTGGAAGCTTATTGCAATGTGAACGAACACTCATTATTCCGCAGCCATCTAATTGTTATTTTGCCAAGAGAAAAGCCCGGAGTTTGCTCTTAAGAAAGCAGGAAAACAATGGTCCTTTCCGGGGTCCCCCCGGGGAGGAGGGGAATCATCTTGAAAATCTTCCCTCCCTGTTTTTTTTTTTTTCTCTCCAGAGGTGCCATCACATTCAGTTACTCTGCAGGGTGAAGGCCGTGGAGTCAGGGAGGAGGTGATGGGAAGGGTGGGGTGTTGAGATTCCACCCTCTGGCTGGCAGAGAAATCGGTGAGGGTTCTCCAAACTCGCGGCCTTAAAAACCCTTGACAGCTTGACATTCTCACCGCCAAGTGGAAGCGACGGAGGCCCGTCAAGAGCACGACATGCTGATGGAGGCTGGCAGGGATCACGCCAGCAGCGTGATGGGAACTGATGACTCGGGCCCCGCGCGCAATTGCGCTTCAGTTCTTGCTGCTTGTCTGCCCGGCCGAGAGAGGAAGTCGTTCAGAGAAAACCTGTGCTCGCCCCATTTCCACCTCCCTCGTCTTGGAAAGAGGTTGCAAATTGTTTAAACCGAACCCCCTACCCACCCACCCACCACCGCCCCAAAATACAGCGGCATGAATACCTCATTATGACAATGAGTTTTGATACATCTTGGAGGGAAAAAAATTAAAAAAAAAAAAAGGAATAGGCTCCACTGATGGGTTTCAGATGTGGGTGTCCGCCAACGCAGAAGAAGCCAGGCGCACGGTCGAGACACACAGACACACACGCACAGACACACACAGCATTAAAAGGCAGCCGTCGCAGGCCTTGCCAGTCCTTCGTCTGTCTGTCTCTCCCCCATCCCTCTGTTCATCTCTCCCCATCTCGCCACGTCTGTCTGTCTCCCTGTCTGTCTGTCTCTCTCCGTGTCTGTCTTTCTTTCTGGCTCCATGTCTGTCTCGGCTCTCCGTCTCTCCCCATCTCTCTTTGTCCATCTCTCTGGCTCACGCTCCATCCCTCAGTCTCTCCCTCTCTCTCCCTGTCTCTCTCTCTCTCTCTCTCTCTCTCCTTTCTGCCTCCCCCTCGAGGATCTAGCTGTGTTAATGAGAGTCTCGGCTTGCCGCGCGGGCCTGTGGGACCAGCGGAGACCCCGCCGCCTGCACCCGAGTGACGGGGAACCGGCTGGATCGGAAGGCTGCCCGCGGTCCGGGGAGAAATGATTTCTGACAAGCCTGAGCTGAATTCCCCCAGCACGGACACGGCCGCCTTCCCCCTCTTCCTTTGCCGTTTTTTTTTTTTCCTTAATGGTCCCAAATTGGCTGTTTAATATCTGAGCGCTTACAGAGTCCCCAAGAGTGTGGAAACGGAAGGCGAGGGCCCCGGGCCACCGGAGGGGCCCCCGCAGCAGGTAAGACGGCTCTGATGACAGGTCCAGGGGGGCCCGGCGCCCCCCAGACACATGCCACCCACCCCCTCCCTGCCGCCACCACCCTGGCCAGGGGTGACCTTCAAATACCGCGTAGGAAAAAAATTAACGGAAGGATTTGGGGGGCTTACCTTCCCTCCCTGTCATCCTGCTGCAAGAGAGGCAGTCAATAAATTAAAGGAGAGATGAAATACGGGCCTTTCAGGGCCAGAACCCGTTGACAAAAATGAAGTATGAGACGTGGGGAGAGGGGCCCCGATGGAGCGCTGGCAGGAGAAGGCCTCCTGGGGGTGTCCTGGAGAGCGATCCTCATACGAGAGCCAGCAACCCCTGCACCCTGACTTCTAAGCGGAGCTCGGGAGAGAAGTCCCTTCCAGAGAAGACAAGCCCTTCCCAGTCCATCATCACACGCACATCAGTATCAAGAAAAGGAATCTGAGAGAACAGTGAGGACCCAGAAAGGGGCTTGCTGCTTGGAAAACTCTGTTAAGGTCCGTATGAATCCCTGCGTTTCATAAGATACACACAACGTCCTTACCTGGAACTTACCGAGACAGTGAAACTCACTCAGTCGTGTCTGACTCTTTGCGATCCCCTGGACTGCACAGCCCATGGAATTCTCCAGGCCAGAATACTGGACTGGGTGGGCCTTCCCATCTCCAGGATAACTTCCCAACCCAGGGATCAAACCCAGGTCTACAGTACAGCAGGCGGATTCTTTACCAGCAGAGCCACTCGGGAAGCCCAGCAATGAATATGTGCGTTCTATAAGGTATAAACCTAAAAATAAAAAGGTATAAACCTCTGTCCAACATCTGCAGGACCTGTAACTACAGAGAAGCACCCCTGTCCTGCTCCTGAGGGCCTGTATCTACAGAGAAACACCCTTGTCCTGCTCCTGAGGACCTGTATCTACAGAGAAGCACCCCTGTCCTGCTCCTGAGGGCCTGTATCTACAGAGAAACACCCCTGTCCTCCTCCTAAGGGCCTGTATCTATAGAGAAACACCCCTGTCCTGCACCTGAGGACCTGTATCTACAGAAAAACACCCCTGTCCTCCTCCTGAGGACCTGTATCTACAGAGAAACACTCCTGTCCTCCTCCAGAGGGCCTGTATCTACAGAGAAACACTCCTGTCCTCCACCCAAGGACCTGTATCTACAGAGAAACATCCCCTGTCCTCCACCCGAGGACCTGTATCTACATAGACATCCCTGTCCTGCTCCTGAGGGCCTGTATCTACAGAGAAACACCCCTGTCCTGCTCCTGAGGACCTGTATCTACAGAGAAACACCCCTGTCCTGCTCCTGAGGACCTGTATCTACAGAGAAACACCCCTGTCCTGCTCCTGAGGGCCTGTATCTACAGAGAAACACTCCTGTCCTGCTCCTGAGGACCTGTATCTACAGAGAAACACTCCTGTCCTGCTCCTGAGGACCTGTATATACAGACAAACACTGCTGTCCTCCTCCGAGGACCTATTTCTACAGAGAAAGACATCTGTCCTCCACTTGAGGCTCCCCCACCTGATAGTATTAATTCCCTCTCTCACCGTCACGACTTTGTGGACGGAGAGAAGTGGCTTCTCAGCTGCCGCTCGTGATCCAGGCAGCTCAACCACAGGTTTTTGCGATCTCCCTGCTTTTATCTGCGGTGACTTCTCCGGAAACAGAGTTTGTCAAGGCTTGTACCTATGAAGACTGCCTTCCTGTATCTCCCTAAGAAGCCTCCACACAGAATGCCGTCAGACCCCAGCGCTTGCCCCCCAACGATCCCAAGTTTCCAAGGTCCGCCCGCCCCCGCCGGTCCCTTGAATATAATGTTCATGATGCTCTCGAAGTGTTCCCACTGCTAGAGGGCGGGGAGACAGTCACGGAGGATGGAAAGCTTCCTTGGAGTGGCAGAATGCATGTCACCCTCCCCAGCTTCCTATCCCCGGGGCCCCTCCACTTTCTGCGGTGACAACCCCAGCACCCCGGCCCCTCCTGAAGGAAACACCTGTTTTTCCTGCACCCCGGGGGCTGAGCTCTGCCCAGGTGCCTCCGTCCCCTCCTTCTCGGTCTCCCAGGTCACCTCGGCCAACAGGTGTTTTCCCTCAGAACCGGCCCTCGTCTGAATTCAGCCCAGGAATCACAGGCCTGCGGGGTCAGGGGTCAAATGCAGCCGCGCGGACTCCCCCGGGGGGCCGAGGCTTACCAGGTGTTTAATATTATCAGCCCTCATTTGCCGAGAGTCTGATGGCGTGTTCTCCGCGGTCCCAAATAAATTTAACGAGAGTAACTTTCAAAGCCCGCTTATTAGAGCGTCTGCTCAGTGGACGGGCCGGTTAACAGTAATTCGAGGAGGCAGGTGGGCCCTTTCTGAGAGGGTACACATACGCTCGGCGGCCTGGCCCCATTTGCGGTAATTTTGGGGTCTCATTTCCATTTGTAAGGAAGATAACTACTTACATATGGAAGCAATAAATAAGAGAAGTCATTAAAATTTCTCTCATTTAGGGAAAAAAAAAATCTTAATGAAGTAATATCTTTGCCAGGGCAGGCAGAAATGTAAATTAGACATAGGACCGAAACCTATTAAAGAGAATTGCTGTGTTGCTAGTCTTTTTTTTTTTTAATCTAATGAATTTATGAATTGTTGGTTGTTGGGTCACAGACTTGGTTAATTTCCGACGTGTTTAGCTCGGCTGGAAGGAGGAGGGAACAGCCTGCCTAGGAGCCCACAATGCTGAGTCCATTAGTGAGGTCTTGCTCATCGGAACACTAACGCCGGTGGCGGGGGCCTGATGTTAAAAAATGTGGGTTCGCGCTTTTTGACTCTGGGTTGTTTTTTTTGCCTCCGACATCTCTCAGTTGTCGTGAGAGAAGGGAAACAGCAGAAGGCACGCCCCGCCTGCTCCACTGGCCAGCTGATTATAAAGTTTAGGCGGAGGCTCTGCTAATGTCTTGTCACCCACTCCTCCTAGCGGGGTGTGCCCATGAAGCGAGACAGTCACTGAGAAATGCATTGGGTGGTTGTTTCAGAACAGAGGGAAATGCTGGACAGAACAGGAATCTAATTTAGGGGTCCCTGGGCAGCTGTGTAATAAAAAGAGAGGTTTCTCCTACGCCACTGTGGCTTATGTGGGGACTTGAAAAGCCCTTTGCTTGAACCTGCAGGAAAAGGGCTGCTGTGGGTCTCAGCAGAGTTTCAGGGGGGTGAAGCTCTGTGCACCCCTTCACCGAAAGTGGGTCGGGCAAGATTCCCGTGTCTGGAAGTACGTGATCGCTGTGAGATTCCTGGGGGTCGCGGTTTTTGTCAGGAACAGCCAGCGCATGTGTCTGAGCCGCCCAGGGACCGTGCTGACCTTTCAGAGATGCACGCGATCACCTGGAGAGCCCTGACTGAAGCTTCGGTGATCCCTCATTCCCCTGTGATCCAATAGCTGCGCGTGAGTAACGTGTCACGGCTTTTCACGGAAACCGCGTCCTAAAAGTAGAAAGGGACTCTGGTCTTCGTGAATGTTGGAGGCTGGATTCTGTCTCCCCCAGATTCCTACCTGGAAGTCCTAAACCCCTAGGACCAAAGGATGTGGTTGGATTTAGAGATGGGTATCTAAAGGGGATAAATGAGGTCACTAGGATGGGTCCTGAACCCGAAGGACTGGGATCCTTAGAAGAAGAGGAAGTCTGACAGGCACACACAGAGGGACAAACACCCACGACACGGCGGGGAGAGAGCCGTCTACACATTCGGGAGACCGGCAAGCCCGGCAGACGCCCGGATATTGGGCTTCCGGTCTCCAGTACTGGAAGCCAACATGTCTTTACTTTTCAGTTGCAAGGTCATCACTGACTGCTTCCAACCTCATGGACTTCAGCACAACAAAATTCCCCGTCCTTCACTATCTCCTAGAGTTTACTCAGACTCAAGTCAGTTGGGTCGGTGATGCCAAGCAACCATCTCAACCTCAGTCACCTCTATCTCTTCCTGCCCTCAACATTTCCCAGCAGCAGGGTCTTTTTGAATGAGTCGTTGCTTCACATCAAGTGGCCAAAGTATTGGAGCTTTAGCATCAGTCCTTCCAGTGAATACTGGGGCTTGATTGTCTTTAGGATTTACAGGTTTGATCTCCTTCCTGTCCAAGAAACTAGCAAGAGTATTCAAGCACCATTCTTTGGCACTAAACTTTCTTTATGATTGAGCTCTCACATTTATACGTTACTGAAAAAAGAATAGCTTTGACCATACAAACCTTTGATGGCAAAGCGATGGCTCAACTTTTTTGTAATGACATAAGATGTGATATTTAAGAGACAAAATCTGACAGAACCTAAGGGGAGATGAGGTAAAATCTGACAGAAATGAGGGGGTTCTTGAAAAGCAGAGACATTACTTTGCCAACAAAGGTCTGTCTAGTCAAGCGGTCATGTATGGATGTGAGAGCTGGACTGTGAAGAAAGCTGAGCACCGAAGAATTGATGCTTTTCCACTGTGGTGTTGGAGAAGACTCTTGAGATTCCCTTGGACTGCAAGGAGATCCAACCAGTCCATTCTAAAGGAGATCAGTCCTGGGTGTTCTTTGGAACGAATGCTCCTAAAGCTGAAACTCTAGTACTTTGGCCACCTCATGTGAAGAGTTGACTCATTGGAAAAGACTGTGATGCTGGGAGGGATTGGGGGCAGGAGGAGAAGGGGACGACAGAGGATGAGATGGCTGGATGGCATCGCCAACTCGATGGCCGTGAGTTTGAGTGAACTCCGGGAGTTGGTGATGGACAGGGAGGTCTGGCGTGCTGCGATTCATGGGGTTGCAAAGAGTCGGACATGACTGAGCAACTGAACTGAACTGAACTGAGGTAAGATGGAGGTTCTGTGGTAAAATCTGACAGAAAGAAGGATTTTCTGAGGTAAAATCTAACTGAAAGTAGGAGTTTGTGATGTAAAATCTGACAGAAACTAGGGGGTTCTGATTCCAAATTTGATAGAAACTAGGGGTTCTGATGTAAAATGTGACAGAATGAAGGATGTTCTAAGGTAAAATCTGACAGAAAGTAGGCATTTCTGAGGTGATATCTGACATGAACCATGAGGTTGTAAGGTATAATCTGACACAGTTAGGGTTCTGAGGTAAAATCAGACAGAAATTAGGGGGTTCTGATATAAACTCTGGTAGAAACTAGGGACTTCTGTGGTAAAATCTGTAAGAAACTAGGTGATTCTGATGTAAAATTCACCAAAACTACGGTATTAGTGTAAAATCCATAGTAAAATCCAACCAAAAGACGAGGTTCTGAATTCGGATTTGACAGAAAGAAGGTCTTTGTTATCACCTAAAATTCTGAAGTAAAATCTGGCTGAAAGAAGGAGGTTTTCAGGTAAATCTGACAGAAAGTAGGAAGTTCTGAGGTAAAATCTGTTTAAAAAAGGAAGTTCTCATGGAAAAATTCATAGAATACAGGAGGCTCTATATGAAATATGACAACAAGAAGCCGGTTTCAGGTCCAGTCTGAAGTTCTGATGTGAAATGTGAACATCGAATAAAGTTCTGAGTTAAAGTCTGACAGAAATAGGGAAGTTCTGAGGTTAAATCTAAGGTTCTGTTGTGACATTTGACAGAAAGAAGGAGGGTTAGAAGGCTAGTCAAAGGATTCTTGAGTGTGGTAGTGTTTCATGGAATGATGGCATTTTGAGAGACGTATGGTGACAGGGATTTCTGTGAAAATTAGAGAGGTTATTCTAAGACTAGGGAAATAGAGGTCATCTAATTGATGAATGGTGAGAAGGTTTTCTGAGTAACAATGTGTGAGCGATTTCTGCGAGATACAATGCGAGTGAGGTTTCTGACACATCGGAAGGATGGGAGGAAATTCTGAGAGGAGAGTGAGAGGTAATTCTGAGGAGGGGAGTGACTGGAATTCTGATGAGGCTTAATGAGGTCATCAGTGTGGGCCCTGATCCCATAAGACTGGGGTCCTCAGAAGAAGAGATCAGGATATAGACACACACAGATGGGTAGCAACGTGACGACGCAGGGAGGACGTGGCCGGCTACACACCCGCCAGAGAGGCCTCAAGAGGAGCCAGCCCTGCCCACACCTGGATCTCAAATCCCACCCTCCAGCGCTGGGACGAACAAGCATGCTCTTGGAGCCACCCCGTGTGGTATTTGCTCTGCAGCCTCGAGCAAACTCATACCCTGATAAACATGCCTGGATTTTCCAGTCATTCAGGGAGTGTTCACCTTGTTCCACAGAGAGGAGATGGCTGGGTCACAGAGTGGCTGGTGCTGGAAATGGGGTCCATTCTTCGGCTCCATGCAGGCGGAAGGTGTACCAACAACTGCATGATGACTGGAAAGAGAAGCAGAGTCCGGTTCTTCCTGGAGACGAGGGTGTGCTCTTCTCAAGGGGGACAGTCTGGCTGTCCCATGTCCTCAGCGCTCTTGGTGTCAATGAAGTCTCTTGTCAATGAACAGACCAGGAATCCAGAGACCAGTTCGCAGCTCTGTCCACACACACAGGTGGCGCTAGTGGTAAAAAAAAATCTGCCGGCCAGCATAGGAGACTTGAGAGACATAAGTTCGATCCCTGGGTGAGGAAGATCCCCTGGAGTAGGGCACAGAAACCCACTCCAGTACTCTCGCCTGGAGAATCCCATGGACAGAGGAGCCTGGTGGGATATAGTCCATGGGGTCACAAAGAGTCACGGCAGGTCGGTTACGACTGGCACACACACACAACTCACACACACACACACACACACACGTGATTGGTTTATGTTTCAGACTTCCTCGGATGAGAAACACAGTCACAAAAGGGATACATATGGTCTGGAGATCCAAGGTGGCAGTCCGGGTTGACCTGGCTTGGAGATCCCATGTGCCAGTGTGGTAAATAAAATAAATTAAAAAACTAATTTGAAAAATAACAAAACAGATGATCAACAAGGACCTACTGTATAGCACAGAGAACTCTGCTCAATATTCTGTAGTAACTAAATGGGAAAAGAAGAGATACTCGTCTATATCTAAGTGAATCACTTTGCACCTGAAACTAATACAATGTTGTTAATCAACTCTATTCCAATATAAAATTTAACAAATTTTCCAAATCACATATAATAGCTTTATTCATGCGTCCAGAGATATGAAACTGGCATCTGCTCCCCCATGTTCATTGCAGTGTTATTCATAATAGCAAGATACGAAAAAAATTCAAGTGTCCGTGGTGTAGATACACAACAGAATAGTATTCAGCCTTGATAAAGGAGGCGCCCATGGCTCTTTGCGACCCCATGGACTGCAGCCTGCCAGGCTCCTCCGTGCCTGGGATTCTCCAGGCAAGATTACTGGAGTGGGTTGCTATTCCCTTCTCCAGGGGATCTTCCTGACCCGGGGCACACCTCTTGTGAAAAATCTCAATCTCTTGACTACAGTTTTGCACAACAGGTGTGCCTGAAATACATTTATTTGTGTCAAAGCATCTTTGGAGCCATTAATTCCCCACCCTGTAAAACCACTGACATCAGATGTCCATGCATGTCTTCCAAGTACAAAGAAGGCAGATGAAAATACCCAGAAGGGAACACTTCCAGCAGATGTTTCTGTGTATCTGGACATCCATCCATGACCCCAAAATGCATATTCAAATACAAGAGATAGTGACAAACACTGGTTTCTTCATGGGGTGCTCTTGCAGGCAATGGGTACATTATCAAGGAAGTTTTTTCTAAGCGCTTAGACTGGCGAAGATCTCGTAGCCCTATTTCGTTGTTGCTCACTCATGAAGTCATGACCAATTCTCTGAGACCCCATGGACTGCAGGACGCCAGGCCTCCCTGTCCATCACCGTCTCCCAGAGTTTGCTCAAATTCATGTCCATTGAGTCGGTGATGCCATCCAACCATCTCATCCTCTGTTGTCCCCTTCTCTTCCCGCCTTCAATCCTTCCCACATCAGGGTCTTTTCCAGTGAGTTGGCTGTTCGCATCAGGTGGAGCTTCAACTTCAGCCTTGTTTGGTCAAGGAAAAAAAAGAAAAAAGACTAAAACACAGTGGGCTGGCGACTTCGAGGGGGCGGGCGGGTAGGAGAGTTGAGAGGCAGGCATGGAGAAATCCACCGCAGAGTGTTGTGGATTTTATGTCCTGACCACAGCGGGTATACATGGAAATACTTGGGTGGGTTTGTGTGAATTAAAACATTTATAGAGCCCCCGGCTCCCGTTACCTCTTAGCTGTCTTATTAAAGTCCCGTTAGTGTCGACACGGGGCTTGTAAACCTGGTGGGCCCCGGCACCAATTAAAATAATAAAAAACAAGCAGCTGCCATGGAGCAGAGGGTGTTGGGACGAGGTTGATGGAGGAACAGGGAGGGGAGGGGAGCCCGCTCAACCAAGAGGCAGGGCGTTGGCTGGAACAGAGAGCGAGCCCCTGGGCTCCTGTTTTGACCGAGGTGGTGCGTTTTCAGGGACTGGGACGGAGCTTAAGGTGTGTGTGAGCCTTTGGGGAGAAATGAGGGAAAGGAAAGGAAAGGTTAGTCACTCAGCCATGTCCGACTCTTTGTGACTCCGTGAACTATAGGGCTCGGGGCTCCTGTGTCCATGGGATTCTCCCGGCAAGAACACAGGAGTGGGTTGCCATCTCCTCCTCCAGGGGATCTTGCCGACCCGGGGATCGAACTGCATTCCAGGCTGATTCCTTACCGTCTGAGCCACAAGGGAAGCCTTAAATTGTGAAGTGAGAGGACAGCCCTAAACTGTTGTGAAAACAAGAAATAAGGCTATGGGCCAGCTAGCTAGATGGGTTGTGTGTGATGCGATGGGTCTACGCCCACCCTCCGTCTCCAAGGATGCAAGGAAAGGAGGTGGGGTGTCCACGCCCTCTGGGCAGACCACAGACCCGGGATGGAGGGGACAGGGATGTGCCCATGTCGCTGATGGGCCAGGACTGGCCCACGTCCCTTCCTCTGCCATCCACCTGCCTCCCAGCCTTCACTCCTTTATATCACCACCTCCTGCTCCAGCACCACTTAGCCAGCTCCTTCACCATGCACATCCCCCACTGCACCATCCCCACGCCCTTTCCCAGCAACCCCGGCTTCCAAGATCCAGTCGCTCCCCCGCAGGCTTTCCCACCTTGAGCCCAGCGTCCGAGATTCCATCTCTTCTCGCCATCTTTCCTACCTTGTGTTCGTCTCTGCCCGTCGGTCGTGGAGACGCCGAGAGGCACCGAGTTTCCAAGCAGAGAGTGTGTCAGGGACGTGGCCAGTAGAAACAGCAGATCACTGGTAGTAGACAGATGGGCTGCTGGTGGTCTGAGAGCCCCCGTGTGTGGGAGAGGCTCAGAACTTATTCCGCTCATCAATCAAGGACCCGGACCTGGGCTCTTGTAGGTGCTACGATTCTTAAAGAGATGGGGTTATCAGACCACTTGAGCTGCCTCTTGACAAATCTCTTTGCAGGTCAGGAAGCAACAGTTAGAACTGGACATGGAACAACAGACTGGTTCCAAAAGGAAAAGGAGTATGTCAAGGCTGTATATTGTCACCCTGCTTATTTAACTTATATGCAGAGTACATCATGACAAATCCTGGGCTGGAGGAAGCACAGACTGCGGGGAGAAATATCAATAACCTCATATATGCAGATGACACCACCCTTATGCCAGAAAGTGAAGAACTAAAGAGCCTCTTATGAAAGTGAAAGAGGAGAGTGAAAAAGTTAGCTTAAAGCTCAACATTCAGAAAACTAAGATCATGGCATCCAGTCCCATCACTTCATGGCAAATAGATGGGGAAACAGTGGAAACAGTGGCTGACTTTATTTTGGGGGGCTCCAAGATCACTGTAGATGGTGACTGCAGCCATGATATTACAAGACACTTGCTCCTTGGAAGAAAAGCTATGAGCAACCTAGACAGCACATTAAAAAGTAGAGACATCACTTTGCCAACAAAGATCTGTCTAGTCAAAGCTATGGTTTTTCCAGTGGTCATGTATGGATGTGAGAGTTGGATTATAAAGAAAGCTGAGTGCCAAAGAATTGATGCTTTTGGACTGTGGTGTTGGAGAAGACTCTTGAGAGTCCCTTGGACTGCAAGGAGATCCAACCTGTCCATCCTAAAGGAAATCAGTCCTGAATATTCATTGGAAGGACTGATGCTGAAGCTGAAACTCCAATCCTTTGGCCACCTGATGCAAAGAGACAACTCATTTGAAAAGACCCCAATGCTGGGAAAGATTGAAGGCAGGAGGAGTAGAGGACGACAGAGGATGAGCTGGTTGGATGCATCACCGACTTGATGGACATGAGTTTGAGTGAACTCCAGGAGTTGGTGATGGACAGGGAGGCCTGGTGTGCTGCAGTCCATGGGGTCGCAAAGAGTCGGACACGACTGAGCGACTGAACTGAACTGAACTGAATTGAACAGCCACCTGAGCTACCGCCTGGGGGGAAAGGCTGGGAGGGGCTGGGGCTGGAGGCAAATGTGGGAAACTCTGCTCATTGGAACCGACAAGGCAGCCAGGCGAGACGCCGGGGAACTTCCAAGAAGAGCTTGTTTGTAGTAGGCCGGGCAGTCCCAGCCTGCCGTTGGGTCAAGGTAACATCTTAAAATGATTTTTTTTCCCCACTGCCCGCCCTGCTCTTTTCCGACAGCCTCTCCCATTTCCCAATTCATGAAGGTTCTCTGCCGAAAAGTGAATCCATCTGGTTCCCATTTGATGGCCGCTCACTGGCAGGTCGTCCTGGTGGTTTTCGCTTTTTTTTTTTTCCTTCTAGGTTGACAGGCGTTTTAGGAGCTGAGCTGGAGCTAGGAGAGTTCTGACAACGGCAAAAGGCATTTTCGAGGCTAAAAGTCGAACAGTCCAGATGTCTGGTGTTATACGCACACAGCTCACCCATCCTCCAGTCTGGGTGCAGGAGGGGGGGGTGCTTCTGGAACCTTCCTTCGGGAAGCATCCTCCAATGAGCCCGCACCCCAAGCCTGAGAGAGCTTGGCCAGGGGTCGACAGATGGTTATGTATTTTAAATGTGGCCATGTGTCCATGTCCATCCCAGGCTCCCTGACTATCCCTTCCCCCATCCTTCCCCCTGGTGACCATCAGGTTATTACAGAGGATTGAGCAGAGTTCCCGGTGCTGGACAGCAGGTCCTTGCTGGTTCTCCATGTTAAATCCAGCACTGTGTCCATGTCCATCCCAGACTCCCTGACTGTCCCTTCCCCCACCCTTCCCCCCCCCCGGGAGCCATAAGTCCTGGTCTAAGTCTGTGAGTCTGGGAAACTGGGTATTTTGGATCAATTGGGTGACTGTTGCTATTCTAGGCACAGAAATCAAATTCTAATCACCGGATTCTGTCGTGGTGAATCCATTTATTCACTCGGTTATGTTGTATGACATTTTGAGGATTCTCTGCTGAAAGGATACCTTATCCTCTATTTTTTTCCCTAAATGGAAGCTTCTGTCTGCTCACATGCAAATATATAAATATTCAATTAGGGGCTGTAGATAAACAAGATCTGAGTCGTAGTATAAAGTGGTTTTTAAAAGTCTATAGTTGATTAAAGACTGTATTTACTGGAATTTTATAAATCCCCCCAGTGTGTTATAAATTAATAATTTGCTATATTTATTTGTGTGCCATCTATGTAACCCAGTCAATTATTAATGAATACATTTATTGCATATAAATAGGAAGACTTTCCATCTCAGAACACGACCGACGCCTCATGTTAATATACCGAGAACAGCACGTAAATAATGAAGGGAGGGTAGGATAAATAATAGTGTCGGAGCTGCCAAGCGTTTGTTTTCAATTGTTTTAATTGAAAAAAATTTTTGCGGAAGCGTGCTTGACGTACATTCCGAGCATTCGTTTTTATCCAGACGCTGCAAAGCGATGTCTGAAAAAGCACGGGAAAGACAGGCGGTTGAGCTCAGAAGGATATTCATGTAAACACTTGCACTGCAGACAGGTTGAAGCCTTGTACAAAGAAACTTCCAGGGTAGGTTCACATTCATGTTTCTGCCCTTCAGTACAGCAAGCATTTCCTGGGTACCTACCACTAGCCAGACCCTGTACGAGGGGCTGACATAGCCTCTGCTTAAGGCTCATGGTCCCCCGGCAAGTGGATGCCGTTACCCTCAAAACCAAAGCTGTACTTAATGATCCAATAGTCGTACGGATGTGAGAGTTGGACCATAAAGAAGGCTGAGCGCCCAAGGATTGATGCTTTCCAACCCTGGTGCTGGAGAAGATTCCTGAGAGTCCCTTGGACTGCTAGGAGATCCAACCTGTCCATCCTAAAGGAAGTCAGTCCTGAATATTCAGTGGAAGGACTGATGCTGAAGCTGAAGCTCCGATACTCTGGCCACCTGATGTGAAGAACTGATTCATTTGAAAAGACCCTGATGCTGGGAAAGACTGCGGGTGGGAGAAGGGGATGACAGAAGACGAGATGGCTGGATGGCATCACCAGCTTGATGGGCGTGAGTTTGAGCAAGCTCTGGGAAATGGTGATGGACAGGGAAGCCTGGCGTGCTGCAGTCTGTGGGGTCACAAAGAGTCCAACACAACTGAGCAACTGAACACCACCACCCTTATGACCCAGAAATCCCACTTCTAGGTAAGTTCCTAGAAGGATTGGAAGCATAGTCTCTGAGAGATATTTACACACGTGTGTTCAAAACGCCATGATTCACAGCAGGCAGAGGCAGACGAAACCTGGTAGTCCAAGGCTGGATGACGGATAAAGAGAATACGCTCTATGCCCTCTGGGACAGCGGCTTCCCGGCGAGGTCTTTGTGGACGCCGCACGCCCTCTTCGTGGAGAAGACGCCCATCCCCGAAGCTCCGTTGGCACGTTCAGATCTTCATCTGTGCTTGTTTTCCACTCGATTACTCCCCAAAAGCTTGTGGTCCCCAGGGATGTGATGTCGTTTATCCCTGCATCCCACACAGCCGGAAAAGGGTCGGGTTTGTGGTTTTTGCAGAAAAAGGGAGCAATTTCAGAAGCGAGAACTCTGTGCCTGGAGTTCCCAGGAGAGGGAATGAGCCCCATGTCTGGTCCTGTGTTTGCTGTCTGGTTACCTAAGTCTCCAATCTGCATCCCGAAGGGCCTCTCTCTCTCTCCACCACCCCGTGGGGGCACTGCCCGTCTCCCAAGTCCTGTGCATCCTTAAAAACTCTGCAAGCATGCTGAGTCTTTTCCGGACATCTTTGCTGACTGCCCAGGCAGAGGATGGCGGTGAGGTCAGCCGCTTGGGAGGGGTGGCCGTCAGCCTCCTGTTAAGAAGACTTCTGAGGTTCGGTTTAGCTTCCAGAGAAGGAAGCTGTGCCGTCCCTCAAGAAGGAGCCCCTGTGGTGTGTCCCAGGGAGGGAGAGGCAGGGAAGAAGTCAGAGAGAAGGGACTTTCTGTTTCCTTTCTGGAAAAAAAGCTGGAGAGAAGGAAGCCGCGACGGCTGCAATATTTGGAGGAGGGAGGGGCTAGGATTTTCAGCCTAGAGTCTGTATTACAGCGTCTTTCTTTCCGTCCGTCCTTCCGTCCTTCTTCCCCCCTTTCTTTCTTTGTCCCTTTCTTCTTTCGCTCTCTCTCTCCCATCCATCTCCTGGTCTCTGTTATCTATCCTATAATCTATCGATATGTTGTATCGACTGTCCATCCATGTATCTACCTATCAATGTAAGCATCTATCGGGGATGCCCGGGTGCCTTCAGACGGCAAATGATCTGCCTGCAACGCAGGAGACGCAGGTTCGATCCCTGGGTTGGGAAGATGCCCTGGAGGAGGGCATGGCAACCCACTCCCGTATTCTTGCCTGGAGAATCCCACAGACAGAGGAGCCTGGCGGGCTACGGTCCATGGGGCCGCAAAGAGCTGGACATGTCTGAGTGACCCTTTCAAGCATCTATCAATTCCTGTGTCTCTTCAGTGACCGTATCTATCTATCCGTCCTATCCTCTGCCTATCATCTTTTGTATGTATCAGCTAGCTCTTAGATCTAGCTGTGTACTCACCCATCCATCCATCTCTCTTTCTGTCCGTCTGTCTGTCTGTCCATACTCATCCATCGATTATCTATCTGTCTGTCTATCCGTGTATTTATCTGTCCATCCACTGCACGTAGCTAGCTACCGATTCTGTCCCTTGTCCACCTATATACCGATTTATCTACCCTCTCTCGCCTCCTCCCTTTTTTCCCTTCCTCCTTTTTCTTCCTCTTTTCCTTCCTTCTTGCCTCCCGCATCCACCCCCTCCCCCTCCGCTTCTTCCATATCCCTCCCTGTAAACTGATTCTGTCAACGGATTTGTCTGCGGCACTCTGGGCAGAAAGAAATACAGCTGCACGCCGAGTTTACAGACGTCTTTGGTGTCAACTGAAAATTGGAAAGGCATGGGTGAAGATGAGATTAACAGTGCTCTCATCAACAGAGACCCACTAGACGTAAGCCCTATCTATCAAAGCTTAGAACACCTAAGAATACATACAAACGTCCAGAATGATGGCTTGTAGGCACATAGAACCACATGTCAAAAAAAGGGAAAACAATCCCAAGCAACAGACACAGAAGATAAGCTCAAACCTATCGTCGTTTAAGCTTATCAGATGAGCGGAGGGGAAGACTGCCAAACACGGGAACGCTAATTCAATGTTTACTTGGGATTTTCATCATGAGAGCCTTATCTGCAATGGGACGTTGTAAAGAAAACACCAGGAGGAGAAAACCTCTTTCCAATTTTGAAGTGAGAACAAGTTTTGCAGTGTTTATCATTCAAGCTTCTCCTTTCGTCTTTGAAAAACAGGTTGCGGTTTTCAAATACGGCAACTATCTCAGAGCTGCAAGGCCCGCGGCGTGACCCGGACTCCTTGCATAGTCACGTTTTCGAGTCTGTGCGTGCGTGCTAATTCACTTCGGTCGTGTTCGACTTTTCGCGACTCTATGGACTGCAGCCCGCCAGGCTCCTCTGTCCGCGGAATTCTCCAGGCAAGAATACTGGAGTGGGTTGCCATTCCCTTCTCCAGGGATTGAACCCAGGTCTCCTGCACTGGAGGTCAGATTCTTCATTGTGTAATGAAGTCAATTTCTTCATTTTACGCCACTTGGCCACTTTTCCAAGGGCTTCCGTCGCAGCTCACTTGCTAAAGAATCCGCCTGCAATGCAGGAGACCCTGGTTGAATTCCTGAGTCAGGAAGATCCCCCGGAGAAGGGATAAGGCTACCCACTCCAGTATTCTGGCCTGGAGAAGTCCATGGACGGTATAGTCCATTTGGTCGCAGAGAGTCGGACATGACTGGGCGACTTTCACTTACACTTTTCCAATGTAGTCCAAGCTTTGAAACGGAGACATTTAAAATATATCTTTGTCCTGTTCATTTATCCAATGCATTGTTCTTATGAACACTGACATCACCCCCAAATAACCACAGAGAAGCACTGAGAGGTGTGTGTACCGTGGGGACGTGGGGACTTGTTGTTCTTTATTGTCATTCTGTTGCTAAGTCGTGTCCGACTCTTTGCAACCCCCGTGGACTGTAGCCCTCCAGGCTCCTCCGTCCGTGGGATTCTCCAGGCAAGAACACTGGAGCGAGTTGCCACGCCCCCCTCCAGGGCACCTTTCTGATCCAGGGACTGAATCCCCGTCTCTTCTGTCTCCTGCTTTGGCCGGTGGGTTCTTTGCGACCAGCACCACCCGGGAGGCCCTTTCAAGGGCTTGAGGCCAGTCATGTTCGGCAGCCTGTGTGCAAAGAGAGAAAGTGAAAGTGAAGTCGCTCAGTCGTGTCCGACTCTTTGCGACCCCATGGACTGTAGCCCACCAGGTTCCTCCATCCATGGGATTTTTCTAGGCAAGAGTACTGGAGTGGGCTGCCATTTAGTAACTCTAGACTGCAGTGTACCTTGAATGAACCTTCTGTAGTCTCAGCACCCAGAAGGCTAAGGAGAAGTTTGCTCGCACTCTTATATAGAGAAAACTGCGCTCTTTCCGATGACTTTCTAATGACAAGGGGGTCTACACATTATCCAAGGAACCGTGAAATCCACTGGACGCGGGATCCCAGTCATCGAGCCTAGAGACACAGCGACCCTCTTCGGCCCAGACCTTACTGTCCCCAGCAGGACTGACTGCACCTGTCCCTCTATCTGCGTCCACCGTCTCTGCCATCCACCGAGTGTGTGCAAACACCACGGCTACCTGCCGGCCACCTGTCCGTCCGTCCGTCCCTCTGCACATCCATCATCTCCATGACTGTCAACGCAACCAGCCGTCCATCCATCATACCTGCTGATGTGTCTCTACCTATCATTACCTACTGGTGCAAGGATTGTATCTACCATCCAACTACCTACCCGCCCATGCATCCCTCCATGCATCTATCATCTCTATAACTATATGTCAATGCAACTAGGTACCCATCCATCATATCTACGTATCTGTGTGTCAATCATCTGCGTACCTGCATGCATTTTACCCACCGTCTAGCTAACTACCCATGCATTCTTCTAGTTAGTCACTCATCATCTGTGTGACCATCAATGGAACTAGTTATCCATTCATTGTCTATGTACCTACCCAGCTCCTGAATCTGTCTCTCCATCCGTCCATCTATCTATTGACCCGCCATCTATATAACCATACGCCAGTGTAGCTAGCTGGCCATCCATCACATCTAACCACGTCTGATCTACCTAGCTGTACAGGCCTTATATCTACCATCCAGCCATCTGTCCATCCATTCATCGGTTTTTTCACTTATCTGTGTAGCTCTCAATGTAACTAAGTATCCGTCCATCGTATCTGTCTGCCCACCTACCTCACGTATCTATCCATCTGTCCATATTCATGCTTCCTTCCTCCCTCCGCCCATCCGTCCCTTCTTGCCTTCATTCTGTCTATCCGTACATCGTGTCTACCTGTTCTCTCTCCATCTCACGGTGGTCCTCACGTGCAAATGACTTTGCCTTCCTGAGAACACCCATCAATTCGTGGAGGCATTTCTGGTCGTCGCAACTCACAGGAGCGGCTCCACTGACACGTAACGGGTGGAGGCCAGGGCTGCCGCTCAGGGCTCAGGACGCCCCGCATCAGAGGGCCTTCCAGCCCCGGATGCCAGCGGTGCAGAGGCTGAGAAACCCTGCCCAGGCGTGACTGTCCCATTACCTCTCTATGAACTTGTGCTATCTGTCAGCCTTCTGAGTCTATGGATCCACTTCCTGTGTCTATCCACTTATTCTGTCTACCCATGCATCATCTCTCCGTGCACCTATTCACTCATCAGTCCAGCTGCTTGTGCCATCTGTCCACCCATTCACCCAGCCATCTACTTACTCATCTATCCGCTTATTCTATCTACCCACCCACTCACCCAGCCGTCTATGCACTTATTCCATCTGTCCACCCATTCCTCCATCTGTCCACTTATTCTATCTACCCATCCACCCATCATCTATCCATCCATCCTTCGTCTATCTGTCCATCCATTCACCTAGCTGTCTAAACTTATTCATCTGTCCGCTTATTCTATCTACCCACCCACTCACCCAACTATCTATGCACTTATTCCATCTGTCCACCCATTCATCCATCTGTCCACTTATTCTGTCTATCCATCCATCCTTCGTCTATCTGTCCATCCATTCACCCAGCCATCTACTTACTCATCTATCCGCTTATTCTGTCTACCCACCCACTCACCCAACCATCTATGTACTTATTCCATCTGTCCACCCATCCATCCATCTCCTTATTCTATCTATCCATCTACTTATTCTGTCTATCCATCCATCCATCTGTCTATCGACTTATTATGTCTGTCCACTCCTTCATCCATCTAGCTACTTATTCTATCTACCCCTCCATTCACCGGCTATCCATCCATCCATTCACCGTCTATCTGTCCATCTACTTATTCTGTCTATCCATCCATCCATCTATCGACTTATTATGTCTGTCCACTCCTTCATCCATCTAGCTACTTATTCTATCTACCCCTCCATTCACCGTCTATCTATCCCTCCATTCATCGTCTATCTGTCCATCCGTTCACCCATCTACCCATGTATTCCATTTACCTACCTACTTACTCTATCCATCCATTCATCCATCTGTCTACTTACGCTATTTATCCATCTATTTGCTTATCCTATCTTTCTGTCCATTCATCCATCAGTCGATCTATCCATCACCTCATCCATCCATCCCTTTATCTGCCTCTGGCTGTGGCTCACAACCTGGGAGGATGTTTGCCCCCAGGGGACGCTTGGCAAAAGTCTGGGCGCGTTTTGGTTGTGACAGCGATGGGGGAAGGGGCTGCATCTGGCCTGTGGGGTGAGGTGAGCAGAGATACCCCTTCCACACTCCATGCGGTGCCCGGGGGCGCCCCATGTCAGAGACTCACCGCGCCCCCAGTGTCAGCGAGACGAGGCTGAGCACCCCTGACCCAGACGAACGCCGAGTCTCCTGGCTGTCCATTTGGCAGCTCCCCAAGAATCTTCTTTCCTACCCCTTTTCTCCTAATTTTCTGACCGCCACGCTTCCCCTGAAATACAGAATTCAGGCCCACAGCCACCAAAGTGCACTCGGAACGAGAGCCTGTTGCCCTACATTTAAGGAAAATGTGAAGGCAGACACAACACGTGTCGACCGTCTGCTGGGGGGCAGGCATCCAGTCGGACTCTCAGGGGTTTTCTGATCCTTCGCTGCGGCTTCTCCCTGGGGCTCGGGTCATTGTAGGAAGACAAAGCAAAGAATGGGCCCCTGCCGAGACCAGCTGTGCCAGCGTCCAGCCTTTCTGAGAGGCCTTTCGTATTCAAATGCACCCCTCGCCCCATCCCCGGTGTTGGGGGGTGGGCTGTAACCTCGCCAAACTCCTTCCTCCTCAGATGCGGAATTTGGAAACCTACACCACCCCCACCCCACCCCCCCAACCACCCAGCCTGGAAGATCTCAGCTCAGACCCAGAGCAAGGCCAGTGCCAGTCCAACCCAGTCTGTTTTCCAAGCAGAAACTCCAGGAATGTCTTCCAAGAAGCCCCTATTGCCCGGCAGGACATCTCACCCCACAGCCAACAGCCTCTCCACCTTTCACGGTGTTGAGCGAGACCGTCTCACATTCCTATCATTCACGCGGTTCTCATGAGTGCTGCAAAGAGCTGACTTGTTGGAAAAGACCCTGGTGCTGGGAACGACTGAGGGCAGGAGGAGAAGGGGACAACAGAGGGTGAGATGGCTGGACGGCATCACCGACTCGATGGACATGAGTTTGAGCAAGTTCCGGGAGTCGGTGATGGACAGGGAGGCCTGGCGTGCTGCAGTCCATGGGGTCGCAAAGAGTTGGACATTGACTCATCAACTGAACTGAACTGAACTGGGGCTTCCGATGGAGTTCTGGCCACATAGCGGTGGTGGGGTTCAGGACATGAGACTCCAAATGTGTCACCTTGCCAGATGGAATATTTTAGGCTGAAAGGGTTCGAGAAAACAGAAGAGAGAAGGTCAGTCTGCCCCTGTCAATGTGATATATCAGGAAGGCTGGCTTGCAGGGGTTAGAAGCAGGGCCTGGGGTGGGGAGGGGGGGAAACATGAAGGAGAGGAGACAGATCACGTATTGGGAAGAGGACTCTGTTGTTCAGTTGCTCAGTCGTGTCTGACTCTTTGCAACCCCATGGACTACAGCACGCCAGCCCTCCCTGTCCATCAGCAACTCCCGGAGTTTACCCAAACTCATGTCCATTGAGCCAATGATGCCATCCAACCATCTCATCCTCTGTCATCCCCTTCTCCTCCTGCCCTCAATCTTTCCCAGCATGAGGGTCTTTTCCAGTGAGTCAGTTCTTCATATCAGGTGGCCAAAGTTTTGGAGCGTCAGTATCGGGACAGTCCTTCCAATGAATATTCCAGGACTGATTTCCTTTAGGATGGACTGGATGGATCTTCTTGCAGTCCAAGGGACTCTCAAGAGTCTTCTTCAAGACCAGAGTTTGAAAACATCGATTCTTCGGCACTCAGCCTTCTTTGTGGCCCAACTCTCACATCCATGTGAGAGGGCATTCTGTTCAGTTCAGTCACTCAGTCGTGTCCGACTCTTTGCGACCCCATGAATCGCAGCACGCCAGGCCTCCCTGTCCATCACCAACTCCCGGAGTTCACCCAAACTCACATCCATCGAGTCGGTGATGCCATCCAGCCATCTCATCTTCTGTCGTCCCCTTCTCCTCCTGCCCCCAATCCCTCCCAGCATCAGAGTCTTTTCCAATGAGTCAGCTCTTCGCATGAGGTGGCCAAAGTACTGGAGCTTCAGCTTTAGCATCAGTCCTTCCAAAGAAATCCCAGGGCTGATGTCCTTCAGAATGGACTGGTTGGATCTCCTTGCAGTCCAAGGGACTCTCAAGAGTCTTCTCCAACAGCACAGTTCAAAAGCATCAATTCTTCGCCGCTCAGCTTTCTTCACAGTCCAACTCTCACATCCATACATGACCACAGGAAAAACCATAGCCTTGACTAGACGGACCTTTGTTGGCCAAGTAATGTCTCCGCTTTTCAATATGCTCTCTAGGTTGGTCATAACTTAGGAAGAGACAAGCAGAGCTGTGACGTTATGGGAGTACAAACACGGTGGTATCAGACAAGGGGTTCGTAAAACGGGAACATGAAACGGACTTCTCTAAAGTTGAAACGCTGCAAGGATTCACGTTGATGACACTGAAAATGTAATAAAGATGGATTATCACCAACCAGTAACTGGCAAAAATAATCATAATAATCCGTTTTGGAAAAGTGTACACATACTGTGTTTCCATAGATCATGTAAAGAGCATGTTACTATTAGAACAAAATAAACTTCATGAGAAACGTTAAGGGGCTGTCGAAGACAAAAGAGGCCAAGCTTCACTGAGAGGCACATAAAAGAAGAATTAGATGGAGACACGTTATTGCCTTTCTGGATGTAGAGGTTTACGATTGTAAATATGTCACCATTTCCCAGATTAAAATATGGACTTCATCCTCTAGGAATTTTTTTTTTCAAGATTTAAAAAGAGTCGAGTGATTCAAAAAATGTGGTCATAAGCATAAATTTGGTAAAAAGAAAAAAAACTCCAAGCCATTTCTGAAGAAGAGTGAGGAGAAAGAACATGCATTAGCAGACAATAAAATCTTTTATAAATGAAAGCAGGAGCGTCCTGGCGTAGAAACAGACAGATCAATGACAGCTGAGAAATAAATGACGTGATGAAGGTGGTTTCTTTAATTCATTCCATAAAAAATATCCAAGACTTCTGTGCGTCACAAAATATATGCAAAATTAAAGGGTACATGGGGGGAACATTTGGAAAATACATTGTGGACCAGAAAACATCATTAATTCGTAAACGGCTGTTTCGAATCAAAAGTAATGTTCCCCAATCTGAGAGCCAAAGGACGTGAGGCAATTGGCCAGTAATCAAAAGAAAATGTTCAAGTCCAGTAAACATTAGAGTCTTCAGAGTCCCTTGGACAGCAAGATCAAACCGGTCCATTTTAAGGGAAGTCAACCCTAAATACGCATTGGAAGGACTGAGGCTGAAGCGGAAACTCCAATACCCTGGCCACCTGATGTGAAGAGCCGGTGCCTTGGAAAAGACTCCGATGCTGGGAAAGATTGAAGGCGGGAGGAGAAGGGGACGACACAGGATGAGATGGTTGGATGGCATCGCCGACTGGATGGACATGAGTTTGAGCAGGCTCTGGGAGTTGGTGATGGACAGGGAGGCCTGGCGGGCTGCGGTCCGTGGGGTCAGACACCACTGAGCGATGGAGCAAGGACAGAAAGTGTTGGAGGGAAGTGGGTGACACGTTAGACCGCTGCCCTCCCTCACCTGGGCTGGCTGGCCCCCAGGCTGCCTGTTTAAAAACGGCAGGGGTAGGTCAAGACACTGTCAGATCCTCGCCGCATCCGCTGAAACATCTGTTCTGTAGGGGTTTTTTTTTTTTTTCCTTTTTTTTTTCCTCCCCTCAGCAGCCCACGTCTTACCAGAGGGGAGGAAATGCAATTAAAATGAGGACTCACCGACGTATTTCTGAAGGCGGTTTTAGAATTTCGGTGGTGACCTCGGATTGGACCATAAATATAGAATTCATATGTGCCTGGCTTCCTGCCCGTAATTACCTATCAAAAGGTTCAGGCGTTTAAAAGAAGTTCTTTATGAAGGAGAAACGGCCTCATCGTAAGGGGCTGGCTGGCAGCTCCCTCACCGAGCCCCTCGGAGGCCCGCCTCACCCCGACACACACAGGAGAAAGCCCGGTTTTCACGTTTCGAAGACGTACGAGGGCATGTGGGCTCCAGGCATGCTGAGCGTTGTAGTCCTATCACAAGACATTGCTTTATTTTATTAATGTTCCTCGCGGAATGTTTCCTTTCTGCACGTGCGTGCTGAGTCACTTCAGTCGTGTCCGACTCTCTGCGACCCCACGGCACTGTAGCCCACCAGGCTCCCCTGTCCATGGGGATTCTCCAGGCAAGGATACTGGACTGGGTTGCCATTTCCTCCTCCAGGGGATCTTCCCAACCCAGGGACTGAAGCTGTATGTCCTGCATGGATGGGCAAATGCTTTGCCACTGACTCACCTGAAAAGTGTTGTCGCTCAGTCCTGTCCGACTCTTTGCGACCCCACGGACTGCCGCCTGCCAGGCTCCTCTGTCCACGGGATGCTCCAGGCAGGAATACTGGAGTGGGCTGCCATGCCCTCCTCCGGGGGATCTTCCCCACCCGGGGATCGAACCCGCGTCTCTCACGTCTCTTGCATTGGCGGGCGGGTTCCTTACCACTAGCGCCAGGTGGGAAACCCTTCTGCTCGTAAACCGTGCGTGATCAGTGCAAACAGGTCTCCCCCTGCAAAGCGCCAGAACTTGGCTTTTTGTGAGCCGAGGAACCAGGTTGCGTGTTTGCAGCTCCACAGTCGTTATCAGCACGTCATTGACCAGCACGTCATCCCACCTCGGATGTGAAAGTTCTACGGGGTGTAGACAGTCCCGTGATTTTTTTTTTTTTTTTTTGCCTCCTTCTGTTCTAAATTCTTCCAGGAAGGCTTTAATCACGGAGGGCCCTTTCCAAGAATGTCTGTATCTATTCTAGTCACCCGCTGGGGTGGAGCGGGGGCAGGGGAGGGAAGCTTATTGTTCTTGCATTGTGTCTACCATTTCCTCCGTGTGGACGTGCGTATGTTCTCAAATTTCTGCTCGTGTTTCCGGAGACTCTGTGTTGTCTTGTCTACTGACGAGTACCACGGGCACCGCTCGCGTAACGGCAGATCCAGTCTCGTGCGTCGCCGTGGAGAGCCCGCCTGGGGGCCGGGGGCTTGGAAAAAACGAACAGGGTGCCGAAATCAGCCGTCACTAACGCTTTTCAAAGGCTCGCCGATCGTCTGGCAAATCAATATAATTCTAATGGATGTTTCTGTCTGCTCTACAAATAAGGCTGGGCCATGTGTTACAAATTTTTCCCCCCCTCTCTTTTCCTCTGCATGTAATTTTTAAACTTTTTTTTTTTTAACCCCTCTCGCCCCCGCCCCCACTCCCCCCTTTCCTTGGCTTAGTTGCTGAGACGGAGCTAAATCAAACTAATTCTGGAGAAGTACAAATTCCGGGTTAATCGGAATCTGTGCTTGTTAAGATAAAGACCGTGTGACATCTGGTCTTTATTTGCAGGGAGCAATTTGCAGAGAGAGGGGCCTGGCGGCTGTGGTCCGGGGGGGAAACGTGCAATGTGAATGCCGTCCGGTGTAGCCTGTGGCCCACGGATCCGAAGGAAGGACGCCTGAGAATCTCAGCTGCAGGACTGACCGTCTTTGACCGGGACGCAGAGGAGTCATCTCCAAGGCTCGGCGGCGGGGCTGATAACTCCAGCTCTTACCTGCGCGACCTCAGCTTGGAACCTTGCGGCAGGAGCAGCCGTCTCTAAACACGCCTCGCTTCTCAGCAGCTCCGAAGGACTTGTGCTCTCTCGCCTCTTGACAGCCCGGCCGGATCCGACGTGTGACACCGGGTCTCGGGGACGTCCCTACTGCTCCGCTGGTTAAGAATCCACCTACCGGTGCAGGGGACGCGGGTTCGATCCCACACGCTGCAGAAAGACCAAGCCCGTGAACTACAAGTACTGACCTTGTACTCCAGAGCCTGTCTCCAAAACAAGAGACGCCACCGCAGTGAGAAGGCTGGGCACCCCCAATGGAGAGCAGGCCCCCCTCAAGGTAACCAGAGAAAGGCGGAATACAGCAATGGAGACCCAGCACAGACAAAAATAAACGATTTTCTTTAATTTAAAAAATTATATATATTTAAAAAAAGAAACTAGGTCTTCACAAGACAGGCAAATCGGAGAGCAAAGGATATTTTTCAGAATTAAAAGTCATAACCTGATGCCTCCTCCCGCCCCCTCCAAAAAAAAAAAAAGGTAGAAAAATCCCTTAAGCATCATTTAATATATATTTAAAAACACTACTGGGCTTCCCTAGTGGCTTAGATGGTAAAGAATCTGCCTGCAATGTGGGAGAGCCCGGTTCAATCCCTGCTTCAGGGAGATCCCCTGGAGGAAGGGCATGGCAACCCACTCCAGTGTTCTTGCCTGGAGACTCCTGCCGACAGAGGAGCCTGGCGGGCTACGGTCCATGGGCTCACAAGAGTCAGACATGACTGAGTAACAGACTCTGTTCTCCCAAACCACGTTTTTCAAGCTTCTCCCCGGGTTGATGAACATGCCGTCATCTCAGGAAACTCTGTCACCCCTAAGAGATGCCTCTCCAATGGATGCCAGGGACAAGCTCCCAAAGTTTAATTTGGGGATTTCCAGTTACGTGTACCATGCGTTGCTATCTCCGGGCCCGAGTTAACACAGTGGTGGTGGTTTAGTCTCCGAGTCACGTCCGACTCTCCGCGACCCCGTGGACTGTGGCCCACCAGGCTCCTCTGTCTGTGGGATTCTCCAGGCAAGAATATTGGAGTGGGTTGCCATTTCCTCCTCCAGGGGATCTTCATGACCCAGGGGTTGAACCGGGGCCTCCTGCACTGGTGGGTGGCTTCTTTACCATTTGAGGCACCAGGGAAGCCCCTGCCTGCCGGGTCCCCTCGAGGAAATGTGGTGGATTTTGAGACCTAGCCTTCATGAGCCTCCGTCTTTTCCACGGCCTAGTCGAGGCGTGGAGGCTGCGTCTAAAAACGCCTCGGCTGTAATGACCCACGGAGGTCAATAACCGGGAGGGTCTCTTAAGTGACTCACTTACCAGTTGCAAATTGAAATCTTTAGAGTCTTGGTTGGTTCATTAGCAAAATAGGCAACGTCACTCTTGTCGTCCCGGAGACAACGAGATAGATGACCTAACGAGCAATTAATAGGCTCATAAGTTATCTGACGCGTCGATATTGAGGCTGGACTCTGTCCATTATTTAGCCATTTAGATATCTGATTAGGATCGACCCCTCAATGTCAGATGAGTTCCGAGGGACCCTCGCGGCAGCAGGACTGAGGGGCGCTCCCACACCAGGACACCCACAGGTGTGAACCCAGGTGAGTCACCCAGGGTCAGTGTTCCTTCTGGCCAGGAGATGTCCAGCTCTGGCGGTCACTCCGGACAGGACCTAAGGCAAGGCCAGTGAGGCTTTGCCTCAGGAACGAAATTTACCGGGGGCTCCAAAAATTCACTCAACACAGGTGTTTTCATTGCCATGTTGTTGCTGTTGTTGCCAAGGCATGTCCAGCTCTTCTGCGACCCCAAGGACTGTAGCCCGTCCAGCCACCCCGTCCCTGGGATTCTCCAGGCAAGACTACTGGAGCGGGGTGCCATGCCCTCCTCCAGGGGATCTTCCCCACCCAGGGATCGAACCCAGGTCTCCTGCATTGCGGGTGGGCTCTTTACCACTGAGCCACCTGGGAAACCCTTTTAATGCAATTGCTCTAAACAAATTGAATGTCAAAGGAAAATCTGTGATGAACAAATATCAACAATTTACAGAGAACCGACAAGGACCTGCTGTCCAGCACAGGGAGCTCTGCTCAATCCTCTGTAATAACCTGATGGTCACCAGGGGGAAGGGTGGGGGAGGGGATAGTCAGGGAGTCTGGGATGGACATGGACACATGGCTGTATTTAACACGGAGAACCAGCAAGGATCTGCTGCCCAGCACAAGGAACTCTGCTCAGTGTCACGTGGCAGCCTGGATGGGAGGGGAGTTTGGGGGGAGATACATGTGTGTGTATGGCTGAGTCCCTTTGCTGTCCACCTGAAATCTTCACAACATTGTTAATCGGCTATACTCCAATATAAAATTAAAAGTTTAAAACATAATAATAATAAATATGGCCAAGATATTTGAAAAAAAAAACTTTTTAAAAAAGTATTTCAGGGATGTGTGATTCAGGGACGAAGATGTCTGGAAGGGTGACAACATGCATCTTGTCACTCTTGCCTGTTGAAGCAATGGCCACAGACATGTGCCCCCCACACACAC
Source organism: Capra hircus (assembly GCF_001704415.2). Lineage (NCBI taxonomy): Eukaryota > Metazoa > Chordata > Mammalia > Artiodactyla > Bovidae > Capra > Capra hircus. The sequence continues at coordinate 426,398 of NW_017190147.1, forward strand.
ACAGACTGAAGAACTACCATGTGGCCCAGCAATCCCACCGCTGGGTGTCTTCCCTGACAAAACCATAATTCGAAAGGCCACGTGCACCCCAGTGTAGACTGTGGTCCTGTTCACAATGGCCAAGACGTGGAAGCACCCTAGGCGTGCGTGGGCAGAGGGGTGGAGAAGGAAGATGTATAGATCCCCAGCGGAATATTACTCACCCATGAAAAAGGAAGGGCTGTGGGTCACTGGTAGTGATGGGCATGGAGCTAGAGGCCGCGGTACAGGGTACAGTGAGTCGGAAAGAGAGAGAGAATCGTCGTATATTAGCACATATATGTGGAATCTTAAAGGGTGGAGACGAACCTATTTGCAGGGCAGGGATAGAGACACAGACAGAGAGAGGGGACACGTTACGTGGGCACAACACGGGAAGGATGGAGGGCAATGAGGTGGGAGGGCAGCACTGATATGTATACACGACCATGTGTGAAAGACAGCTGGCACGAAGCTGCTGTATAATCCGGGGAGCTCAGCTCCGGGATCTGTGATGACCTAGAGGGGTGGGTGGGGGTGGAAGGCAGTGTCCATTAAGTTGAGTGTGATCATCATTTCACAATGTGTGGATATATCAAAGAACAAAACACTCCGCCTGGCGAGCAGGAGAAAGCTCTGCACCTTGGGAAGGGGATGAGACGGGCAGGGTTGGGGTGCCAGGGGGGCAGAAAACGGCCTTAGACGCGTTTTCCGCAGGTTGAGTCTGGAGCGCTTTCGGCCTGGGCTCTGGGGCTGAGCAGGATGTGGAGATTCTGGCCTGCCTTCTGGATGGAGCTGGTTGCATCCTGAGCCGGGCTGAGTCTCTGAGTGGGTGCGGTCCCGCCCATCTCCGAAGGGGCTGCGGTTGTGACGGCTTTGCGCATCAGGAGAGAGGAGACGCGGGACGGGGCGACGTCCCGGGGCGGGCTGCATCCGAAGGCTTGGAAGGGACCGAGTTGCCCGGTGGGCTGGGCGGCGCCGTGGGCGGTCCTCGCCGGGGTTCATCTGGACCACGGGGCAGACCGTCGTTCCGCGAGGCCACACAGAGCGCCGGCTGGAAGGGCCATAAAACTCAGCAGCCCGCCCATCCGCGTCGCATATTTGGCATCGGGCTTTTATTAAGATGACTAAGCGCCGGGGGAGCTGGGGGCGGTGAGCGTGGGAAGCCGTGCTGAAAAAAAAAAAAAAAAAGGAACACTCTGGGTCTCTTGAGTTAACGCTTTAATTATGCAACCCGGGGATTTATTTCCACGGCGCTCACGGTAAGCCGGCGTGCGGTGCGTGGGGGTGGTGGGCTTTCTTCTTGGCCTTCTCGCTCGCCCAGGTCTGCAAACACAATCGGCTGATTGATGACGGAGTTGAGATGTGGGAAATCCTGGGTTGGGGGGAAACCCCCTGCGAGGTGAGCCGAGGACATGATTATAGTGGACGTCTGGCTGGACTTCTGTCTGTGGAGCTTTCTCCTCCTGGTGCCCGAGAACCCCAGAGAACCAAGGCAGCGGACAGAGGAGGTTGGAAGGATGGTGAATAAAGAACCCAGCCAGTGAGTGCCCCCTGACACACAAACACAGCCTCGTGTTCCCTGTCAGAGGCTCATTTACAGAGCACCTCAGGTTCCCTCCATCGTCAAAATGAAGGTGGACCCTCTCCCCGACAGGTCCCGTGCAGGCCAGGATTTCTGCAAAGGTGCAAACACCACTTGCTAACAGCAGAGAGGCTGCCTGACACGCTAGCGACACCAGAGTTTACCCTCAGGCAGCACCGGAGAGGCTGTATCTCTCTTTGTCTGGGGCATATTTTTCTAACCTTCTGGGCTTCCCTGGTGGCGCTGATGGTAAAGAATCCACCTGAAATGCAGGGTACCTGGTTTCAATCGCCGAATGGGGAAGATCCCCTGGAGGAGGGCATGGCAGCTCACCCTAGTACTCTTGCCTGGAGAATCCTGTGGACAGAGCAGGCTGGCGGGCTACACTCCGTGGGGTCACAAAGAGTCGGACACAACCGAAGGACACCCAGGTCACCACGGAATGTGAGGTATTGGTGCCTGTCTGATGCATGTTTTATGAGAAGGAAGGCTGCTGCTGCTGCTGAGTCGCTTCAGTCATGTCCGACCCTGTGCGACCCCAGAGACGGCTGCCCACCAGGCTCCCCCGTCCCTGCGATTCTCCAGGCAAGAACACTGGAGTGGGTTGCCATTTCCTTCTCCAGTGCATGAAAGTGAAAAGTGAAAGTGAAGTCGCTCAGTCGTGCCCGACTCTTAGCGACCCCATGGACTGCAGCCCACCAGGCTCCTCCGTCCCTGGGATTCTCCAGGCAAGAGTACTGGAGTGGGTGCCATCGCCTTCTCCCATGAGAAGGAATATTTAATACTAAAAACCAGAGTGCCCTGCGGGAACCTCTGAGTCCTGGTTGGTTGGCTGGACTTTGAGGAATGTGGTCGTAAAAGACAGAGTTTTTCCTACACAGAAACCGTTCACCGTTATCACAGGCTTCTTACCCACAAAGACCCCGGAAACCAAAAGATAGGGCCAGACACTGGACGTCCGGCCAGCTTCCAAAAGCCTCACTCGCCCCAGCAACCTATCCACTGACCAATTCGCTGTTCAGTCGCTCAGTCCAACTCTGTGCCACCCCATGGATTGCAGCGCGCCAGGCCTCCCTGTCCTTCACCATCTCCCGGAGCTTGCTCCAACTCGTGTCCATTGAGTCGGTGATGCCACCCAACCATCTCGTCTTGGCCCCAAAACGTGGCAGACGTGGAAAGACCCCCAAAAATGATGGAGTCCCGCCCTCAACATTTCACAGATGCAGGAGCTGAAGTAGAAAGGGATGCTTTGGCTTCCCCAGATCATACTGGCAATGGGGTGATTTTTTTTTTCAACCGCCATCCGCAACCCCCTGTCCTGTTTCAGGATACTGCTCTTTCTAAATCCATCTTTCTAAATTCCTAGAACGTGAAACTGTTAATCACTCACTGGCGTCTGACTCTTTGGGACTCGGTGGACCGTAACCCACCAGGCTCCTCAGTCCGTGGGAGTCTCCAGGCGAGAAGGCTGGAGTGGGTTGCCATGCCCTCCTCCAGGGGATCTCCCTGACCCAGGGTTGGAATCCAGGCCTCCTGCATTGCAGGCAGACTGCTGTCTCAGCCACCAGGGAAGCCCACAGGTGGTCCCAAGGGATGGAATGGCAGAACCCATGCTTATGACCTCATGTACCGTCATCCCCCCTGTAAAGACCTCTGTCCCCAAACACACTTGCATTCTGAGGTCCTGGCACTTAGAGACTCGCCATAGGAACTGGGGTGGGGGTGGCACTATTTGTAGAGAACCCGCCTGCCAGGGCAGGAGCCAGGAGACCCGGGTTCGATCCCTGGTCGGGGAAGATCTCCAGAGGAGGGCGTAGCCACTCACTCCAGCATTCTTGCCCAGAGTATGCCATCGACAGAGGAGCCTGGCGGGCTGCAGTTCCTGGGGTTGCAGAGAGTCGGACACGACTGAGTGACTTAGCACGCACGTTCAGCCCAGAACAGGGGTAAGTTCTACGCCGTGGCTTTCCCGGGGAGCTCAGAAGTGTAGCCGCAGAGAGTGCCCCGTCCGCCCAGGCTGATGGGGAGGAACGTGCGCTGACGGGCACAGCGGGTCCAGCTGAGCAGGCAAGGCTGCATTCCTGCTGGAAAGAAAGAGATCCTGTGATTCCGTCCACGACGCCCAGCTCGAGCCTGCTCTCTTCGGAGGTGAAAATCAGACAAGAGCTGGCGGATCTCGGGGTACGGCCCCCCCAGGGTCTTGCTAGCCGACTAAATTAGCACGGCGCTGTCATCAACGAGTGCGCGGTCGTGGTGGGACGGGGGGCGGCTGGCGTGATCAAACGGAGCCTCCGCCGAGTTGACAGCGGAGGCGCGGGAGATGCCGGCGTGGCCCCCCTGGTCCCCTAGCTTCGGCAGCAGGAGGGGCGGAGACGAGCCCCGGCTCCCCTGCGCTCTCGGAGGAGGTTGCCGGGGCAACCGGGGGAGCCGCGCAGACGCTCGGGAGGGGGCGGAGCCCTCGGGACGCACGTGCAGGCCCATGTTAATCAGGGGACCTCGGGGGTGGGGGCCCGCCTGCCCGGAAGGATGCTCTCCGCGCCGGGACCCCGGGGACGTCCGGTCGAAGCTGACACGTACCCTCGTTGCTGTTGTGAAGTGGGTCCTCGCCTCCCCTGCGAGGGAACGGATTTCCGTCTGGACTCCCTCGGGTTTAAAGGACTGTCTGATCTTGCACGAAAAAAAAAAAAAAATAGTGTTTCCCAGTTGCACGGTTCCAGGCGGGACATCAGGAGTGTTGGGACCTGGGGGTCCCACAGAGGTGGCGCCTCCGAGCAGCTTGTTGGGCTTCCCTGGAGGCTCAGCTGGTGAAGAATCCGCCTGCAACGCAGGAGACCTGGGTTCGATCCCTAGGTTGGGAAGATCCCCTGGAGAAGGGAAAGGCTACCCACTCCAATATTCTTGGGCCTCCCTTGCGGCTCAGCTGGTAAAAAACCCGACTGCAATGTGGGAGACCTGGGCTTGATCGGTGGGTTGGGAAGGTCCGCTGGGGAAGGGAAAGGCTCCCCACTCCAGTATTCTTGCCTGGAGACTCCCATGGACAGAGGAGCCTGGAATCAGAAAGGGTCGGACATGGCTGAAGCCACTTAGCATCTATGCAGGCGACACCCCCTCTTGTTATCCGTGATGCCCCGGGCTGACTCCGAGGAGGAGGAAGTGTCCCTGGCTTGGCTTACGCCTTCCCTGCAGAGCACGTGTCTTTTGCTCGCTTGGGTTTCCCCCAGGGGTCCTTACTGCACATGTATGCGTGTCAGGAGCTTTCGCGTCATGGGTCCTTCCTGTCTCGGCCGGAAGAAGGGGCGTGTGGACAGTTGGAGCCGAAAGTGTTGTCTGCTCATCACCAGGATCCTTATTCAAGCAGTCGGGCAGAGAGGAGGGACGCCTCCCTTTCTCTACGTCCTGTTTGAGTCAGACTGTCAACTGATTAGACGAGGCCCACCCTCACCCCCACGCATCCGAGCGAGGACCATCCGCTTCACTCAGTCCACAGATTCAAACACTCGACTCATCTAGAAACAAACGCTGCAGACACGCCCAGAGTCACGTTTAAGCAGCTCTCTCGCCGCCTCTCAGCCGGGTCAGGTGGATGGCTAGAACTCACCATCACAGAGCTGCTATGCAACCAGATACCAAGGACTCCTCCCAAGTGGAAACACAGGAAGCAGGGAGACAGAAATGCCTTAAAGAGAAGGTGGATGCAGAGCCTGTTGGGTTTAGAAGGGCAAGCCCCCTCCAAGCACACACACAAATGTCACAGTGGCCTGCTTTGTAGATGTCTCTCCACCTCTGTTCCTATAGTAATAAATTTTTTTTTAAAGATGGGGTGGGGTGGAGAAGGCAATGGCACCCACTCCAGTACTCTTGCCTGGAAAATCCCATGGACGGAGGAGCCTGGTAGGCTGCAGCCCATGAGGTCGCTAAGAGCCGGGCACGACTGAGCGACTTCACTCACATGGGGTGGGGAGTTCCCCGGAATCCGCTGGTTAGGACTTTGCCTTCCAATACAGAGGGTGCAGGTTCTAACCCTGGTCACAGAGCTAAGACCCCACATGCCTTGGGGATGAAGAAACCGAAACACAAAACAGAAGGAACATTGTAGCAAATTCAGTCAGTTCAATCTCTCAGTCGTGTCCAACTCTTTGCGACCGTTAGACTGCAGCACGCCAGGCCTCCCTGTCCATCACCAACTCCTGGAGTTTACTCAAACTCAGGTCCATTGAGTTGGTGATGCCGTCCAACCCTCTCATCCTCTGTCGCCCCCTTCTCCTCCCACCTTCAATCTTTCCCGGTATCAGGGTCTTTGCCAATGAGTCGGCTCTCTGCATCAGGTGGCCAAAGCATCAGCTAAATGTACGCACACACCCCCTCCCACCTGAGCCTCCCTCCCACCCCCACCCACCCCTCTAGGGCATCAGAGACCACCGAGCTGAGTTCCCTGTGTTACCCAGCAGCTTGCCACTCGCTGTCTAGTTGACACGTGGCGGTGTGTATATATGACAAGGCGACTCTCTCCGTTTATCCCAGGGATGCCATGTCTCTCGATAGCTCTCTTTCTCGTGGAGTTGCCTTCCGAATCACTCTTACAATATTCGTCATGTCTGCACACGGTTCCCGCCGGGAAGAATTCAGAGACCAAGTTCCAGGGCATAGACTAATGAGGAAGCAGGGTGGGCGGCCCTGGGCACCCGTCTCTGGCAAGAAACTTGCCACTTTCCAGGACTTTTCATCGTCCAAGCTGTGCTCAGGACCCACGTACGGTTCTGCATGGAGGAGAGAGAAGGGCATGCTGGAAAGGGGGTTTCGGGTGCTTCAAAGCACTGGGGGTGCTGGTTACAAACGGGGTGCCTCTAATTACCTCTAATCTACAGGCAGAGCAACCGGGGCCGCTCCAAGGACTGGTAATCTATGGAGATGTAAGCTAATGACTTAATCACTTGCATTTGTGAATCGCATTATTGGAAAAGAAATTACTCTGGTGATCGAATTACAGATATTTATCTGCTAATAGGCCTGATTAACTGGTGATGCTAATCCGTCATTTTGAAAGCTAATATTAACAGCATCAATCTCACTGGAAAATAAACAGTTTATAGGAAATAAAACTCGGGTCCGTTTAAAGAGCGGAAGGTTGGGAGGAGCTGCTGCCGGGCCGTTGTGGGGTGGCATCTCCCCGGGCCTGTTAACCCTTCTGTTGGTGTCGTTGACTCGCTCTGTCCTGTCTGATCTCTGCGACCCCATGGACTGCAGCTCGCCAGGCCGCCCTGTCCGTCACCCACTCCCGGAGCTTGCACAAACTCACGTCCATCGAGTCGGTGATGCCATCCAACCATCTCATCCTCTGCCGTGCCCTTCTCCTCCTGCCTTCAATCTTTCCCGGCATCAGAGTCTTTTCCAAATGAGTTATCTCTTCACTGAACATCTGAGTAACCTTGCTGTACATGTAAAACTATCACAATATTATAAATCGACTATACATCAGTTTTTTTAAAAACCCTACAACAAAGTCATTAAAAAAAAAAACTAAGGTTGCTTGAAATATCATGTTTTCCCTAAAGCTCTTGTCAAAGGAGGTTCCTATTCTCCCAGCTTCTTTCTGAGCTTTCTCCATCTCTGCTTGCCTTTCCTTCTCACCTCCTGACTTTCCAGGTGCACTCATCTCTTGGCAAAGGAAGGTCAAATCCTTCTTAGAATCACTCACTCGTGGACACCAACACTGTTGACCCCAAAAACTATCCGTGTGTGTCCAGCTCCACGGAAACTAGAGAATTTGTATTGCTGTCTTGTAAAACTATACGTATTCATTCCCTGGGAAACAAGACACATTTTAAATCGAAGGTGCCATAAATGGTTTTTTGATGAGGTCGAGGTATTGACATCCTGTAGGCTCAACCAGGCTCAACATCCTTGTTATCAAAAAATATATGGAACGCGTTATCATAGGAATGAGTCACCAGGTGGGGAATTCTCAGAAAAGTACGAGGAAACCATCAGGAGGCATGGGAGGGTAAAGAACTCGCCCACCCGTGCAGGGGACATGGGTTCGATTCCTGGTCCAGGAAGATTCCACATGTCGCCAAGTGACTTAACCCGTGAGCCACAACTCCTGAGCTCGCATGCTGCAGCTCCTGACACCAGCACCTGCTAGAGCCTCTGCTCAACAGATGAGAAAGCACGGCAACGAGAAACCCTCACACTGCGACGGAGAGCCACCCCCACTGCCCGGAGCTAGAGAAGTCCCACGTGTAGAAGCATGCCCGAAAATAAATGGATAGTAATTTTAAAGGTCCGTCTAGTCAAAGCTATGGTTTCCCGGTAGTGGTGTTGGAAAGTGAGAGTTGGGCCGTAAGCAAGGCTGAGCCCTAAAGAATGGATGCTTTTGAACTGTGGTGCTGGAGAAGACTCTTGAGAGTCCCTTGGGCTGCAAGGAGATCCCACCGGTCCATCCTAAACGAGATCAGTCCTGGGTGTTCATTGGAAGGACTGATGCTGAAGCTGAAACTCCAATCCTTTGGCCACCTATACAAAGAACTGACTCATTGGAAACCACCCTGATGCTGGGAAAGATTGAAGGCAGGAGGAGAAGGGGACGACAGAGGAGGAGATGGTTGGATGGCAACATGGACTCGATAGACGTGAGTTTGAGCAGACTCCGGGAGTGAGTGATGGACGGGGAGGCCTGGCGTGCTGCGGTCCACGGGGTCACAAAGAGTCGGACACTACTGAGCAACTGAACACCACAAACACTGTGTGATGCCAGCTAGAATGTTCTTCCTAAAGCTTTGAAAATGATCATTTCCCTGTCATCCCAAGACGTTGTGACATTTCAGGTCCAGACAAATTACTTTTCACCAATTTCCCCAGATATCTGGTAAAAAAAAAAAAAAAAAAATCTGTAAACTGATTTTGTTTAATAAGCTCGACGTTCCATTCTATCTTGTAACTTCCTAAATGGGTCTCGTGGCATCCCTGGAATTTCCTTAGAGGAAGTCGTTTTGCTTTGGTTAAGCTGTGTGTTTACATCTCTCTCCTCTTTCTAAGTACCCAGTCCTCTGAAGCAAGTTTTTCATCCTTTTTCTACTACACGCCCATGCTGCTGCTGCTGCTGCTAAGTCGCTTCAGTCGTGTCCGACTCTTCGCGACCCCATGGACTGCAGCCCACCAGGCTCCCCCGTCCCTGGGATTCTCCAGGCAAGAACACTGGAGTGGGTTGCCATTTCCTTCTCCAGTGCATGAGACTGAAAAGTGAAAGTGAAGTTGCTCAGTCATGTCCGACTCTCAGCGACCCCATGGACTGCAGCCCACCAGGCACCTGCGTCCCTGGGATTTTCCAGGCAAGAGTGCTGGAGTGGGGTGCCACTGCCTTCTCCACACGCCCATAGCGGTCACTAATATATTTTGACCAATGAGTGACAAGGTTTCACACTCGGTTGAAAAAAAAAAATCCACTCAATGGGAAAAAAGAAATCCACCTAAGTTAAAAATTCAGTGTGTGTTTAATGAATTATTCAGGCTTCTTCGGATTCGAATATAAAGCAATAAAAAAGGAAAATGTGAAGGGTTTAGGGTTCAAGGTGTCCTCACATCCGGGTGTTCACAAGCTCCTCAGGGGTCCTTTCCCTAATGCCAGCAGGCGTTCTCCCGGCCCTGGGGATCACGTCCCACGGGGACTGTGAGTCCGGTGATGGAGATAAACCAGGACCATTGCAGAAAGAGAAGTTGCTTTTCCTACAGGAAGCTGGCCCCTCCAGCGTTCACAAGGGACCGTGTCAGCCCCACTCGGCTCAACCATATTGTTGGAATTCTTTCTTTCAAGGCTGAGCTATGACCAGTGGCATCCGGTGGTCGCCTCACTTCATGGCAAATAGATGGGGGGGAAAATGGAAGCAGTGACAGACTTTATTATCTTGGGCTCCAAACTCACTGCAGATGGTGAGTGAAGCCCTGAAATTAAAAGACGCTTTGGAAGAAAAGCTACGATCAACCTGTGTGTGAGTCGCTCAGTCGTGTCCGACTTTGTGCGACACCACGGCTCCTCCGTCCATGGGATTTTCCAGGCAAGAGTACTGGAGTGGGGTGCCATTTCCTTCTCCTATGATCAACCTAGAGCATGTTAAAAAACAGAGACATCACTTTGCCAACAAAGGTCCATAGAGTCAAGCCTATGGTTTTTCCAGTGGTCATGTATGGATGTGAGAGTTGGACCATAAGGAAGGCTGAGCTCCGAAGAACGGATGCTTTCGAACTGTGGTGTTGGAGAAGACTCTTGAGAGTCCCTTGGACAGCAAGGAGATCCGACCAGTCCATCCTAAAGGAGATCAGTCCTGGGTGTTCACTGGGACGACTGATGCTGAAGCTGAAGCTCCACTACTTTGGCCACCTGATTCGAGGAGCCGATGCATTGGAAAAGATCCTGATGCTGGGAAAGATTGAGGGCAGGAGGAGAAGGGGGTGACAGACGGAATATTCTTGCCAATGAATACTCACGGCTGGGTTAGGATCTATGTTAACTTGATTGTGTCTGTGAAGACTCTCTAACAAATAAGATCACAATTGCAGGTAGCGGGTGTAGGGCGAAGGGCTTCTACACGCCTTTGGGGGCAGGGGTAGATGGTAGAGAATTCAGCTCACAAAACCCTGCCCAGTACTCCTTTCTGTAAACACAGACATGTCCCACCCCACGTTGTCCAGCATGGGAGCCATCCAGTCTCACCTGTGACAGGGGGCAACTGAGGAACTGATGGTCTAATTTAATTAATTGCAATTAATTTCCATTGAACACACCCGGTCTGGCTACTGAGTCCTGGGAAAGTGGCTGGGGCTCTGGAGGAATTGAATGTTTACTTTAATTAATTGCACTTCATTTACATTTAAAAGCCACATGTGGCCGGTGGCTACAGCTTGCTGTATTGAACGGCCCACCAGTCTAGGGATTTTTTTTTTTTTAAACGCTTGTGGGGGCCACAGAGGAAGCCGATAGGAAATGAATTCTTCCCAATCAGAACGCATTCGTTGAGAGCTTACTGTGTGCAGCTGTGACCAGTCATGCCCTCAAGGAGGTGACATTTTCAGCACGTAGACAGACGAGAAAGAAACAGGGATTGTGTAGTTTGGGGGTGTAAGTGCCCCAGAGAAAAACAGCCAGGTGAGGGTGATGGGGGGCAGAGTGTTGGATGGGCATGGAGACACGTGATCAGGGTGCTCAGGGCAAGCCCTCCCTAATGACCTAAAGCACGTCCAGGAGAGCGGTGCTGCCTCATGGTCAGACCTGTGCGGACCAAAGCCAGCTCCTCCACCTGCACGTTCCGCGGTTTCTCATTCTGCAGAAACTGGCGCAGCTGTGCTGAGGCGCTTCAGTCCTATCCGACTCTCTACGACCCCGTGGACCGTAGTCTGCCAGGCTCCTCTGTCCCTGGGATTCTCCCAGGCAAGCACACTGGAGTGGGTTGCCATTTCCTCCTCCAGGGGATCTTCCCCACCCAGGAATCGAACCTGCATCTCTCACATCTCCTGCGTCAGCAG